>NC_133977.1:7324082-7627878 GCF_047716275.1 Strix uralensis | reverse complement strand
CTTAGTATTTCCTGAAACAATCTGTGGCAACTCTATATTGAACCTAACTATAAAGGAGAGGCAGGCTTGTGGATAGCTATTAGAAGTTGTTATGTGGCCGCTTTGATGGAAACAGAGCGGTAACACAGACACGTCAGAAATAAAAGGTTAATTTGTAAACCTGGTGTACAATGTAGTTATTTAAGCCATTCAATTCATCAGCACCCACTCTCGGGACTGCGAAATATCTTCCTTTTTGGAAGTCATCACCATGGAACCTGCCCTATTTCTGAAGTAAATCATTTGGCTCCATTGACCATTGAGTTCTTATTTTACTTTACCTGTTTTTCTATGTTTCGTAAAAGCAGGGTAGGACTGCTGGGTGACATTTCAAAGTCATGCTCCGGCAAAGAATCCTGTCTCTCAATGGCAGCTTGCGAATTCCCTGTGGCGTTTAATAAAGCTTCTTGGTCTGTCAATTGTATTTGCTTCTTCAAAATGTCTTTTGGAAATGGGAATTCTTCTAAGATCACCATCCCCTAGACAACAGCAATTGAACACAGTTGGTTGACAACGGATTAACCCTCCTAAATCATTTTTAAGGGGCAGTTGAACCTGGCACATCCCCCTTAAATCCTCCCAGTAACTCTTTGGAGCACTTAACTGGATTTTAAATACACGTAACAGCTAAAATATAGAAATAGTAGGTATTTTCATTAACGAAAAGCTGCACCATTTATGCTACTCCTTATAACACCAACCACTCCAGTGTTATACCACTGCTTAAACATCTGTGCCAAAATTCAAATCAGAAATTCATACTTATTAGAGCAACTCTATGATCATTTCCCTGCTGATTTAAGAAAAGGTTTTTCTGTAAGAAACAACCACCCTTTGATTTGAAGCTGGTTATAGTCTTTGCAGCCAATAAATTTTTCAGAGGCATTTTAAAGTGCTGTTTTTCTTATTCCTATCCATGTTCTAAGCAAAACATCAAGGTTGCTAGTTTTTTATGTAGCAGAGATGTATACAATTCAAAACAAAAGCCTTTTACAATTTAATAATTGATTTTTTTAAGGTGAGCATTTTTAGAGTTTCACAACTACAGAGGTAACCATCCTAAATATTCTAGTAATCTCATTGCTTTTCAAGACAATCTGCACAAACGTGGTATCAGATGTGCTCTATTCTCTAGAATACCACCTAATAAGAGAAATATAACTTTATATGGTAGGGAAATAACAGTTTAATAAACAGTTTAATAAAGAACTAGGAAAAGAATACCCGCATTGTGTTTTCCACGCCACAGATTAGAAAAGTGAGTGTCAAATACAATCCTAGGTAACATCTCAGTTGACTTGTTTTAACAACTTAAAACGTTAAACAAAATAATAAGCAAAAATAACTTTGTAACAGTCAAAACCAGTTCCTCAAATAGTCCCATAATTTCTCATTGTCTTGAGCAAATAAATTTAATACTCAGAAAAGGCTATCAAACCTCTGCAGGCTTTTTCCAAAGAGAAAGGGAAAGAACCTACTTGCTTTTAAGTGCTGACTGTTACTCAAATATCAAGCAGATATTGAAAGAATGGGACCATTCAATAACACTGCCTCAATTTTTTCTTTCTGGTAACAATATTCCACTAAAACCAAGGAAGATTGTCATCATGGGAACACAAGGAGCCCCTATATTATTTCTTCAAGCAAGACAGACTTCACCTAGGTTATGGCTGTGGAAAATTAAGAATCCTGTAGTTTACTCACACCTTGACTCCTGCCTCAGCAGCAACTTGCCCTAAAACATGAAAGCAAGTCTCAAAGAGACTTCAAAGGGGAGACTAAGATAAAACATGAAATTGTCCTGTTTGCATTGTGTCTCTAACTTATTCCCCTGTTTGAGTTATAAATTCAAAGCTGAGAACAAAGATATTATCTAGAAACAAATGTAGGTGCTTGGAAACTTGCTTTAGTGCCCAAAAGGGGCACAGAGATTTTGAATTTCCATCAAGTCAATGCTGATTTTCCACATTCCTTATCAGGTAGTAGCCCATCATTCATGCTTTTCCATTTACAGCAGATGGAAACGAATCCACACAGCATCATACCACATTCTGTAGACCAACAGCAGTTACAAAGTAGGCAGTACATTCAAGGAAATTCAAGTACAGATCTAAGTTTTATATGCCACAAGAGGAGGACAAGCTGGCTCAACAGCTTTAGACTCTTCTAGAATTTAGAATCTTTAGATCTTTTCAGTAAAAGAATCATAGGTCAAGACCACAGAGACAACAAAAAAAAATAACTCACAAAAGCCTAAAACACAACTTCTGAAGTCAGAGGAATAGGAAGACACACAGAAAAAGTGGTGAAATGAGGGGGATGACCCCCTCCCCCTGCTTCCACTGGATTTTTATTTTTTTTTAAGTTGCAGAATCCTGTTGACCAAGCACAGAAGGACAAAGGCAGAAAAGGAAGAAGAAAACTGACAGACTATATTAACAGGGAGAGATGGAATAGGCACAGAAGACAAGAGGAAGAGTAAAGAATTAGAGGACTAATACTGACTATGTAGGAATGATAAGTTAAATGGGCGACAGCCAGTAGGTTTTGGCAATGAGCTCCCTCCTCCTCCCACACCCCCATATGGAATTGTTTTGTTTTGTAGATATATATTTTTTTTAATGGAAGAACTCTCCAAGATCGAGAGCTGCTACTTCTGTGTGCATAGAGATGCAGAAGACCATGCAGTAGGCCAGGAAACTGCCCACAAGTTAACCATCTCCCTTCCAATTGCGTTACGGTGTTAGTGGAACGGCCTTATGCTCGAAATCATTGTTCACTGGCTATGAATCACACTTTTTTCCACTCAAAACACACGAAAAGCGCTCTGAAACCATTAAACACAGCATACAAATTCTAATGATATTGTGTAACTACTTTGCAGCCGCTAAATGAAAACAAAGGGCTCTTCTATCAGCCCACATGTCCTTCCATAGCTGCTGCATTGGTGTACTACAAACACGTATACAAAAAAATCACAGCTGAAGAAAATACATATCTACCTTCGCTATGGGACACAATGCCAAATACTGAATATCACAGCTGGTAAAAGGGGCATGAAGTTTGCAAAAAGGAATGTCACTAAAGATCTCCACCAGGAAGATGACTAGGCTCCAAGCCAACATACCACCTAATGCGAAGAAAATGCATAGCTAAAAGAATGTTCTTTCTCTCATTTCTCTGTTATTTATTTCTCTGTCTTCTGCTGCTCATGAGACCTATGCCACCCTAAAGGCTGATAGCTTTTGGGTGTAATAGTGTGCATGCACCTGGTATTTAGGGCAACACTAAAAATACGAGCATTCTCACCCTTCACCAAAATCTCCTTTCACTTCTGTGGGCACAGGAGGCAGGACAGACCCCAAATAAAGGCTCTCCAGTTATTTTTTAAAGGAAAACCTGAGCGGGGAAAAGTTGTGAGCATGAGAGACAAAGTTGGATATGCAAGGCAGGGCTTTGAGGGCGAAAGGAGAAGAGGGAATAATTTTTCTTTATGTGTTCAGAGGGAAGTGCCCTCTGGGGTGATTTACCTCTCCTTTTAAACTCCCTGTAAGTCTCATGTTCAGCCACATAAAGTCTAAAGCATCTTCTGGCTCCTCTCCATCTGTGCTTATCTGGCCCCAGCATAGATCAGACAACCTACAGGAGACTCATCAACAGAGTCAAAGAGCCCTCCTCTAAACCCCTCACTATCGCACCACCAGAATTATCACAGGTTTTGGCTTCTTGCACATGAGAATGACCTGGGGAAGCCATTAAATTGATACATAGATTATTAATGTTTTAGGAATGTGACTTTCCCACTGTCTAGCCAGTTCGATTTACAAAAACTAGTACATGAGTTACACACATTGGAATTTTAGTAATAATTAATCCTTGACCTGTTCAAAGTGCTGTACAAACATTAACTAGGTAATCCTCAGAATAAACATCCACTGTAAATAACAAAAAACCCACCCTGAAACCCCACAACACAAAAATGAATAACCAACCACCCCACCTGGAAACCAAATCTTGCCTCTTCTGCAGAGGGGAAAAACTAGTGTGATAAATGCAGTACCTTGTGCTGGGCCCCTGAAAGTCACTAACAAAGCCACTAACTATCACAGTAGAAAGGTAAGAGTTCCCATCTCCCAGTCCTGTACTGGTGCCTCTAGGGTACAATACTTTTTAGCTCCTGATGTCTTTCTCATTAACCTTTGCATGCAATATCCTGTGCAGATACAAGAACTCTAGGACAAAACGAACAACAACAACAACAACAACAAGGAACCAAATAAATAAATAAATATTACAAGAAACACTGTCAAAAGATTATTTGAAAAGCCCATTTACGAGCTTACAGACAATACCTTGGTGGCACGTATCTGCCTGTGAAGGTCAGTTAGTTGTTGGATTTTGTATTCTAGTTCTGAAATCTGGGCTTGAAGCCATGTCCAACGGCTGCCAATTCTAGCTCTGTCTGCAAGCCACTTCCATTCAGAAGTATAGCTGCTGTGAAGACAAAATGCTGGTTAGTCCAAAAATAAAGATAACCACATTTGCACAAGAACATTTTTGACAGCTGCTCTGCCTCATGTTGCAAGCATCTCAGTTGCTTTCAGAAGATATCTGATTATACCCATCCAGTTTCACATCAGCTTATTTCTGTAACTACAAAACTTGCCCAAACCAGTATGATCACTGTTCACTGGCTAGTCCCAGGCTAAACTAAATTTTCTGTTCTGTATTATAAAACCCAGCACTGGAGAAACTACGAAACTATACCAGTTAATGCAGATTACAGATCTGTAAAGAATTCCAGTAACTCCACCAGCAAGAATCCAAATTCTTACACCACACTTCCTCCCACATGCTTCCATGAATATCGTTTGCTTACAATTGGAATCTAATAAAGCACCATTCAGCAATGACCAGCTAGATATCAAGTCACTGCCCAAAAACCTAACTAAGTAGTTTAGATTTCTTTTATTCAAGCTATTTTACACATATAGCTGTGTCAGTATAGTATAGTTAGGTCACTCTTACTGCTGATTACAAATAGTATTTTGTAACACAAAAGATATGCCTCCCGGTACCTGACATTGTAATTAGCTTAACTTTATTATGCTAAATTAATCACTGGCATCAGCAAACTTTACTCAAGCTACATATTAAGTAAATGTCTGACATAACCATACCACTCAACAAATATACTTACTATCCAGTAAGTTTAAGCAACAGAGACAACACAGTGCAATATTTTAGTATGCAACTTCCACTAATATCCTACCATCGACTGAGTTTATTTATTGAAAGAAAATGACTGGTGTTTTTTCCCACTAAAGTTGCCAAGTAGTTTGCCACTGATAACTTAAAAGAACTGTAAAAACAAAATCATACTTCTTCTGGAAAAGAAGTTCTTTTACTCAAGTTACTGGGATAACTACTGGATCTAAATACTGGATGACACTGTGCGTAAGTTTTGCACAGGCAGAATACACGATCCCCTGTTCCCAGGCAATGAAGAGTACTGAAATATCATGAAAGATACAAGAAAAAGCAGATGCCAGTGAACTGGCATAGGAACATCACACAAGTGCAATTGTTTCATGAAGAATTTTGTGTCAATTACCTCAACAACGAAAGAAAGGTAATACAGCACGTTGCAGAAGATGCTAAACATTTCCTGGCATGAGTAGAGAATCACCAAATTTGAGAATCCTAATATTTTCAGGGCAGAGATTATGAAACATAACAGAACTCAAAATCTCAGAACTTTCAGTCTACTTTAGTTATCATAAATAGTAAATATAGACACAGTCTCTGGTAGGTTACCTCTAAAATACATAATTTCTCCCTTTTTTAACATAAATTATCTGCCCACATAATTTACTGCCAGCTTAAACTCTCTCCTACACAAACAAAATGAACACATGAAATTAGGCAAGAGATTGAAATGTCCTGTTTAAATCCAGATTCTACGTGCAAGCAAATGAATTACCATCAAAAGGAAACTCTCAGAACTCCTTAAATATATACCATAATAAATAGTTTACATTTTATATACTCTATTAGTGATTTTGTCCTAGGAAAAAAGGCGTATGAAGCCATCTTGTGAATATCCATTTTTCTGACAAACGCTTCTTATATCATCACCAGCACATAGTAAATAGCCCTGGTTACTTATGCTTTAACCAGGTCTTCTTGCCAAGAACTTCTCTGAAATTGACAGCTTTTGAATGTTTGTGCTTCTGGAAGTCATAAAATACAGTTTGCGGGGAAAGACGAGGATCCGAACTCCTTGTTGGCCCAAGTCAGAGTTCAGTTAAAAAATGTGTTCACACAAGTGTGGTGGCTGGAATAGTTAGGATTTGTCTCAGGATCCTAGGATAGCAAAAAGCTAGTCCTAAGAAAAAGCTGCTTAATGAGGCTGTAACAAATCCCTTAGTTAATCATTTTAACAAAAAAATTAAATAGCAGTAAAGAGGATAACCGAGAAAAACCCAACAGGAGTGTTGAGGTGCTTATTCCTATTCCCTTCTCAAAAGACGAATGAACAAACAAACAACAAAACCAGGACATTGTAACAAGAAAGCCCAGGTGAAAGAAAATAAATCACACGGACAGAATTGCCTCCTAAGCTATATGCAACAGTCTGGGGAGAAAGGTGCACTAGCCTCAAACAGACCAAGGGGGCGGGGGGGGAGCAGATAAGAAAAATAAAAAGTGCCCATACAGCTGGGAAACAAGAAGTGGAATGGAAAGCACTGGAGTTGGTCTTGGGTCACACACACTGTATGAAATCAGCATGGCAGTAAGGGAATTCATAGTCAATACCAAACCACAGCAGATAACAGAAGAACAGTTAAATATTGTAACCTTAAGACAAACAAATCACATCTGCTGTATATTACTGTCTTACTTTAAAAAAAAATAAACCTCTGCAAAGTTACATCACAAGTTATTTTTCAAAAACATGTCTGCAGGTTTTTTTTCTTAAACACAGTATTAAATTTTGAATTAATTGCATTCACTGTTTTATGTATATTTTTTGCTTCATTCTAAAATACTATGCAAGTATTTCTTAAGGCTTTAAAGTGTACTATATAATTAAACTAACAGGATTTAATTACACTGTAATAACGATGTCCTTAGGCTCCTCTGTGAGGAAGAGTTTCCACTGAACTAAGCACAAACATTTTAAGCTCATGCCAAAGGAAGCAATTTTAGCTTCTCTCTCCTGCCAGCCCAGGCTGCCCCGGGCCCAGCGCCTGCACAAGCACTTGGGCAACTACACTGTGACATGGATTAGAGTTGCTCATGGTTAATTTTAACTTCAGAGGCAGGATGAATGAAGCAAGTTTAAGTCTAGATCCCTTTCCCAGTTTTGATGCCTTGCAGACAGACAGACACACACTCTTGCACATCCACAAGGGAAGGGGCAGGAAGCTCCAGGCTAGGCAGCGAGCGTGAGCTCACATTTATGGGATAGGAGGTGAAAGCACTGCTAAATTCTGTTCCCATCTCTGCCACTCATATTTGTTTGATCATGCATTATTTATTTACCATCTTCGCCTGTAAGTCTATTTCTCTACAAACTATTTAGTAAACCTTGTAACTCCTCAGAGGAAAATAAAATCGCTATAAGCTATCTTCACACTCCTAACGTGAGCTGTTTGCATGCAAAGCAGTATGGTCACTCAAGTGACAAATGATAACCTACTATTGCAATTAAAAAAAAAGAAAACAATTTAAAAAAAATCTGAAAATCTGTAAATCTGTTCCTGGGATGTTAGAGAGTACAGGATACATTCATTCAGTAAAGAAAGCTGTTTCAAGGTGGCACCAGTGAATTAATTAATTCTGCAAATCCAGAGAAGGAAAAAACCCCCTTTTGTAACCACAAAGGGTTACAAAAATAACCAGGCCTGTTACTGAAGGAGGAAGTCAGAGCAGGTGCTAAAGTAGAAGCTCCCACTCTGGTTCTCTGTTAGGAATGAGACAAGAGGAAAAAAAAAAGTTTCTGTCTGTCCCGCTTCCTGTGTGCTCCTTTTGCAAAGCATCTTTACTTGGTTTCCGTGCTTTCGACTCTAACATCATACATCCTCCACTGGAATTTCAGATTCGTTCTTCTGCTGGCAACTCAATATAAACGTTACATTTGCAAAAGTTTCTAAAGTTCACTACTGTGGTACAGTGAAATATAAAACATATATATATGTCCTGCTCTTGTGATGACTAAATCTGCAGATGATCTCCTGCATTCATCTAGGACTATTAGAATTGGAAGAGAACGGAGCAAGACTGGCTTTGTATGAATAAAACATCTCATTTAAATTTCCCTAGAAAAACATGCTGGAATTGCATTAGAGGGCAAAATTTGCTTCCATGTGTGACACTGGCTTGCATTTCCCCTGTTTTGGTTGAACTGTAGGAGGTTAATCCTGCACAACTTGCAAGAAAAGAAAGAAATGCAGAAGAACAAACAAGCCACAAGGAGCACAGATGCAAATGCAGATGAAGTATGATCAAAAATATAACTAGGAAGCGGACGTTCAGGCTGTACTGTGTCACCCAAAGTATGGGAAAGAATTCAGCTGGGAATCATCAGCACCAGCAGAGGCAGTATAAGCATTTCATCAAAGCTTCTGCTTTTGCTGAGACCAAAGAGGCAAGTGAAGAGCGGTAAATAACATACTGCTATCACAGTCACTACTATTTCTTGAACTGAAACAAGTTTTTAGCCATGATCTGTGGAAGGAATATATGGATGAACCCCTCAGCACTCTCACCTTTCCCAAAAGAGAAAAGAGAATTGCGAACAAACCATGTTTTTATGTAACCAAATCAACACTGCAGAATGCAACAGGACTATGAGAGGTATATCCAGTTCCTCCAATATGTTGTGAGAGAGATTTATGTTTTCACAATAGCTAAAATCAGTCTGTCCCCAAAACCAAAACCAGGCAACCTGAGAGCAAAGGGGAACTGCTAACCAAGATAAAATTGCTGTGCTAGACACACACTGTTGTTTGGGTTTTGTGCTTGGGGGGTTTATGTTTTGTTTACAGAAGAGGAGAAGGGGTGGAATTTAAACCTTTTAGGCATATTTTATTTTTATAAGCAAACAAAACAAGAAGCCTGAAAACTAGTTCATAAATAATGGAGAAACACAGTGCTGTTTAAAATGCACAAAAAATACAGAACCTGGAACTGATAGTATCAGGATGGTTGATTCAAATAGGTATGTTGAGCACTGGGAAGAGTATTTTAGAGCATGCAGCCCTGTGCCCAAGGCAAGATTCTCCACAAGTATCTTATATCCTGAAAATTAAAAGGAAACTAAGGCCTTCCAGCCTCATAATTCCCAGTGAGAACAAGTAACATGCCCCTACCATGACATGTCTGCAGGGACAATGACAGGATGCTTCCTACGGAACAGGAAAGGAGCATGCTTGCAACAGACCCACATCAAAACTCCAAAATGCAGGTTTGCCAACCCAAAACAGTGTCTCCTTCTAAAACGTTTGTCTCAAAGAACACCAACATTTTCAAGTTACAACACTCAAACACGAATGAGCCAGAGAGGCTTGTAGTGTGGGTGGGAAAAATGTCTCCAATTCCAAAATTCTGCATTAAACATAAGAACGACAGTTCTTCCCGACATCCCCTCACACTTACATTTCCACTCATGTTTCCTAACACGACATATTTTGCTCCTTCCGCCAGGCCACGTCCCCTTCAGTTTAATCCACATCGTTCTGGTATCCAGTTTTCAGATGATTTAGTCCTAAAGTGGCCCCGTGATCCTGACCTCTACCACCCCTGCTGGTTCAGCTCCTCCTCTCACTGGGAACTTCTGGGCTATCAGCAGCCTACTGCCAATCATGCGACAGTGAAGTATTTGGGAGCAAGAAGCAGCTCATGAACTACTGATTATCCTCAGAATAAAGAGCTAATCGCCCTCCTTGGTGGGAGTCACTGAAAACAATGGCAGAAGTTTATAATTTTGATGAAGGACTCAACTCCGGAAACTAAAAAGCAAAAAATCATGAAGTTCTCCAGATCTTTAAATCCCATCCAGGTATCATATGACTCACAATGAAATTCATGAGACAACACACCGGAAGAAAACCCATACATCCCCCAATTCTCTTGGGAAGCTCACTCAGTTGTACAAAAATACAAAATAGTTCATATTCACTACATGGCACTCTATCACAAATGCTCAACAGCACACTAGTATGGTGGGGGTCCCCCAGGACAGGAGCTGCAAGCCTGTGAACTTCCTAATTTTACACCAGCATTACAGTCAGCTTTCCTGTGACTATACATGGCAATGCTCAAAAAGCGGCTGGCCTGAATACAAGCATTTTCATGCAAGCCGTTAAGGTGAGTGCAAGGCTTCCAATACCTTCTGTCAACACACTGGTGAAATTCAACATGTCCATTTTTCTTCCTTCTGCAGACACTGACAGTAAATAAGAGATTACCTATGGAAACTAGGAGATGGTATCATATAAAACATTTAAATTAGGTAAATTCAGATATGTAGTGCATGTATTTTAGATAATCTTATCTAGATTTTACTCATGAGATAAAAATGCCTACTCCCAACAAAAACTTCCAACACTTGTAATAGCTGAACAAACATGGCCAACTATGAAATGACCTGTAAATGCTTTCTCAAGGACTAATTTTTCCAGCACACCTACTTAATGTTTGTTTTCAGAATGAATAACTTCAGTTGCTGTTGAAGTATTAATTCCCCTGGACCAGTTAACTGTTAAACCCATAATAACCACATAATTAAAAAACCAGTGAGTGCTGTTTTATGAACTCAATCTCTTCTACGCATTCCAGAGTGCAAACAAGATTGAAACACACTGCAACAAGTATCATCCTCTGGTATCATATCCGATCAACACTACCCAACAAAACACTACTCTGACAGTTCACTATCAGCCTTTGCTCAGATCATCCAGGAGTGCTTGCCGCAGACTGACTGCGGAGAGCAATATGCCAGTGTTTTATGACAACCAGCACCAAACCAAGCTGTGCCCCCCAAAAAACCCAAATCAATCAATCAAGGGAAGTTCTCTGGTACTCAAGATTATACTGCAATCTCTGCGAAGATCTGCAATCAGGTCATTCTTCTAGAGCCTCCAGGGTTGCTGTCTTCTTTGGTGTTTAACAGGAATTTTTACCTGGCAGAGATTTTCCTCTGAAACACTACACGGCTTCAGAACAGATGGGTTACAGTTCTCCCTATCATCTACAGACATCAGCAACTGTTTATCACAACAATTTCTGGCACCCACGCCTGGTCCCACCATCTCTGACATACTGTTGCCATTTAATACTTTCAGAATTGCATCCAATAACATATGTTGATACTAACACATAATACACACCTTATCTTCCCAAACAAGAAAACTTTATCCAGCTGAACATTTCTGCTAAGCCACCAGGCCTGAGGAATTTATGCAGTAACACCTGAAATCATCAACCACAGCTGTGATTTTCCCTTGAAGAGAAAATTCATGGTACAGAACTGAAGGAAAAAAATTAAGTAGCAACAGAGTAAGATTTTTACATCTTCCATAAATAAGCTGACAGTGTGAAGGGGAGAAGAAGAAATACAATATTCAGGAAAAAAAGGCTGTAGAAGAAAACTGAAAATATAAAAAGGGAAAGTCTCTGTGCTTGGATACCCTAGCAAAGGAGAAATTTCATGAGAATTTCACACTGGAGCTCTATATGCTCCCTCATCTGAGAAATCACATCTTCCAAACTGCTGAGATGCCACAGCCAGTACTTGGCCTGCTACAGGGCTCCTGCAAAGAATCGCACTATTACTACAGGCTTTAGACTGGAAACTGAACTGTTACATTTGCACTGAATTGTTAACTTAGTTTAGGGCTCCATAAAAGAAATTTAAAATCCAGCTTCTTAAAGCAGTGTTGTCTGTTACAGTGCTGAACTTTTCCAATGGCTGGCTTCACAATCTGGTAGGTGCTTTTCATCCTCAATTCTGTTTACATAATTCTTCAGAGCTGTTAATGATAAAAGGCCAAATTGGTCAGTGGCAGTCCGATCAGTTAGAATATTAACTGCACAAGAAGTAAAAACCTGTGAAAGGTAAACAACCACCACCATTTCCTCTTTTAATAAAATAAAAAAACCCAAATCACTGCAAAATGCGTTATCTGCTAATGTCTTTTGTTAAAAATACTTTTAAATGTATTTCTAAGATTCCATTGGCTCCCCCAGCACCCTAGCTTCTTCCACTAAACCTCAGCATGTTGTAGATCAGACCAACATGGAGCGGAGAAGCAGGCAGTGCTAACACGCAAGGAAAGAAGCTTCAGGAACACCAGGGCTGCCTGGAAACAAGTTTCTCTTCTTGCATTTGAAATGGCCCAACATCAATAGACTAACAACAAAACACCAGGAACACAGGCCTAGAAATTCTCTGTAAGTCTCACACAACTGCCCTTGAAAAAGGAATCAAGAAAGTAGTGCTATGCCTGGATCCCATGTTCCACGTAAGATAGAGCTTACAATATACTCCTGTAAAGATACATGGAAATGGCAGATTATTCCAGCATGCATGCAGCTTATCGCTGCTGTCCAGCCACTGAAGTTGGCCCCAAAATTTGTACATATAATGTTACAAGGAATAGGTGGGTATGGTATTCGTGTAACATGTAGCTCCAGCTAATAACTAATTTCATTCTTGTTGTCTATAGTATCAGATTTCAATGTAAAAATGGATGCAAAGCATATTATTTTCTGAGACTTTTTTGGATAAACAGCCAACAGTTGATCCAGAACTTGCATGCCAGATGCACTGGAAATCATCAGCAGGTGTTGGTAGCTGAGGGGCTGCAGTCCTGCAGAACAGGCCAAAAACACCTGGGCAGAGACTGAGAGGAGACTCAGAAGGGGCCGGTGGGGAAGCCCACGGCAGAGCAATCAGATGAGAAAGGAGCAGCAGCATCAGCAGCACAGGTACCACCAGCACACTGATCTCCACCTCCTGCTGCCCCTCACCAAAGGGAACGAGCCTTGCGGGTGAACAAGAGAGCTGAAAGGGCCCCGGATCGCTCCTCTGGGTGGGAGGGCAGCTGGGCAGAGCTGGGCCGGGTCCCGCTTCAAGCCCTGAGGCCTGGACCCACCCCACCCGTGGGACCCAAAGGAAGCTGCAGCGGGGCTGCGCTGAGGGCCTGGCAGCATTGCCCCAGCAGGGACCCCGGCACCTGCCCTGGGGACACGGGACACCCTGGTACATCAGAAACGGAGTTCTCTCCCGCAGTGGCTGTGAGCAGGCTGCCATTAAGTAATAGGGGAGTCACCAAACAGTACTTGGCCGGCTGCTTTGCAGGGCAGGGGTGGCCTTTGTTATGAGGTTAAGCCCTCCAGGGCCAAGGGGTGGAGAAAGCAATGAATGTAGGTTTGAACACTTGCAACCTTCTTGGTTTGGGTGTTTTGTAGGAGCTTGGGGTAGAGGTTCACTGAGTTTTATTGCTGTCCAGTCTACCCTGATGGGCTGGGAGGGAGTTTATAATACACATATATTCAAACGTGGACAATCAGGTTTATTTATTTTTCAATACCAGAATCAGTAATTAAGAGTTTGCTAATTGAAAATGAAATGGATTTAAATTCCCCAATAGAGAACTTTTTCTCACCCACAACAGCTAGGTAAAATATTTAGATGAAAATAAAATCATTTACAGCTATTTCAGTTTCAATAAAAAAGAGCACAGGTCAATATATTTAAATCCAACATCTAAAGTTACATTCCTAACCCATATTTAGCAGTATGAATGAAACCCTGTTACAGGAGAGCATTCCTATTTTGGGAAGTCTTTATGCACACTTGTTATTTCATGTGAAAAGGAAAGCATTTAAATGATTTCCTGTATCAGGGGCCCACGTACATTGATTTTCAAAGGCACTGAATGTATCCCTTTGAAGTAGATTCTTACGAAATCAATGTTATCTGTAAAGTGAAATAATGCTGCCCTCGCTTTACACGATGTTATGAAGACAGTTGCTGTTTGTAAACAAATCTTTTAATTAAAACAAACACATTTCATGGCTTAGCAAAAGAAAAAAGCTTGCCATAAAACACTGATTAATCAGCAGTTGACATCAAGCACCAAACTCTTCTTATCTAGCATTTAATTATGCACATGAGGTTATCATGTATATACATGAGTCTGATTATCAGATTTCTGTATTCTACTATACTATGTTGACTGTGTATTAAAGTGTCATTTGGAAGAGTAATGCCAAGTTTTTATTTAATATGTATTTAACACCTAACTCAAAAGCTTTAACATTCCTGGCTCTGAGATGCCCTTGCAGGTTACAACTTGTCAAACCTTCTGCCTTTCATTAAAACCTTTCAGTCTGCTTTCAGCAGCTGCAAAAATACTAATGTAATTACAGGTTAGAAATCAGGATCCTCACTCACAAGAACATTACTCTGGTATTGTGAGAAGGAAGTCTTGCTCAAAAGCAAGTTATTATTGCTGTACATGAGTCTCTAAAGAAAAACAGTAAATGCGTGTGGGACCCTAAAGAAGTTGTAAATCCATCTTGCGGAAATCCAACCAAGTGAGGTTGAATATATTCTGAAATAATACATGTATCCCTAGAGTGAAAACAGAAGGTAATATAAAGCTATCTTTTCTTTCATTCCCTGGTAACAATTCTCCTCCCACATCCTAGCGACAGGAGCCAAGAATTGGGAGAATGGAATTCATGAAAAAGCAATGTATAAAACATTTTGAAATCAGCATATTATTAGCACCTATGAATTTATACTTACTCAAAAGCCTTCACATTAATCCTCTATGCAAATAAGACATTTCCCGGACTTGTAAACTAAAAAGGTCTTAAAAACTGGAAACAATTGGGGTTTTGTGCTTAAGAAAAATGGAGAGCAGTATTTAGTCCTGGCAGACTCTCTTCCTCCCCGTCCCAAACCCAGGATTCAGTTCTCATATCAGGTATGAAGCAGAATTACAGCTCAGGGTGGAAAATCAGGACCTGACCTTGCAGAAACAAACAGCTTCCCCTTGTAACGTGGCTCAAAGACAGGCAACAAACGCCAGCCCTCAAGCAGTGCCTTCTATAGTGAGGCCTGCAGAACTGCATTGATGTTGCTCAATTAGCCATGAGAAAACATGCTAGGAAAAATGGAAAATAATCTAGAACAAACAGATTAGATCTGGAGATACCAGTCATAATATTTTCTTCCTCCCTGTATTCTCTCTGCCTTTCTGCCTCCCTCCCCACCAAGTATTTGTACTAAAAGCAGATTTCCAATCTTGTTTCCTTCCAACTAGCAATTTAACAGGGAAGGGGGGCAGAGGGAAGGAAAAAAAAGAAAGATTTACTATCTCTGCACATTCATTATAAAAGTTTCCAGGCACGATAAACCCTGTGGGCATGGAAAAATATAACAGTGCTTCTTCGTCAGGCTTGAGGTTGCTGGAGGATAATCAGTAAAACATGTCTTTCAAAAATCAGGGGAAAAGCATGAAAACATTTCAGAAAAAAAAAATCCCACCAAATGATGCAAAAAGACTGTATTCAGATGGGGGAAGGAGGACTGGGGAAACAGGGCACAGGACTTTTCACAAGTAGACAGAGCTACTTATTTCACAGAAAAATCTACTGTAAGCAGCTTTTCTCTCTAGTCAATTAGGTACATGTATTACTATTTGATGAAGTGAGCAGCTGTGCCTTCGAAGAACCCCAGTGATGTATCGTTTGATTCTGGAAGATCATACACATAGTGCACATAGAAGAAAAACTCTGTACCTTGCAACTTTAAAGGTTTGCCAAATAACCACCTCAGCATCAGACTTCTTTGTGGTACACTGTAAACAACCAGAACTTCTAACCACATCAGGAACACACACAAAATACATGAATAAGGATGTGGACTTGGCGTGGAAGAAACAATACATAGCTCCCAGAAGCAGAGCTGCATTGCTGAAAAAACTTTGAGCTCACATCCTTCCCCAGTTCACCCTGTTTGAAACTTGTGATCATTTCTACAGATAATCTTCCATCCTCAGGAATCACAAGATGAACAAGTTCCAAGCAAACTCAGCTGGTGAAATGTTGTTCATGTTGCATTTCAAGTGGTTGACGTCAGTTGTGAATTGCTGACGTCAGGAATCCTGACCAGCTTTTGATCAGCTCTTTTGATGCCCTCCTCAGGCCCTCTGTCCACTCTGGTTGCTAATGCCTACCAGTGAGCTAGCAAACAGCACCGAACATCTGCCTTTGAGAAGCCAGAAGGAAGTACTACCATATCCCTGGTGTAGTGTCTCGGGAATTTCTTCCATTGGAACAGTACTAGAATACACTACAAATTACTGATGGAAATTTAGTGCTTTGCCTAAGAAACCTTCCATGAAAACTGACAGGTTAAAGACATTCATGAGCTGACACTGGCAGCAAAATGACAAAATTCCTGAAAAGAGACAACTGTTTTTTCATATTTCTTTTTAGCAAATACTCAAAAGGACCAAATGTGTTTTGATTAAGCTCTTGAAGTGGCATGAGGCTTTCCAATTACTCTAGGAACTGGGGAAGTTCAGTAAGTACTGTGAATTGTCAGCCAGAAGAACTGCCTTCACCAGTAGACCAAGGATCTTTCTTGTCTTGAGGACAAGCACCTATGTAATGCACAAGGGATGAATAACGGTCTAAATATCTTGTAACAGCTATTTGCAACTAAACAACAAAGGTATTGAAATAGATGGATAAAGACAGTCTTACTCGGGACACAAAGCACTGAGATACAGCTCAGAAGAGCTTATGTCAACACTCATTGGGCAAAACTCTTTTCAGGATAATGAGAATGAACAGGTTCAAAATACTAAAAATAGCTCGAGGTTTTTTCCTACCGTGAAGAATTGGAGCCGGAATCAACTTCTCCCTCCTGATGGGAAACAGACTGTTCTCAGGTAAACACAGTAACTGCAGGTTCCTCCTGCCTTGCACATTGGATTGACACCTCCTCCCCCCCCCCCCCCCCCCCCCCAAAGGATAAAAAGCACCGAAGTCATGACAATGACCAGTCACCAGCATGATTATACCCTCAAGTTAAATGCAATCAGTATACTGTGATATAGGCAAAACCAAAATATTTTTCCCATTCATCACCACATTAATAGAACCTTATAACATCTAGAGTTAAATATTATGAAGAATATCACAGAGGAAGAGTCTTTCCAGGTCAGTAGATGTCTTCACTATGAAAAGTAAGTCACAGGTGAGGAAACAAATACTGTCTCACCCACATGATCACATTGTTTCTGGAAAGCACTAAGAGTCAATTCCCTAGGAGAGAAAGGCATTTCAAAGAATGTAAATCCACTTAGCAGAAATAAAAATGGATGTTAACTTTGCTTGTTTCTTTTGTCCAGGTGAAAGGCAATCCAAAGAGCCTTAAAGTGGTAAAGCTCAGGAAACAGCAAATCTCAGCAGCTGCACCAGTGAATAACTGATTTACCTTTGTCACCTAGAAGAAAAAGTACAGCCTTTCAGCCACAAAGACAAATCTTTGGAAAGATGGAGAAGTGAAGAAAACCCTTCCAAGCTGAAGATAATGATAAATTCAAGTAAGAGACAGCCTGTCCTCCCTGCAGTGTTAATTCAAGCATTGCCTCAGCCTATGCACACTGCTTAAATTAGGTAGTACTTTAACTCTGAGCTTGCTGGCCCAGCAGCACAGTTCAAGCCCCAGTGATTCGTGCACTGCCAATGCAGCAAAGCCTTAGCTAACGCACATCGCTAACCTCGTCACACTGCTGCTTGACTGCCGTTCAATGGTAAGATCATAAAAAAGGGAGGGAAAAAAAAACAACCCACAAATAAAGGCTTGCACTGAGTCAGACTAGAGATGACCTACCCAGTCTCCTGCCTCTCAGCAGTGGCCAAGATAACAGTCTTCCAACAGGGCAGGCATGGAGGGAGCAGTGCTTCTCCAGAATGCTCCCTCAGCTGCCAGCAACAGCAGCTTGGGGATTTCCTGAGCCAAAGGTGGTGTCTTTGTACTTAATAATCCTCTGTGGATTTTTTTTTGTCAGCGCAGCAAAACAAACTGAGTAAGCCTTAAGTGGAAAGATAACTTCAGGAATTCAAAAGCCACAAGAAGAAGTAAAGGTAAAGGACTGGCAGGCAGAGTTGGAAACTTGACTGTCCCTGGCAAGAAGAAAAAAAGAAAACCCTCACACAGAACTTCAGTCCAAGTTTTACATTATCCACTACCCTTTGAGAATCAAGAGTTTCTCATCAGTTTTTCTTTTTCAGTTCATGTAATCACAAGATAAGAATCCTAGAGGCAGAGGTATTACTCAGGAGTTCAAACGTATCAGCTAGGAGAAGAATGCAGATTCTCCAATTCTGGGAAGAGCCAAAAATGCTGGGCTTTCATTAAAATATTTCAAAAGCAGAATAATTCTTTTGCAAGCTCAAATATTTATTCAAATTATTTATTCAAATATTTAAGGTGATCCTAAATGAGTTGACAAGCCATTATGCTTTGGTTGGACTTCAGTACAGTATTTAACATTCTGACAAAATGTAAAAGAAAATGAAAACTAGTTTTTAGTTTGCACTTTTTCTCCTCTCTGTTTTCCAGGCCTACTGAGTTTAACAAAAAGCACCAGCGATTTGATACAACCATGCTATACTGAAGCTTTCCTAACTGAAGCTATAAACACGTAACAGGGCACAGCTCTTTTCTAATTGAAGATGAAGCTTCCTTGACGTCATCTGAACATTATGCTTTTCAAGAAACAGATCGAGAAATACAGATTTTTAAATATTTATTTTTCCTCAAACACCAGTGTCACTCTTAATGCTTTCTAGACACTCCCTAACAGCCGAAAGCATAAGATCAGGAAACACAAAACCAGTCCTGACTTTAAGTCCTAGAAATGTAGGTGCCATGAAGCTCCTACCAAGCTGCTGTGTTTGTGTGAGGCTCTATTCCGTGTGTCACTGTCCTGACTATTACATCCCAACAGACCTTAACACATACTCTTCTCTCCAGCTGTAGGAAGGGGAAAGCTGCTGTCCTTTCACCACTTTCTAAAATTTCTTGACCATAGAGATTGTGTTAAGTGCAGCAAGGTAGGGGGGAAAAAAAAAAAAAAAAGAAAAAAAGAGGCTGTACCACCATCAGGGAACAATTTTACTATCTACTTCTCTTACCCACCACTGATTTCTAAAGCTACTATATTTTGTATGGACAGGATCCCTGTCAATTCAAGACAGCGTTAGTTAATTATATTAATTTCTCTCCGTTTCTTCTTGAAAAAGATACCAGCAACAATAAAAACACCACTGTTAGTTTCATTCGCAGTAGCAGGACAACTTCAGTAAATAAATTAACATTTTAAAAATTATAATTCAAAGAACCAAACTTTTTCAATATGCAACCCCCAAATACTGGATGGCTTGACACCTGCATCAGATGATAATTTTTACTCTTTATCACATCACAGTGGATTTCAAGATCCTAACATGGACTAATTCTCAATAACTCCAGAATAAAATTAAAATTATTTTCACACCGGCCAAAAATATAATTTACAGCACTGCTATCGCTATTTGATTTACAGCACCATCTGAGTATTGAATAATTAGAGCAGTACTAATGTAATGCAAACTGAGAGAGTGCAGTACCAGATCTAGCTCTCTACAATCTAGTAAAGTAACTGTTCCTTAAATGCTCTAATTAGGAGAAGTTCTTACTTTCTGTCTGGCCCCTGCCAAACCTAGCTCACACAGGCAGTCCTGCTGATTTCAGCAGGACTATCTATTGAGTGAGGTTACTCACACAAGAAGGAATCTGCAGGTCTAGACCCTTCCATCTTGATTTATAAGCATGAAGCACATGAGTCTAGCAGGAATTTAACACTTACGCTTCCACAGTTGTTCTTACAGTCTGTTCCTCACCATCTTCATCTGAGCTGCTACATGTTGCATCAGAGTCCAGATCCTTCTCCACGCGAGACAGCAGCCCTCCAGTTGAAAGTGCAAACCCCCGGATTTCACCTGGTGCAACGCTAACTCCATTCTGGACGTCCGTACTTGAACTACTCTCCAAAGTATTTGTGTTGTTTTCTGGCCAACCTTCAGTGCACCTGAGGGAGCTACTGCTCAAAAATCTGGCTGGCTCATGGAAAACCTTCATTCTTTGTAGCTGATGTTTCACAAAACATTTCAGCTGCTGATCACAGTGTTTGATAACATGCTTTGCCAGGAGCATTTGTAAACGTTTCTGAGTTCTTTTGGCGCGACTGATTTCCATTTGTTGCTTAGTGACACACTGGAGTAAGCGAGCATACACCTCCTCCGGGGTGCAGCTCAAAATCCCTTCTGAAGGCCCGTGAAGAATTTGGTGTAATAAATCCCCTTTTATTGTTTCAGCGCAGACTTCCAAAGCCCTACCCAAAAAACCATTCTTCTTGTACCATTTACCATTTAAAAGCTGCATTTCTTCTGCATTACTGGATTCGGTTACATTTGAATCCAAAAGTCTCTGCGTTTCTGTCAAATTCGGAGATGTGGTCTCTGAAAATGTTTCCCCTTTGACCTGTTCCTCAGGTTCTGAATGACTGATTTGACCAAATGATGTGTCAGCACCATTATGTAATGAATTTCTCATCTTGGAGCAGTTGGGCTCTCCCGCTTTCATTTGCTTACTGGTTTTGTTGCTAAACGCAGAATTTGTACTCATTAACAAAACAGACTGATAGCACTTGGAGGAGGGTGGAGAACCAAAACGCTGCACACTGAAGATATCATTCCTGAGGCTGGGCTCAGCAGTGGGGAACCCCAGGACTGAGCAAGTAATCTGTGCGATGGAGTCCTCTTTTATCTTCTCTTCCACTGCTCTGGAATTTTCCATGCACAAAGCTGTATCAGACTCCATAGCTCTAGAGGACAAAGAAGGTGACAAGTGGATACCATGACCTTTTGTTGCTGCCTCTCTGAGGGCTGGTGTCATTATAGCTACGGTAGGTAGTTTACAGCAAACCTGAAAATAACATGGGCCATGTAAATTTTCTCGTTTTCATGACATGGTACAAATATAACTCTGTCAGATATTTAATTTCAACATTTTAACACTATTCAAAGATTCCATAGAAAAGGACTTTATCTGAAGAACACAAATAGACTATGCTCCCTCCCAAGTCAAACAAGAACACTCTTTCTGGCTTTTTCTTTATTTCATTCAGAGGTTGTTCCATGTGCAATGGAAGCCTCTACCTCTCAGGGGAGTAAGCGTTCATACCTCATTGCATTTCTGATCCTATCAGTCTGAGAAATAAGGCTCACAAAGTTCAAGACTGTCATCTAACCTTGCCCAAACTGAAAAACATGACCATAAGTCATGTGACTGGAAGGATGCATTTTAAAATATGCATGCAAGTGTATACATATACATGTATATGTATATGCACACACACAGAGACTCACATCTACACATTCCCACCCCAGACCTCTGGCTGGATTTTATTTTAATCTGCTCTGGAGAGAAGTTACTTTTTGAGCTGCATTTGGTTTTCGTTCAAGCGGGGTTTTTTAATATTTAAATGAGTCAACATCAACAGTATAACAGAAATGGGAGTTCTGCAGCTACCTATTACAAGTTCCACAAAGCAGAACACCTACCACATGATGAAACACTCTGAAATAAACTCAGTGACACTATTGGGAGAAATATATTTAATGTAAATCTATATGAAGCAAGCACTTAACTAATTAATTGAGTATATATTCTCACAAATACACTTTAGAAGCCAATCATCAAGGCTAATGCTTTAAAAGCAGAGAACTGTTAAATTCTAAATGTTTCCTAAAAAAAAAAACCTTCCCCTGTGCCTTTGCATCCAGTTCTTTATTCATCAGGCACTACCTGCATAATACAAACACAATATTCTTTGGTAACACTTTGAGTAAAGACAAACAGTTTTCCTTTACAAACCCTTTTGCCTGTGGCTTGCCATAGCTTAGACAAAGGGTTCCCAAACTTTGGGATCAAAAGACCAGTGTCAACCTTCACCACTCCCTGTCAGCAGCTAAAAGGCCATGTGTCACACTGGATCTATCCCACAGCTTACAGAGGAGGAATGACTGCCTTGCACTGTACTTTCAGCTTTGTTTAGGGTATGGTTAAATAAACCCAGTGAAGGATTTAATTGAATGTGGCCTGCAGAAGCCTGGAAGATAAGCAACTGTCAGTTCTTCATTAAAAAGCTAGAGACAAAACCAGAAACAGTAAGAGAGTACTAACAAAAGTGAGTGTAGCACAGTAATTCCACAGTAAATTCTCTGTTTAACCGGTGTACTAGTTGAGCAGCATTTCCACTGCCCTCCTTTTAATGTCTTCAGTTTCTTTGATCTCCACAGCAACTGCCTAGCTCAGCAATTTTCAATGCACAGATCCCATAAGGGGTCAACGATTCTGAGACTGCCACGTAGGGATCTTAAGAAAAGCAAACTCCCTCTCTGAAGCCTTAGCCTGTTTGTAACTACAGGCTTTTTTATGTTGAAGGTGCAAACATTAAAAGGAGATGTGGAAACCTAAGGAGCTGAGAAGTACCAGTCTGGATATTTTCTCTTTAACCCTCAAAACATGAAGAAAAACATAAAGAGCCACATACTCTACTACTGCCTTAACACTCTCCGTATGCTTTATTTACCTTTCATTGCTCCACGTATACTTCAACCACGAGGTTTTCATCTCTGTGCAACCAGCATCACAGGGACCAGGTTTGGTGGTCCTAATGCTAATTCTAAACAATACGATAAAAGTCCCCAGGATTTTAACGTTTATCAACGAGCCAAGAACTTCAGACTACAAAGGAATTCAGCACAAAGTCCTCCCCCAGTGGCCAGCCGTTCAGTAAGAGTCCTGTTCCTAGGATCAGACAGGGAAATGCACTGATGAGAGCTGGAGCCCCAAACTGCAACGGCTCCGGTGACTTCGCAATGCTCTCAGCATCTGGCTGACTCGTGGCTTTGTGTCTTTCCACTCTTGTAAGAGCTAGCAGGTACAAGAATTTTTAAATTCAAAGGAGTATGGATTCAGACACCTATGCCCCCACCCCGCCAGCATATGGCAAATAACTACAGTAAGTCAAAGTGATTTAGCATGACTAAAACATAATGGGGAGAGAACTGAAGCCCACACTTTCTCTGTGGGGTTACTATGAACTCAGGGGAGTCCCCATGTTAGCTCTGTCCCAGGGAACTCCCAGAAGCTCTCTCAGAAGAACGCTGTCAGCCTGGTATCTACATAGACTGAGCAATGAGTTTATAACTGCTCCAACTTCACCATCTACCTTCCTTAGCTCGAGTGGTTTAACAGTCATAGATTGCTACTCCTGAAAGCTGGGAAACGTCCACACACAGTAGAGCTGCTGCTCAAGCAAACAAGAAGTTTGCAGATGTGTATCTCATACCTATATGATGGAGGCTATACAAAACACTGGCAGCACAAAATTTTCAGAGTGCTGTGTTTTAACTTGATCATATTCCCTCAAA
Organism: Strix uralensis; assembly: GCF_047716275.1. Taxonomy (NCBI): domain Eukaryota; kingdom Metazoa; phylum Chordata; class Aves; order Strigiformes; family Strigidae; genus Strix; species Strix uralensis. The sequence goes on along the minus strand of NC_133977.1, from coordinate 7,604,262 downwards.
TACTACCTACCCTTCTGGTACAGTTTCAAATTTCCTAAATTGCAATGAATACCATTAGGAAAGTATTTTAACTTTTTTTTTTTTGAGTTTGGGGATTCTTTTAGGGGAAAGAGGGGAAGAAACCAAAGTACCCTCAAATTGAACCACAAACATTAAACTAAAGAGCACTGACAAGCCACTAACTAATTAAGAGCTCCTGACAGAAGACACTTCAATTACAATATAGCTAAAAAAACAAATAAAATTTTAGCTTCTGAAGAAAGAAATTGCTCAATTAACCCCTTACCCAGCAACTTGCAAACTTCACACAATGTTTCTGCCCTGAAGAGAGTCATGTGAGAAACTTCATGTGTGTTCCTCTTATTTCAGTGACATCAAAAAGACTTTATAAAAGCTGGTACTGTCCCAGTCTCCAGTCTTTGGCATTTCTCCAAGAAGTTCACATACACACACACACACCCAAAAAGTCATTGGTATATCGAGCAAAACAAGTTATCAGATGCAAAAATATTAAAAACAAATTTTAGTACAAGTACTTGGCTCGACGAGAATTGTACAATTTTCATTTTGACATGTTTTATTTCATTTTGGCACAAAGCAGCAAAAATAATTTCACTCCACCCTTACTGCAAGTGAGTTTCCAGAGCCAAACCTATTATCTTCTGGGGGGGGGGGGGGATAAAGTGCAGAGGGAGGGAAGACAAGTACTGCAACATGGCATTCAGGAAGAGTCTGTATTTTCATTCTGGGAAAAGCTTTTCTGTCATAGGTAAAGCATTTTAAGGATTTTTTCCATTGTGTACTACTTGAGGTTTCAAAACCAGAACAGCTGAAATGCTACTAAACTGGCAAACAGTTTGCTTTTCATCTGCTGAATACACACTTCACTTGAAAGACTAAAAAGTATTGTAAAAAAGAAAAGCTGATGTAAAATGAGTACCGGGGAAGGGAACAAACAAGCACCAGACACGCATAGTATAGCGACTGATGTTTAAAGTGACTTTATGCTTATCCCCCACCTAATGCCTTAATTACCCAGGAGGATATAGCCAGGAGCTGCAGTTTACCACAGCCCCAGCGCTCCCCACGCCCGCACCCAGCTCCCTCCTCTCACCACTGCTACAGGTCCCTAATCCCTCAATGACCCCAGCTCCTCCCCCGCTCCGCTACTTCTGCTTATTTCTTAGTCCTCACTCGACATTTCCGCGCTATGCCCTTCTCTACCACGCTTACCTCAACAAAATTTGTCTAAATCCTGAAACTAGTGTCTTCACGTTGGTGATCAGCAGCACCCTATTAAAATAAGCACAACAAAACCCAACCACAAACCTGCCTGCACACAGGGTGGCATTCCCTTCCCAGCTTCTGTTTATAGTCCTTTCACTTTTTGACTCTTCCCCCACTTGCATAACACTATCGCTTTTGTTACACAACACTAGAGACAATGTTTTGGGGGATTTTTGCTTGGGGGGAGGATTGCTTTGTCTTTTAGTGGGTTTTTTGTTTGTGATCGTTTAGTTTTCAATGATAATAAAACTCCATTTGCATGAGGGTTTGTAAGGCTCCTCTGTACCAGCCTTCTCTCCTTGTAAATTGAATTGTCTTTTGCCATCCCAAACACCTGAAACTTTTTTGTTAATTATGAGATTCCTGGACAACAGGAGATTTTTACATTTACTGTTTTCTTTTGTTTTCAAACTCAGGGGCCTACAAATAACAGTTCAAATTAATACAGCTGTTTCCAGTTTATTCATAGATTAAGGGTGTTTCAGGTAAGCAAACCTCCAATGTTTATTCCTTGTCTAGAAGGCATTTCAAAAGCAAAGCGAAGTCACTGGCAGCAAACAGCATCTGGTGAAACACCCGAAATTAAGCTCAGCAAGAATGTTCAGGAATACTGTATTTCAAACTGACAAGAGCTGCTTTAAGGCCTCTTAAAGAAAACCTGCAGGAGAGATGGCAGCTACATGAGCCAGCTTGATCTGCCTACAACACAACTGACAAAACCCGGTTTCCTAAGGCTTTGCGTTGTTTGCCCCATAATCCCTAGCTCCTCTTGGACAGCCTTCCCGATAATCGCTGGACAAAAATAAAGCGGTGCTCTGTCAGACAGGCACTACTGCGGCGCTGCCTGAGCCGTGCCGCCGGGCCCGACAGCCACTGCCGAGCTGAGCGTGCAGGAGCTGCCTTCCGCCGGCTTCTCCAAGCCTTGCCTGGTGGGAGGCACCCACTCGGGGCATACTTTACCAACCTCTCCCAGTTTTCACAAAACTTATGGGATCATAATAATTTCTAAGAATAGAGAGAACACCTCCATGACATAATCTGCATTTTCTCACAGAACAGTTTGCAGCAGTGACTGCAAGAGATATTAGTCCCACTGGGTATGTCCTGGTTACGAGTATGAAAGAAAAAGGAAAGAGGTCCATATTTAACACAACTGGGACTAGCCTTTAAGAGAAAAAAAAAAAAAAATCACCTCAGTAGGCAGTTTTTGTTTTCAGTTCAAAAGCAGCCCAGTTACTCATGATGAGTATTTAAGCATTTTAGTATTTTGTTCTATTAATAGATTGAAAAAAAAAAACCCAACCCAAAACCAAACAGGATTATGTGGGGAGTCTCAGCTTTCAGCAGCACTCACTGTGCAGGCAGTACTAGATAGATAAAACTGCAAACTTCAGTGTTTTGCGCTCCCCAGAAGATATAAGCACAAATTCCTCCTCTTTGAAAAAAACCCCGAAACACATGCACACCTAAAAAGGATCTCTCTTTGAGCAGTAAGAGAACTCAATTTAAGACAGACCACCCAAACAGTTTTAATCATAAAAAACATCAAAAAGGACACGCTTCAAGTGGAACTCATTAGTATTCATTTATGATAAAATCCATGACTCATTAAAATCTCTGAACAAGGTTGTTTTTCTTCTTCTTCATAACTGCTTCTGAACAGAGAATCATATATTATTTCCAAGTTTATTACTCTGCCGCTAATTCCTGTTCAGTCTATAATATATCATACATTTGTAACGTAACATCTGAAGTCACTTTTAACATACGCGGAACACTTTTTGTAGTACATGACAGGTGCCTCTGTATGTAGGTCTTACACATGTCTCTAATATAAATATCTGTAATACTTTCATCTCCCCTGTAAGGTCCATATCAACATTTCAGTTATCCGTCCAAATTTTAGTCTTTGAAGAGAGGGCCATAAAACCTGCTCTTAAACAAGCCCCATTCAGCTCTTAGACACTAATTAAGATGACTGGAATTTAAACTCCCCCAAACATTTACAGGATTTCACAATGTGGACCAATAAGGAAGGAAAGTCCTAGGGCACACAGACCAGCTTTCTGAGTCGATACACCTACTAGAATTATAACCATGCTTTATCCGGTTTGATTTTTAATATTTCCTTTTTATTAAATTAAGCAGAAAAGGAAGAGGAAGTGTCTACCCTTCGACAAAAAGCAGACTTCAGTTATTTGGTCATTGGATTTTAATTTTTTTCTTAAATTGCTTAGTTTGCTCCTCACTGCTGAGGAGTATCAAGTACCTCAGTGACCACTATGTTTTATTTTGGGAAATGCTTCAATATTGTGCAACCAGGGAGCTGATGCACAAAGTGGATTAAAAGACATGCTCAGGACCGCACAGGAAATCTCAACGAAGGCTGAGGGATGCACCTGGATCCAAGCTGCTGCCCAGAGCTTTGCTATCTACTTTATCTAAATTACTCAGTTTTATGAGTAAGTGCTCTGTGGTCTGGGAAGCCAGCTTGGTCAGGGTCACCCGAAGGCAAAGGAATCTGTGGCAATCTGTTCAGCTTGACTATCAGAGGCAAGTTTTAACCCAGGAATTAAAAAAAAAAAAAAATCATCACACACGCAGGCTAAAAGCTTTCTACTCATCTACTGACCCACACATTAGAAACCAGAGGAACAAGGCAGCACGACACCATGTGCCTACTCCTCCGCGCAGCTGGCAAGCTGGCGATACACGCACCCCGCGGATCGCCCGCACGGCGGGGCACGGCCAGCCCGGCAGCTCCCACGGCGGGGGCGCGGGGAGGACGCGAGAACGCCCACGGGCGCTCCAGGCGGACCCGGTGGAGGCGGACAACGGCCCGGCACTGCCGCCGCGCCCCCGCCCCGCGATCCCGCCCCCGCCGGCCCGGCCCCGCCCCGCGCCCAGACCGTTAGCCCCCCCGCCCCGCCCCGCCCCCACCCTAGTCTCCTCCTCGCGCGTGCGCGCCAGCGCTCGGCGGCGGCGCCACAGCCGCTCCCGCCGCGGGAACCAGCCGCCGCCCGGCCCCGGTTTCTCCCCCCCCCCGCCTCAGCGCCGCGCTCCTCGCCGGCGCGCAGCGACGGCCGGCCGCCGGCCTCGCCGCTCCCCCCGGCTGCCCCGCGAAGCCCCGCGCTTGCCTCCGCCCGCCGGCTTCTCCACAGCGGCGCTGCCGCCTCCAGCCCGCACGGCGTGGCGCCCGGCGCGGCTCCCACTGCCGCTGTTGAAGAGTCCGCGCCCAGCTAAAGCGCAGCTCGGCGGGCGGGGCGGGGCCTCCCCGCGCAGGGGGCGGGGCCCGCGCCGCTCAGGGGAGGAGCGCGGCCAATCCGACGCGCCCAGGGGCGAGGCTGGGCGCGGGGGCGGCCGCTCGCCATTGGCGGGGGCGCCTGACGCGGGCACGGCCCCCCTGCCGCGCGCGCGCCTCCGCGGGGCGCGGCGGGAGGGGGACGGCGGCGCGCGGAGCGGCGGCCCCTGTGCCGGCCGGGGCGCTGAGGGGACGCGGCGCCCGGCGGCGAAGAGATCAGCCCCGGGATGCGTAAATAATTAAAAAAAGGCCCCAAAAGCCCTTTTAGCATGTTTATTGGGGGTAATAACCTGGAAATAACTTGAAAAATATTCACCATCATCACGTTCCCTTCCCTCAAAACGCCCCCTCAAAGCCCTGAGGTGAATGTTGGGCGCGGAGGAAGCGTCCGGTTCTTCTCAGGCTTTGAAGTAATGCAGACAACCATGAGATGGCATAGAAATGCTTTATTATATTTATTTCAACAAAGTAATTAAAATAAGGCATTCTGGGTTACATGTAAACATAGAGGTCAGTGGTACATTCCCTCCCCCTACAGCGGGTGGCTGCTGCACGGTAAGCAGGTGTACAGTAACAGAAGCAAAAGTTTCAAGTTCTGCTTTGACACAGTGATACTTGTCAAAGGGAAATACAAATTCAAAGGTACATTAACGTTTGTTTATGTGTTAAGAATGTGGCTTCTCTGGAGAAGAGATTCAAATCTGGAAAGTGAGGGTTGGATTCAATATAATGGCATCAGGTCTGAAAGACTGAGCTACGCCTAATGTTACAGACACAAAATTGCCTTTCACTAGCAGAACTTTTGGAACCCAGAGAATTACTCTGTGTTGTCCAAAGATATTTAAATTGCAAGTTCATTAAATATTAGATAATCTGCATATGAGCACACTGTTGTTACTAACACCTTTTTTTTTTTTTACTGTCACTTCCTTGAAAGTATATGATGCACCCTATTTATTTTACTTACATTCTGATGTCTGATTTTATGTCATATATCAATATAAAAAGATTCTGGAAGACTCTCCAAAGTAGTAAGCATCTGCCCTACTTGTCACTGACAATGTCTCTAGCAATAAGCTCTTTCATTATTTCATTGGTACCACCATAGATGGGCTGAACACGGGCATCCACAAAAGCTCTGAGGGGGGAAAAAAAAAAAAAAAACAAGGAAAGATTAAAAACAATTCTTCAGAATGGACAGGCAATCAAAAAGAAAAAGCTACTAAGTTTTATCTTTGAAGATCTCTATTTTTGAATATGCTATTAAAGAGGTTCACATTTTCAAAGAGGTTCCAACTACCTGAAATATTACACTTTCCAAGGTACCATACCAAATAGGAATCTGGTTGGTATCTCTTCCCTGTTTTTTTGTTTACATTGCAGAGTCTCCACTATCCCCCCTAATTAAACAACAATAAAATAAAAGCTCTATAAAACCAGACTCCTACCACTTTTCCCCCACCAGTTCTTGTTCCCTACTTTCCTCACATCACCTGAGAAATAACACAACTCCAGACACCCAAGACCCCATTCACCCACCACACGCATCATTGTGCAGAACCGCAAGACCCAGGTGCCTTGTTGTTGTGAAAAAACAACTCCTGCAGAGCCAAACTGATAGTTATCGTGGTAATTTGCTCTAATGGCCTGGCCTGTCTGATCCTGTCAAGAGGACTGCTAACGGTGCTGTCAGTTCTTTTGTTGAGGTGGGCCTCAAACGCCTTGAGACGAAAAGAAAGTGCTGACTGGTTTCGCATCAGCTGGCTACAACCTTCTACTGACACCAGCTCCAGCTCCATTTGGGCCAGCAGCCGAAAAGCTGCATGCAGCCAAACCATTTCCAGCCTCATGCTGGAACCGGCCCCAGTACACACACAGCTGGTGACAGCACACAGGACAATGACAATGTGCTTTTCCATCTTAATTCTGCTTCATTATACAGAGACCAGCCCAGGAGCAATGCGGCATTCTCTGGAAACACACATGTTGCTGAACCACGGGGATAATAAAACCCTGTATGGACAACTACTGCACGCACAGATAAGCAGAGGTTCGAGGACACCCTGAACAGGGCTTGCTGGCCCTCCTATTTAGAAAGATAGGGTGCAGAACACTCATGAATTACACTCATTAAAAACATGCAGGAAAAAGTTATTTTTAAGCAACATTTCATACTCTTAATGTATTTAGAATTTTAAAAATATATAAACCTACTCAGTTAAAAAAAATTAGTTTAATTTATCTGCTTATGACAACTGCACAGCAGTTCTGGTTTTGGTATTTCTCAGATTACCCTTTTTTTTTTTTTAAAATAAAAACAGCACCAAAAACTCAGTGTGACAAACGACATGTACACAAAAGGAAACACATCTTCACAGATAATACACAAGGAAATATATAGAAGAACTTCATAAATGTCCCTAAATTCATAAAGGGAGCAAAAAATTGAGATCGCAAATTCGGTTTTCTACATATAAATCTCTTAGCTTTTTCATTTAAAAGGTGTAAAAAATCTGAATGTAGCCAGTCATGTTCTTGATTAGGCAATTTGTTATTTTGTGGTATTACACAAGATGTTTTCTTTCCTTCATAAGTATGCATTTAATTTCAGATAAAACATACAAACTAGCTCCCCTCATTTTTATTTTTACACTGCTTCTCTGGTTTTTCAATTAACATTTTCTTCTAGAAAAGCAACTTCTATTTTGTGAAAAGATATATAATAATTGCTCAACAGCTTATGAATTATTTGGAGAATCAAAACAAAGGCTTCCTGCAGACATCTGTACAGTAGATTCCCTTTCAATAAACATGATGAGAAAAGGAACAGTAAATCAGTACTAAGACAAAACAACTGACAAGCAAACGTAAAGAAGTGCCTCATTTTACTTTGCTGATAATCCTTCATCACTCAAGTCTGATATGTCACACTTACTTTGCAATTGGATACTCCCACATATACCCCCATCCTCCGTGCAGTTGCACACACTGAGTAGCTACGCTGTTTTGGAGATCAGAAGACCTTAAATGGCCAAAAAGAAATTTGTTTTTAGGAGAATGTTATGCTGTGAAACATTACTAGATACACAGATGAGTTAGCAAGACAAAAATATAACCAAACATTTTACTCTATATAACTGATTTGAAATGCTGTCCATTAAAATACTTTATATTCTGACGGACTTTTCTATTCCTTCATGATGGGTAAGAAATAAATACTGTTCAGTCTAATGTATTAGAGATTTGTTTTCCTTACAGAAGAGCTTTTGGAGAAGGAAAGCTTTCAAAACAGACAAGCTTGTTTACCTTTCTCATAGGCCAAGAGATTTCTTTTGTAAAGCAGGTTGATATAGTCTCTTTTCTTACCAAATCCCTCAGCTTTGTCAAAAATTAACAGCATCACAGGCTTCCCTCTCCACTCCCACTAGCAACACACCAGGATGCTCTTTGAGTATAATCATCATGTGGGGATAATTTATTTTCCTCAATAGATTTTATAGTTTTTAATTCTAAAAAGCATTGTCATTCTTAAGCAGGATTACTCACTGCAAAATATGGATTTAACTGCAAAATGAGATTTTAACTGCACTGGAAGTTCAAGCTAAAGTTAAGACATGAAAAAAACATCCAACTTCCTAAGCATGCAACTTTGAGAATGGCAACAGACGTAAATGAAGATTCAAGTCAATTGCTTCTCATGGAGGAATGTAAGAGTCCTTTTCTCCAAACGATCCCCTCATCCAGTTAAATCCTTACAGTTTGTTATACCAACTTTAAGTCTGCAGCCATGAGTTACTGCAACTGTCTCTCCTAAATATATTTTCAAATTAATTTAGGTATATAATAGAACCTGTCACCACAAAATAAAACCTACAGAACTTTCATCAGATATTAGAAAAGAGATACACAAACTATATTTTAAAATCCTTCAAAGCTCTAACTCAAGTCATTGACTATACAAAGGTTTGAAGCAAAATTAACTGGACATAGTCTCCTGAAACATTGGAGAATAAAGAAATTCTACATTCAAGCATTTTCTAGACCATCTAAGATAGCTTTATGAAAGGGAGTCACAGGGACTCTATTAGGGAAAGGGAAAATGCACAACAAATTGTGGCACTAAACAGTTGGGAGGGTGGGGGATTTTCAAATGCCTCGCTTTGGGAAATCAGTTGAGAAAATAAGTCTACATATCTGAGCTGCCACTAGTTGTTTCCTCCTCCTCAAAACTGAATGCCTCTGCTTATGTACCTGGTACTTCTAGGTAATCAGTGCCAGGAATAGCACTCAATCAAAATCCTTCCTTTCTTTGTAAATATTCTCCCTGGATTCCCTTAAGTGTTCTCTGCTCACTTCCTCTATACTTCTTTTTAAAAGTCCAGAAACTGTAAACCTGTGCATCTTCCATAAAATTATGTGTTCACATCTGATGTGCTTTATTGTCCCATCTTTGCAAGCAAAATAAAACTATACAAATTTGTGTGCCACTATCCTAGATGCTTCTACTCATCCAGCTTTCTCTGATTAAAACTAAGCTAACAGATAACACCGCCAACTATGGGGAGAGGGAGGAGGAGTTCTCGCCACTAAAGGAAAGCACTGTTTAGTCTCAGTAGAGCAATAGCCGTAGCCAACTATTTCTTCCCAAAACCAGATAGCTCCAAAAACTGGCTGGGCCTAACAGCTATTGCTAAGTAACATTAAGAAAAAAGTATTACATGAGCTTCAAATAAACGTGTGCTTTTAAAAAAAAAAAAAAAAAAAGAAAACCCAAAACGACCCCCAAACCAACAAACACCCCCCATTTAAAAAAAAACAAAAAACACCACAACAAAACAAAACTAAGAAAACACCCAGCAATTTGCTACAGTAAAATGTAAATGTTTGTCTAAATACCAATGAAGTACTTACCTTTACTTGAAGCTAAAGCCAAGTCCTGATCTTGTTATTAATGGAAACCTATTTTAAAAGCATGCTATTATTTTGAAATTGATCTGTTTAACCAAGACTAGTTTTCAATGTAACTAAGATTTTTGTTGACTACATGATTAAAGTTAAAGCTAGTGGTCTCTATTAGAAGCTGACAATGTTATTATTAATCAGACAGTAATTTTATCTTTTCATTAGATCTGAACAGTTCAGTGTTTTCATTAGATTCCTGTCAAGATCATGCAAGTAACGCTTCCAAATTACTTTAACCACATACCAGTATTTTGCCATGGAAGCTGTGGAGGAGTCCAGACGTTTATCTGCATGCAGCTGCAAACAGTTGTCCAAAAAAGCTCGGCTCACGCAAATCTGCGTTTTCATTTCTGCCAACTTGTGCTGTACCGTCTTATTTTGAAGTGGACAGAGGAGGCAGATGAAAGAAACAGCAGAAGTAGTACAGTTTTTAAGTGACATTTGAAGTAGAAAATGAAGCATTTTCTAAAAGGATTTTGGTTAGAAATCATTTCAAACAACTTTGCCTCTGTACACCAGAAGACAGTTTACTTTCCATACAATGATGTCTTTACCAATCTTATCAGGGAAAATTACTGCCCTGTACTTCTCAAGACCAACTCAAAACATGACCTTAAAAGAAAAACCCCAAGAGCCTGAAAACAAATTCCTAGACAGCACAGAGCAGGAGGCACTGGGTGCTCTGTCACTCTCAGCTCCCTCTTGTGGGGAAATGTCCTTTTACTCTGTAAAGCCACTAATTTCCCCAATTAATAGCATTTCTTCATCCATTGCATGCTTTTTCTATGCATTCTGTTCTTCAGAGTTTAAGTCACATGCAAAGAGACACAAGCCAAAACAAAGGAAATTTTAGACTAACTTTCAACACTGAGTTCTGTCACATTAGAAAGGGGTTTCTAGATAGAAGATGTAAAAATCCATCACTGAGGTTATGTAAAACCAGACCAGGTAAGCATTCGACCATCTTCTTGTAATTCTGGTAGGAAGGGGATAAAAACGCCAGCTAGTAAAAAAAATTTTTTATAATCTCACAGTTCTAAAATCGTATGTAAACAAATCTTCTTGCTTCCCTTGACAATAAATGGACCAGCCTACTATTATAAAGAAAAGATTTAATTTCAAACACTGTACTGTGGCATGACTAAATGAATTAGGCAAGGCAGAGCTCTAATTAGACATTCTAGCCGTCAGCAACAAGAAGGCAACTGAAAAGGTAAGCAAGAATGGACTACTTTAGCAAAAATAATATACTTTATTAAGTTTATTGGTGGTTGGCAGTGGGCTAACCTAAAAAAGGAGATTATTTCTGAGGTCTCTGCACAGTGAACTACTACAATTAGGAAGCATCCCTTACCTACGTTAAAAAAAAAGGAAAAATATACTATTTTTGTGTTAAAGCTGCACACTGCACATACTAAATTCCATCTGGAATTATGGATTTCTGAATGTTAACTTTAAAAAACAGATGAAGATTGTAATTTCCTGAAAGATACCAAGCATTCCAGCCTCTAAAGGGCCCAATTCTGCTGCTATTCACAACTTTGATTTTGACAAAGGAAGTCTCAAGATTTAGAAATGGATGGGTTTTTAAAATTATTTCAAAAGTATATATATTAAAAAAAAAAAAAAAGAAAGATGTGGCCAACATCCTCTAACCCATGAGTCACTTCTATCCTAAAAACCAAACATGCAGGAGTTTGGTCTGCTTCAGCCCTAACAGCTAATGTGGTTTTCAGGAAAACTGTAATATCGCAATACTGCGGAAAGCAACATCTGGTTTATGACTGCAACGAAAGAGTATAGGCATAAACGTCTCAAAACACAATTAACTACCACTGTCAGGAGTGAGGTATGCTCACAGAGAATGACACGACAGTTTTATATGCAGTCACTTTGCTAGCTGAGGAATCTCATTACAATACCCATAAAGCTGAACACAGACAGACACCTCTGCAGGCATTCAGGCAGCAAGGTCACCGCCTGCGAGCCCCCACCAGCATCAGCCTCAAAGTTTGTTTTCCTGCAACACATTATGTGCGGAGGAACACAGGACCTGCACACATGCCAAGTGCTTCTGCAGTCCATAGGATTCCGGGCAGATACAGAAATACATGGGGGTGTAATAGACCCTGTGATTAGGACCTCTGACAGTAAAACGCAAGCCTAAGAGCAACAAGGTAATTTTTCTTCAGCAGCAGCAAAAAGCCAGCATAGTTTCTGTCTGCATATTTCACTTCCCATAGCAGCACTGCTGGGAGGTATCTAACTGAATTGTAAAATACATACATGTTAAGGCCTTTGGGGTGTTGGGGTTTTTTATTATTTTTGTTTTTCAAAAATGAATGATGGGCACGGAGGCACACAGCAGCCACAGTCCAACAGTGAAACCTGTGCAAATAGTCCCTTGAAAAGGACTATCATCCCAAGGATTTTCATTCGCTCACTATTTCACACACACAGACGTAAAGTAAATGCACACTGGAATCTGTATACAAGTCTCTCAGCTCAAACTCACCTGCAAGGCTGCAATTGTCTTCCCGAAAGCTTTTCTTTGCTTCACGTAATTCCTTGTTTCTTCGAACATGAATTCACAACTGGCAAGAGCCATATCAGCAATTAGCAGTCGTTCCTTTTGAAACATAAATTATGGAATCCAGTTGAATCAGTCCTACATTTCTCCATATCAGATGCACAATTGGGACACAGATGTTCAGCGTTGTTCATTAAGGAAGGGGGGGGTAGAAGTCACACTAAGTATCAAACCAGACACACTGCATTACTGAAATTAATGAGTGCGACAAATGCCTTGCTGCCTGAAGCCCATTTTTAAGTCTTTTCCGGGGTAATGTTCAATCACAACAATGACTCAAAAAATAGCTACAAATCAACCACTGGACTCTTTCTGACTGAAAAATCCACATTAAATTCTGTTTCAATTATTTGTTTTTACTGCTCAGCTTAAACAACAACTGTTTAAACTTTTTTTGTTTAAAAAAACCTTTAAGTTGTTATATTTAACAATTTCGACGCTTCTATTAAAAAAACCCAAAATCTACAAAAAAACCTGGCTTTTTTTTCCTTCCTGTCGAAAAACAGAAACTAAGTACAGAACAATTACTTCTAGCACCATCGAAATAATCTGATGCATCATGTTGAACCTGTTTATGAGGGCATCTATTTCTTTAAAGCACTAAAAGATTTCCTTTGATCATGTTTCGTATTTATTCACAGTATAAAATTAAATAAGCATGATCCCTACCAGATGAGGCAAATACAAAGTCATAGTTCTGACAAAGCACAGTCACATTTTGAAAAACCACATTGCCTCTTTGTCCTCCCAAATAATTCCAAAACTTCGTAAACTAAGTCATAAACTGTTATTTCCACTAGCAAGGTATTTTGGCAACTAAACAATTTCTTTACGTTGCTATAGGGACAAAGAAAGAGTTCCCTCTATCTTTAATATGCTTCTACTGCTAGAAGATGTAGAACAGCAGTGCTCGCTTGTTTCTTTAAAGAGAATGCCAAATGCATCAGACACCTCTAAGCTATATTTAATTTACTAAGCAAAGTGTTTCCATGCTAGAAGTATACAAGAAAACTGTGGTATGTTCTTTTAAATACACCACCCTCAGGTTCTTCAGTTGCTGGGTTGTTGATTAAGAGATCTGGCTTTGAGCTGGTGGAATATCAACATTTTTACCAATGCTCAAAGAACTGCAATTTTAGCACTAGGAACTCTGTATTTCAGTTAAAAAGTAGCAGTATCAATGTTGCCTACAGACACCCTGACTCTGAGCCGAAGGTGGCTCCCCACAATACCTAATCTTCTAGACTAAGGCAGATTCTTGCAATAACAAAAATTGTCTCTGTGTTCTTCCTACAGACAGCAAACACTCACGTTCCTCCTACCTGAGGGAGCTCTGTCATCAGATAATAGAAGCCTTTGTTCTCTTTTCCAAGCAAGGCACTGGCTGGCAACCGCACATCTTCAAAAAACAGCTCGGCTGTGTCCTAAGAGGATTTTAAATGCAACAGTTTATAGCCCAGCATTCTCATCTCTTCATTCCACTTCTTTTGCCCCATTTTTTTTCTTGCTATTGTACACTTTAACTTGAAATCATAGAATCATTTAGGTTGGAAGGGTCCTCCAGAGGTCACCTAGTTTATCTCCTACTCAAAACAGGTCCAGCAAAGCAAGCAGCTGAGGGCCTTGTCCAGTTATATTTTCCAAAGCTCCAAAGATGAAGGCTCCATGACTTCTGGGCCCCTGTTCCAGTATCTGATCACTTTTATGGTGAATTTTTTTTTCTTAATACCTACTTAGAATTTTCCTTAATGTAATTTGTGTCCCTTGCCACTCTCACTGTGCTCCTCTAGGAAGAGCCCGGCTCCACCATCTCTACAACCAACCGTTATGGAGCTGAAGACACCGATAAAATCCTGTCCTTCCAGGATTCTTCAGAATGGACAAATCTAGCTTCCTCAGCCTCTCTTTGCACATCACATGCTTCAGACTTCCACAGGCAAACTCAGCATACATTCTTTGCGTGTATATCATTTGTCCTCTAAAGCCTAAGAACTAGAATAGCACCACAGTTCCATTTTATATTTATTTAGCTAACACCAGGCATTAAGCAGTTTTAGAATTCCTCAAGGTCTATTATACGTTAGGGGTTGCATGAACTCACTTGAGCTTTCAGGCCAATTTTGTTCAGCTTGCGTCCTTTGATGAAACCTTTTGTTCCATTTTCCACCAGAAAAAGGCTTATCCCATGAGCAGGAGATTGGGCCTCCCGGTTTGTAACCGCAACCACAATCACTACATCGCTCATCCAACCATTAGTGATGAATACCTGTAAAAAATGCAACTTGGAATAAAGCAACGAGCTAGGTGGACAGAAGTTAGAAGAGAGCAAGCAGCAGAAAGAAAAGTTGCATTGACACTTTCACAGGTGAACTGAAAGGCAAGGTTTAAGTGTCCAGAAGAATTTTAAAGTTCAAGCTTTCTGAATTAAGTGTTTTGGAAGAAGGTCTATTAAAGTAGAAATTAGTTTGAGAAGGATTGTGTGGGTTGGAAGTGTGAAGTTAAAGAATGCAAGGATCTGTTTCTTTTGCCTGACCCATGATAAAGAAGGAATATGGTATCAAAGGTAGATATTAAAAGACACAGAGATTCTCTTTTCTAGAAGTTAAATTAGCAAGGTATAACATGCAAAACTATCAGTGGCTTCTTGTCACAACTGTTTACTATAATCCTGTAGAATGACTCATAAACCTGCCAAAGTGATCCATTTAACTCCAGCAAAAGAAACGAGCTATCTGTCCTGCTAGGCTTCAACTGTGCAGCATGAGCAAGTATCCTTTTGACCACCTGTATGTACATATTTGCTTGCACACATTCTTTCTCACCACTTGAAATTCTGCTAAGGCCAGAAGTCTCTATCAGTACCACGTTATCAGCAGGAGTACAGAAGAAGGGGGGAAGAAAGAAGATTACGACACTTCATAGCTTTAAAAAAGTCCTGCTGAATCCACACTTCCATCTGAATGTTATTTCTGCCTTCTTGCTTTTTATTATGGCAGTGAACGAAGAGGTTAATGCTGTCAGCTTTGCAACAGCTTGACAACACACACACAGAACACCCGATGCAGTTTTTTTCTCCTTACATGACCAGCAGGCTTCTGAATAAAGATTCCACAGCTTCATTGTGGCAACACAAGTTTTTACTCAGACCACAGAAGATTTCACAGTGGCAGTACATATATTTTGTTGTTCAACCTCAGTACTAAAAACCAGCCCTGCTGATGCTAAAAACTGCTTATACTATGCAGGACTTTTTTTTTTTCTTCCCCCTTTTCTTTCCAGTTTAAGGGGAAAATAGGCCTTTTGATAGGGTTATTTAAAAGCTACAAAAAGAACCTACTCAAGCCCTTCCATAAATTGGACCGTAAATTGCCACCAACAGAAATATCTTAAGTCCTATAAAAAAAAGTAACTGGGAACACCCCCCACTGCCCCCCCCCCCCCCAACCATAACCCACAAAAAACCCCAAAGTGCAAGGACTGGGGGAAGATACAGTGGTGTACATCCTTCACTGTCTAAACGCATTCAGTTCCCAAAGCCTACGAGTGGTACGTATGTCTGCTTACTTACCTTACTCCCATTAAGAATCCAGTCACTTCCATCCTTTTTTGCATATGTTCGTATTCCCTGCAAGTCACTAAAATGAAATTCAAAAGGTCCTTCAAGAAACCATTCCAGAAGCTGCAATTTTTATCTTGAATTCTACCCAAATAAATATTCTACCCAATAAAATCTATCAAAATAAGGTAGATTTTATACCGTGCAGGCACAGGCTCAGTGAAAACACATACGAAGATAGTGAAACACAGTGAAACAGCTTAGAGTATAACAGAGAAACCACAAGCACACTGTGGAAACGGATGATAAATCTATGCAATTGTGCAGGAGCATGAGGTCCCATTTTAATGTATCTGCTTGTGGAGAGTGGTATAATACAAGCACTGACACCGATGGGTCAGCACCCCCTTACACCAGTATGCCTTAGATGGCAACCACCAGACAAACCCACATCCTCTAAGCAGGCTCAACCCTGATGAGAAGGCTCTGTAAAAAGCCACTGGCAACATCTACTGTTTGTAGAAGCATGACACCAACAGGTTTTGCTCTTCACCTGTCTCTCTCTGTTTTGGAAAACTGGCCAGATCAGCTGTGTCTACTCCAAACATGTGCTGTCTGCCCTTCAATAATGATGGGCAAGGAGGCACATTCCTCTGCTTGAAAGGATTCAGAGGAAAGAAAGTAAGGTGTTCAGTTCCACAACAAAAGCTAATAGGAAAGTCAAGCCCTCTTTACTGAGGTGTGTAATTTTCTCCTGTGTTTCATATTAAAAGTATGTCCATATGACAAGCAAGTTAGTGACTATAAACTTGGACTATAAAAGCAAAAACAAAGCATATTTGCCCACAGTGGGACGATACTGAAATGGATTCTGAGCGAGTATCTTGAAATGACAAAGTTATAATAAAATACTCTATAAGCAACAGTTGCTTCTGAGGTACTACCTAATCTCAGATATTGTCTAGTCACTAAGATAACCATACAACCAGGAGGGTCAGGAATCTTTTTAACTGAGAACATTATGTGCTGTCTACTGATTTAAGATCATTATTTCAGTATTTAGCTTACCTGCCAGCCCCAGGTTCTGTCATGGCAATAGCTCCAATACACTTGCCTGCAGCCATTTTGGGGATAAAGCGTTTAATCTGTTCTTCAGAGCCATAGTTTGCAATGTAGGGCATGACTATATCTGAATGAAGGCTGAATCCTGGGCCACTACAGTTAACATACATCCTTGTGGAGAGGGGGAAAAAAAAGAAAAAAGTTCAAACAGAAGTATTACAAAGATTTAAACATTGAACTTTACACAGTAACAGTAGACCCAGCAATGAAGAAAGCCCCACCACATGGAAGTTTCAGACTTAACCTGAGCTTGTGGCACTTGTACTGTTATTTATAGAATATACTTTCACAGTCAAATGAGCGTGTAACTTATCAGACTAACTAAAACGCTTTCCCCAGCCACAAAGTCCTAAAGGTGGAGCACAATGACATTTGTTACTTAAACAATCATCCGGAATACTTAAAACAGGAGGGACTTACGTATGTCTAAACTATCATTTCCATGAGAAAGATAACACCATTTTCTGTAAGCAAACATACTCCACAATGAGGACATCTTATGGAAACGCATACCGGCTCTTGGTAATATCACTGAAATTCTTCCTGAAGCGTCTAGTACTTACTGCTCCTCCCAGACCACAGCTGAAGAGAGAATGTCTGCTCCGATACCTCCATGTTTTTCAGCGATAGCAACGCCCAGCAAACCCTGCTGTCCAGCTTTTTCCCAGAGCTCCCGGCTCACCTGGCCATCCTTCTCCCATCTGCAAAATGAACACAAGAACGGAGTCATGCATTGAATCCCCCATGCTCTACTGTTAATTTGTCATGGCTGCTGCTTCACACTAGACCACCTGCAGCCAGGTTTCACTGCATAAGAAGAAACTCTCAGTCTCCCCAACACACAATGTGTAGGGTACACAGACCACTGTATTTCTCAACTAAGAAGCAGCGGCTTAATAATAGGTTTTATATTTTTCAAGTCCACAGATGCTACTCGCATTACAGGGGCACCAACTGTATAACAAGTTCAAACTCTTGCTTCCAACATCTAACCTGACATCTCTTTAAGCCTGGTTATGAAGGGCAGTACTGCTTATTGGTCTGAGTACCAGACCAGGATTTAGATTTCACCACAACCATCTGGATAATTAGAAGCAGGTCTTTATCTTCCTGACATTCCATTTTCCCCACGTACAAAATGGGTATAACACATCAGAATTTTTTGTGAAAGATTCCAACTCTACCAATGAGAACTGTTTTATAAGAACCAAGAGTTAACACATTTGTAACTTTTTATATAAAAATTGGTCCCTGTACACCTATTACAAGTCAGTACTGTATCTTGGTAAATTACTGCTTTAAGGTGGTTTCAAGTTTGTAAATAGGTACTTGAGGCTGATCTGCCAACAGTTTGCAGACTTTAACACCACAGGAATCACTTATTCTTGGAAAAATAGTGCCTCTTCATGGAGTTTACCAACTTACTATTAAGTTGGATGGCCACTAATGGCACAGGAAAGCTTTTATTTTTTTAATGTCTTTTTATTTAAAAAAAAGAAAATAAATTATATGTTAGACAGATTATATCAGAGACACTCCTCTGACACACCTGTGTGCAGGAGAGCTATACCACAGCACTTTATCCACAGTTAATCAAGTATCTTATCCTATATACTTAAGCTCCTTCCCAGAGCTTTCAGTCCTATACTAGAAATCTTAAAACAAATCTCTCTCGTGATCACCTTTGCTTCCCCCCTCCCCACTTTCAGGCCCATTCCTGTCTCTACTTCACCCGTCACCAAAGCTTCTCCTCCTCACAATAATCCACAACAGCATTCACTGATGCTACACTTGTCTCTTCACGTCAGCCCAGCTGACTAATATACGATGCCTGAAGCCTCCTTGTTTACTTGAAAGGTGTGAGAACAGAAGGGTTCATAGGTCACTAAAGTGATGCAAGAACACAAGTCCAACTTGTTCCAGTCTCTCTAGGAAATCGCTGTGTCAGCAAACTAGCAAACAGGATTTTCAGTAACCTGGAGCAGGGCCACTACCTACCTGCTCACAAACCTGCATGAGAAGTCATTCTAACAAAAAATGAGGGAAAGCATCTGTTCTTGTGGATCAAATAGGACTGTACAGTAGAAAAGCATACTACTCTGAGGTCATGGTTTGAGGATGAAAAAAAATAGCTGGCAACAACCCTGACGTAAGCTGTTTCCATTACCTCCTGCTGTTCATTTCTGCTCCAGAGCCACAACACCCCACCCACTCAATCCTGCTATCTCAACTGTTTGTGGATACACACTGTGAACTGCATCAGGAAACACACCTAGCAGCGTGATTTAAGAATAAGCCCTTCGTTACCCCCTGATGTTTACGCCAGAATGTTTTTCAAGTAAAGTAAAAATTGCTTAAGAAACTCCTGCGGCTTTACACTTTCTGTTCAAAACCATGTTCTGAGCCCATTTATTTTCTTTCCCCAACTATAAGATGATCAGATATAGCTAAAATAAGGGTGAAAAACATCCAGCTCTAGCTCAACAGAAGTGACACTTCTACTCTATGCAGAAGACAAAACATATTTCCACAGAAGCAAAAAAGATATTTTGCCCAAGTTTCTTCGTAATATCTAAACCAGCTTACCATTCTATGTGTACTGTATTTAAAAAATCTACTGCAATATAACCTAGACACAACATCTATGCTTTTTTGGATGACAGCAGTACAATAGTGTGGGAACTAAATTGTCTCCTTAACTCTACCCCCAAGACATCGGTGTCAGAGTTACTACCTACAGGCAGGGATACTTTCGCTGCAACTCTGTAAACTGCATTTGTCTGCTCACAGGCCTGAGACAAGGATGCCAGATTGCCTACACTGGAGCTCAAAGAATGCAGTGAATTTTGATTATGTGTGGCTTTCTTCACATATGATTTTCACAGGCAGGTTTGTTTTAATTAAGTAAGCTTGAAATAGAAAGCTTGTAAATTAAAACAAATATCCTGTTTATCCTATCATATTAGGAGTAACACCCCAAAGAGAACTTTGGGGGAAGAATACACATTATTTGGCAAATGAAAATGTTTAAGAGGTATCTTACTCTGCATGAAAAGGCAGCACTTCTTCCTGAAAGAACTTCCTGGTACTCTCTCTGAAGATATCATGATCTGATGAGAAGATCCTCCGAGTGCCTATATCAGTCAAACTTTTAGCAGAAGATGGTTCTGGGCGCGTTGTGCTGTGCTGTTCAGTTTGCAGAGGACTGAAAAAAGATTATGTGAAAATATCTGTTAGGACACAGGCACCCCCATTCACATAACCCTTTTAAAAGAAAGGAAACACACATGTTTTTAAAACATAGTTCACTCTATGACTCTAGCACACTGTTAAGTCCAAAGGATACTCGCAATAAATACAAAGACCTAACATACATTGTACTTCACTGGGCTGTGAAAAGTAGATCAAGACCGGTTTGTCTTCAAATAAATTAAAACCAATAGTAATACATACATAGGTAAGAAGATAAAGTTTCTGTTCATAAGAGATGCTAAAAATCATCACTGCCTTCTCCTCCTGCCACACAATCTACAAAATGCAATTCAGCTCAATTTAAACTGAGGGGGTAACTTTTTGAACAAGTAAACATTTTTGTGGGTTTTGTTCATTTTATACATGCACCCAAAAGTCCCAAAACTGCAAATCCACGACACTGAAAATTCACACACTCAAAAGCGAGTACAACATGGATTTGCAGACTCTGAGGGCCGTATTATACTCTGCGTTACCACATATATCTGCATAGTTCTAACCTTTAAAGTGATACTTTCTAATTCCTTCTGGCTTTCAGTATTTTTATTGTACAGGAAGGCTAATCCTCCCCACATTCTGATAAAAACATACGTAAAAATCAAATGCTTCTTTAACAAAAACTGAAACAGTGGCAAAGGTCAGTAGTTGAAACCACACAAGGGAAGTATAATTACAAAGTAACAGGGAAGGGTTTAAAGCTTTTGTAGGGGTTTGGAATGTCAAGGACGACATACTACTTTAGGGCTGAAACAAAAATTCACTTCTTATATTTGTGCATTGGGTTCTTTGACTTGCTTTTATTTTATTGTCACAAAACATCAGAAATTATAAATACAGAGCGGAGCTATATTAAATGGAAAAGGCATTTGCTATTCCGTTCTCAAAGTACTTTGTTCACCTCCTCAGTTCCGTGGCACCAGTTTCCCAGCATTGCATAATAATTGTGTGTAGTCCCACAAAGCTTAGCTGAGCCTACACTTATTTACTCCATTAATGAGACAAAGATCTTTATGTACTGCCACATGAAGTTACTCATGCTCTTCCTGGTGCAAAGGATTAAAGGCCCCTGAAACACAGACTCTATATTTACTCCTAGTGTTATTTGAAGAAATTGGGTACTGCAACTTGCTTGTTCAGTATTTTGCATCCTCAAACACAGGCTTCCCACGCTAGGCACACAATGACTGTCCCAAAAGCTCCACCTTATTTTTAAACCCGTTTAAGATAATACTGAGTTTTATTTAAGCCCACCCTTTTAATTGCGGCTCGCAGACAAGACACACAGGGAAGGGCCGAGCTGCTCCTTCACACCCACCACAGCCCTAGGAGACACAATTCGGAGGTCTGAGGAGGCACGAGCACTCTCTCGTGCTTCTGCTCCCTGAAAACCCACTTCCCCGAGCCCAAGAGCCCTGCTGCCACGGGCCCACGGGTGACGGGGGTGTCCAGGCAAGGATGCGTCTGGCCCATCACCTGCTGTCACCACGGGACTTGGCATTCCCCAAGCACGGATGGGAAGTGGAGCAAAGGTCGGCCCCGTCACAGGGACGCGCGAAGGCTCCCAAACCCACCCGGGCACAGGGGGCTCTGGGGCTCCCAGGCCCAGCCACAGCCCAGGGGCTCGGGGGGGGGCTCCCAGAGCCGCCGGGCACAGGGGGCTCACTGGGCACAGGGGGCTCCCGGGGCTCAGGCCGCAGCCCAGGGCACGCAGGGGCTCCAGACCCGCCGGGCACCAGCTGCTCACCCAGACCCCAGCTGCCTCCTGCAATGGGGGCACAAGCGCACGCATATACACACACGCCTACATGCACATATATACACCCTGTGCCTATAACCTTCCCACCACACATATACAGAGCACACATCCAGATCCCTCCAAATATATACACGGGTGTCTACACCCACCACATACGTACCTCTAGATTCTATGGGTACATATAGCACGTGTAACCCCACCCACGCAGACGGACAAGTACATACACCCCCCTTACGCGCCCAAGCGCAGGGGCAGACGCCCACCCTCACCGCGTGCCCCGGCGGGGCCACAAGCGCCCGGGTACCCCCTGCCCTGCCCGGCCCGGCGCACACCCGCCTCCCCACCCCGGCGATGCCACCAACGCCGGCCCTGCGCCCCGCTAACCTGGCCTGGGCAGAGAAGGGCTGGGGGCCAGTGGCCCGCAACAACCCCCGCAGGCGGAGCAGCCGCGCCGCCATCTTGCGCCGGGACGGGACAGGCCGGGAGAGGGCGGAGCGGGGCACCCGCCGCCGAGGCGGCAGGAGGGCGGGCGGCCTGCGGCTGGTAATGTTATGAATTTGTTATCGTTTTCTTCCTGAGTCGTTTGGTGGCAGCTTCTCAGTTCCACCAGCGTTGCTCCTCTCCTCATCCTGTGCGGCGAGGGGAAGGATTTCTGCCGCTCCCAGCCTCTGCCGCACGCACTCCTGTAGCCATCCCTGCTCCCGCCTTCCTGCGGTTACAGGTCCCTTCTAATACACCTGCGCTTGCAACAGCACTATGATGAAACATCCGTATTATTATTATCTTTCTAATGAGGTTTTGAAACCATGTTACAGACGGGAGTGGGAGCAAAGCCAGCTCAGGGGCGCGGCGGATGAAGGGCTGTACCCGCGGCTGTTTGTGTGACTGCGCGGGGCGTGGCCCGCTCCCAGCCGGGCCGCGGCTCCGGCCGCGCTCCTCGGGCTGTCAGTCCTCCCGGGGAAGGCGGGCCGGCTCTGGGGAGACCTCACGCCGCTCCATCCCCGGCGAGGGACGGAGGCGGGGAACCGGGGGAGGCTCCAGGCGGTGCGGAAGGGCAGGGCACCGCCGGGCGCGGCAGCCCCCTCAGGGCCCGTTTTGGCGGCAGCCGGCCCTGGCGGTCGCTCCCTGGGAGAGAACTACCCCGCGGCCTCCTGATATCAGGGGAGTTTAATTTGAGGAACCTGCACACCACAATCCTTTAGCACGCTTTTGGGGTTTTTGGAGGGCTGCCTCTCAAAGGAAGGTGTTTTATGATGATTATGTGCAGCGGCTTTCCAAGGGATGGAGAGAACGTTACTTTCAGGAAGAGAAAACCACTGGGGCTAGGGGAAAGGATAAAGATTTAACAGTCTGCTCGTAGTTCTTCCTCCCTTCAGCTCATGTGGTCGCCCTGCAGCACGGGGCACAGCCCTGACGGGTAATACTCCCGAGTCAATCGTTTGGAAGAGTTTTGAGCTGTAAATGGGCATCTTTCACTGAGAAAAGAGCTCCTGCTTCCTTTACCAACAAACCCCTGAAATACAAACTGACTAGAAAGTAGGTGTTACCAATCGTCATTGTAATGAGGATTGAGTTAAAACAATACACAGTCCCCATCAGTGGGACTTTGTATGCTTTCCTCACTCCCCCTGTGGTGTTGGGGAACCTTCAGGCACTACCTCATGGAGTCATGAGATGGCACAAAAATTGTAAGCAGAAAGTGAGTTTTGAGCCTTGATGTTTGTTGAGAAATAAAAAACTGAAAAGCAAGATTGTAATGGTTCAAAATGCAAAGCAGATCGTCCTACAAGATATTTTTCATAATCTTGGCATTTTAAAACCAGCAATTTACTGGGAGGTGATTGTACATAATCTGTTGAGAGAATTCCCGTGGTTTGGATGTTTCTGCATATTGATCCATAGTCTAAACCTGTCGTAATGGTTTTTAACAGATAAAAAAGTATCTTTCTTGATCAGTCCCATCTTCAGCTGTAGTGTTCCTACATCCTAAGCCAGAAGATGGCACTACAGGAATAGCTATTCCTACAGACAGGCCTGCCTGAAAGGAGTCTCGCCCTCTCGAACGATGTGTTTTCAGGGTGACGTCCTGGCAATGCAGAGAGCTGGCTGTCTGTACTTAACAGCCAGAAGCACCCGCGTTACAAAACCAGTTGCAGCCTGAAAACTTGTACTGTTTTTTTCATTTGGGAGTCTGATCTCATATTGTATCAGAGTAGGCAGGAGGGAACGATAGAGGGGTAGTTGAGAGGAAAGAAGTAAAACAGAGCTTGGTGGGAATTACTGAATCTGAGTGCCCAGAGGTAAGATTTGGCCGTGCCTACGAGGTGCCGTCAGTAGAGCCTCCTAGGGAGTGCCCTCCTTGGGCTGGCGTGGGTTCCAGGGTGAGCCCAGAGCCTTGGTCTCAGGTCTGTAGCAGGCAGGAGGCTGACAGGGAGATCGACATTCCCAGGGATGCCCTGGTCACCCAGTTTACAGTCTTGGCGGCTTTGTTGTACCAAGAAGATCTGGCAGGACATATCCCATCACCCATGTAAAGTGATAAGGGAGCTGAGAGATGATAGATCCTGCCCTAAGCCACAGAAAAGCGAACTTTGTCCAGGTTTCAGGTATCAGTTCTTGGTATAAGGAAATGCGTCAAACAGACAGTGGGCAAACAGATTGACATCTTTCATACCATTTTTTTGGGAAGAAGGGTGATTGTAAAAAATTGGACGTTAAGAACAATGATTTTTTTTTTTAATACACATGCTTGCAGAAAACACAGTAGAAATAGATACCACAGCAGGGTAGAGACTGCAAATGCGTTGTTGGTCTCCTTCTAGATGCTGTTTCCAGTTTAGAATTGTGCTTTTCTTACAGCAGCCTAATGAGACTTTACAGATACACAGCATAGCCAGGGTTAAGTGACAGTGGTGTACACCTTCCTAGCACAGCCTGGTCCCTGCACCTCCATTCCCCATGTGGGCACAGTCACAGGGTGAGTCTCTAATTCTGATTTTCCCCCCTCTTCATGGTGATGCTTCCTCTTTGTTATGGTCATCTCCTATACCAGTAAATGGCCTGTGCGTCCTTCCCAACCTCTGGTATCGGTGGCTTGGGAGCGGGATACAGTTTGCCATATGTTATTGGGTGTAAATTCTGTCAAATTGGTAGCCCTCCTGCTCTCGTATTGTGTGGTTAGTGGTAGACTTTTTCCTTTGAGGCTCAAACTGCTAGAGCTGTGTTACGCTGGTAAACACTGTATCCCCAGTCATGCCCAGCACTAGCAATATCCACCCCTCTTGTCTTAGAAGTGTTGCCAGCATGATGTAAAGACACCAAGTCAGTGGGTTCATGTACAGTGTTACTGCCCTGACCTGAGGACTCTGTGACATTTAG
The DNA here is from genome assembly GCF_047716275.1 of Strix uralensis. Taxonomy (NCBI): domain Eukaryota; kingdom Metazoa; phylum Chordata; class Aves; order Strigiformes; family Strigidae; genus Strix; species Strix uralensis. Next base: position 7,579,058 of record NC_133977.1, on the reverse strand, counting down.
GCTTTGTTACACATTGGTTTGGTTGAACAGTCTCTTTTGAGTCACCCATTTATGTTCTTTTTTTATGATTTCCAGTGTTAATAGGTCATTGCTACAGCTGGAAAGGATCTGTATTCTCTTCAGTGCCTGCTTTGTTGGGAACAATGTCTAACCTGTTTACTACAGTGAGTGTAATTTAAAGCATTATCTTGCTGAAAAAAAAAATGCACATGGCCTTGCAAGATACAAAGTTATCAAATAAGGGAGTTGTAGGTTACCTGGAGAAAAAGTGTTCACATGAAACTCTGTGGGTAAGACAGTCTGAAATGAAATTTATTTTGGTTTTGGTCAAACTTAATGTCCTGTTGTTCACCTGAGGAGTATCTGTTCTCCAGACGTGAAGACTGTACAAGTATATTCGGGTCAGAACAGTCATATAAAAGAAATTATCCTTTTTTAGAAGAGATATCCTTTACTGTCTTTCATTTCCACTGCAAGTAAAAGAAGTTTTAAAGGAATTAAGCAAATAAATCTCATTGCATGCATTTTTTCTGTCAAATAAGTCACCTACAACTCTCATTGTGTATTCCTGAGCTGGGATATCATTAGTCCTATTACATCTGCAGCAGCATCTGTTGCTGTGGAAGAGTGTTCTCCTCCAGGGCTAGGTGTGTTGGATTTGGTTTTGATAACAGACAACTTAATGTGGAAAACTACCTGTTAATGCAGCCCTTGGATGCAAATGTCCTAATTTTTCTCAGAGCTTTGCCTGTGCCATTGGCATGTACTGGCTTTTAAATACTTTTTGATATCCAAAGTATAAATCTGAAGTGGAAGAACTGTTTATAGGTATGTTCTTCTTGGCTGATCAGTCATTCAGAAGAGATCCTCTGACAGCTGGTAAACACCATGTGCAAGCCCTGAAGGTGGTTTCTGCCAGATGGCTGTCTATGTATTTGGATAATAGAGACTCCTGTTAAAAGAGCTATGGTTATGCGTATTCCTCTGCCTTGATACATGTGATGGTGATACTGTCTGTAAAGCCAAGCTGCATGGTCTGACTAGAAGTTTTGAAAACACAACAAGGGCCAGCACTGACCCCTCTCACAAAGCGCTTTATCCCCTTCTTAGACTATCAGTCTGTGTTGCAAAGAGCGTGTCCAACTATTCATGTCTGATATGAATAGCCTAGAGGTTTGGTTTCTGAGTAGGTTATTTAAAGTTTATGTGCTGTCTTCTTTCAAGAAGAACCCAGGTGCCAATTTAGCATGTCTGCCCATCAGGGGACCTGCATGTTCTTTGTCCAACTTTTTATGTTGGCATTATAGTGCAGGGCAAGCTGGAATAAAATGCCGAGCTCTCAGCTTACTTCTCCTTTGATACGTGACTCTCCTTAGTGTGCCTTTGCATGGGGTCACACAGTGTCAGTCATGTGGGTCCGTGATGATGTGACAGAGAGAGATGGGCTGCAGCTGATGCATGTGCCTTCAAGTGGGCCTCCCCTCAGGGCATGGGCCCCTGGTAACCAGCTCTCGTTCCTCCGTCCTGGCAGAGCACCACAATTGCTCTCTCGCTCTCTGACCCATGTGGCATATAAGCACACCACTACCAGGAGAGCCAGCTCCTTCAGCGTGTGCCTTGGAGCACCAGAGAGATGCCACAGCCCTCCAAGACCTGCGTGTGAGGCAGGGAGAGGGACGCAGGGGTCAAGTGTGTGAGTCTCATGAGCTGAGAACGTGACTGGGCAGGCCTGTAGACGATGGTGGACAGTGATCTCTCACCATGGGACACCACCTGTTTTCCTCAGGTCTTTTAACTTCAAGCTGTTTTAAAAGGGTTGTCAATCTAGGGTGCTGGCCGTCTTTGTTAGTCGGATAGCTGTCAGCAGTGGCAGTACTGGTTTGGAGCAGGACTGTATGAGTTGCTCAGTAAATTATTTCAAAATCAGTTCTACCAAAGCTCAAGAAAAGCAACTGTTTTGGGGAGCACTCCAGTGAAGGTGGAAGTTACAGACTGAAGTCCTGGTTTCCTCTGTAGAATTTAAGTCCAGTACCAAAGAAGGAAACTTCAGCTACTCAGATGTTCATCAGTCTGTGTTCACTTTAGCATGTGGCACAGGATAAAAGTTCTCAAAGATGGCTATGAAGAATTCAAAATTTCAGCAAAGTTTGTCTTGATCAGAGCTGTTGTACTATGTAAATCAGCTGCAGACCATTAAAAATGAGCTTAATTTTCAAGTAACACAGATCAGAGCAGCAGATTGTGAATGTAAAAGGCACATAAAGGTATTCACTGGACACAGCAAACCTTAATATACTTAAGGTATTGCTGAAGGTTGAAATTATTGTGTGAATTAGGGCTCTGCAAATACAGCATTATCTTCTAGAACAGGGCTACTCCCTGTATGTGTAATCAGTATTGTATTTGTATAAAGACAAAAATAGACTTCTGTCCTTTTTATTATATCAAAATTAAAGTAAGTGGCATCCTATGTGGTGGAAACAAGCCCTTCCAAAACTGTTTTAAAGTGTCTCTGTTCCAGCAGTATTGATGCTTATGGTTTCAGACTTCATGTTTGGTATTTGGGAGAAAGCTGCTCCATTTGGCTTCTTTCACAGAGCTCAAATGATAAAGGTAACACTGAGATCAGCCCTCATGAATTACTTTTTGTTTGTAAGTGCCAAGTAACTTTGATGTTAGGGTTTCCTAAATCTGTAGCTTTTCTGCTCTTTTAACATAGTTTTTTTATGTGCAGAATACATATGTATCATTTCAATTAACAATCACTGGGGGTTTGGATACAGTAGCTCTAACGAGCTACTCAGCATTTTCTCCAGAGGTCTTCAGCTGAAATCCAGCCTAACTCAGCCATTAACCAAAAATATTCTCACCAATTCAGAGTTGGTGTTGTTGAAAGGAGCTTGAGAGGTCTTGGTTTCAGCTTGCGGTATGAACTCATTCCCATGCTTTGTGCTAATTGTTTTAGAGACCAGGAGCTGTTGATCAACCATGGCTGTACCTATTAATCTAAGCAAATATAAAAGTAAGTTTTCTTATTCCCAGCTTAGCAAGGGGCTAGAATAGAATTGGTCTTTATGTAAGAGTAGCACCAAATTTGGCAGAAATAGTGTGATGGAAGCTACTACCAAATTGGGCAAATTAGTGTAATGGGTTTAATCTGCACTGAGGAAAGAAGGATTTCTGTAACAGATGCTTTGCTCCTTTCATAGCTGAGCACCACCCTTGCACAGGTGTAGGTGTTGAGCTCAGAGGATATAGAAAGGTATGGTGGGACGGTTGCATTACTATGGTGGTGATTAGTAAGACTGCCTTGTAATTTGAGGGCTGTACTCTGAGTTTGTGTAGATACTGGCTTCTTTTCCTTGCATGGCTTGTTTCACAACCTTAGCAAACTTGCCAAGAAGGTAGATAAGTCTTGCTCATCTGAGACAGTGTTCTTGCTATGCGTGGTGTGGCCTATACGGGTACAGCTAGTTGCTGGTTGTTATTTCATCAGGAATGTGCAAGAGCTGCAGTAATAATATGAACCCTTGCTCAGATATCTTCTTGAATGATTAAGGAACAGACCAGAGGAAACCTTGTAAGTTAAACAAAGGCAGAGGTGTTTTATTTGTTGTATTCTAAAAACTAACTTATTTTTTCAGATATACAAGAATGTTACAGATAATAAACTCTGAATTGAAACCCCTTTTTAAACTAATGAGGCAGTTAATGAGCACTGTCATTTTCATGAAGGAGAACAACTTCAAAAACTGTAGTGTTCAGTATAGCATGGAGTAAAAAACTGGATCTGTTTTTGTCAAAGAACCAAAGAAAATGCCTTCCTGAGCAAACAGTCTGGAGGGCTGATATTTGGGAAGATAAAAAAGAAAACTTCTTTTGTTTTTGTGTTTCTGAATTGGTAGAGCTGAGGAGTATAATAGCTGAAGGTGTGAACATAAACTGCCCATCCCCAATTTCCTCTGGAGTACCATGTGTACACAGTGTTTCTGTTGTTCCTTGAATGATACCTAGTTTAGTTTAGAATATAGTTTAGAATATGCACATCTTTTGTAACGAGAGCATAGGGAGCAATTAACCCTTTACCTGGAAGGAGGTGTAGCTTTCTCTTATTTTTGATGGGGTTTTGGGATTCAGTGGAGCATGTGTTTGCTTGAGCCTTGGAAAAGAGTTTAGTTAATGCGGCCTGAGAGCCTGGAAAGAGGAGAAGAGTTAACAGGGGCTGAGAGCCTGGAAAGAGGAAAAGAGCTTAGTTAATGGGGGTCGAGAGCCTGGAAAGAGGAGCTTCCCATCAGAGAAAAGAGACCATTTGAGTCCTGAGTACCCGGAACTTTGGAAAACAGTCTAGAAACTTTGTTTGCTTACTTTGGGAAGTGGATCTCTACAGTATTCTGCACTTTAATGATGGAGTGGATGACAATTTCTTTTTTAGTAGCTATTTTAAGGCCTTATTCTGTCATAATTTCTTGTAAGGCTTTAAAACTGACCCACAGGCACTCTGTAGCCTTTCTCCAAGCATTTAGTACTATGTGGTGTCCCCAGACACGCTAAACTTACTGCAGGGAGGATGAGGGTTATGTTGTTATGACTAGCTAATTAGCTAGGTTGTAGGAAACTAAATACCACCATCCTCACTGTAGCTGTGGGCAGAGATGGTCACTGTCATGCTGCTTTGAAGTGTATGCAGAGGATGTGAAATGAAGGAGACATCTGATAGGGGGGTTGGTGATACTGAAGTTTAACTTTTGAGGTTGTGAACTCTGTGCTATACTGACCTTCCTAGAAGCTATACCTGACTGCAGGGTTTCTTCAGTATTTTATCTTTCTTTACATCCTATTGTGAAAATTTAAGCATGGTTATGCTGTAGAGATTTTTAAACAAACTCATGCAACTCTGCCAGTTCTAAAAAAGGCTTTGAACTAAAAAATACTTTTATTCTGAAAAGGAATTTTTTTTTTTAATTGGTCTTATCACAAGGCTTCTTCTCCTCAGAGCAAGTATTCCGTGGATCCCAACTGCAAGCCTACGTGAAGTGTGAATCGAGTTTCAAGTTGAAAAGCCCCTAAATGTGATTGGCTTAAATATATGGGAGTTATTTTTCCCCAAATGTAACAAATTATGGGTGCTTTGTTACTTCACCTTTTCACTGATAAGCCTGCTTCAGAAGTTTCATGGCAACCATGAGGGAGAGATTTACTCTTTTTATTCCATGGGATGCCTGGGGTTCACTTGTGATCTCTTGGTCCTAGTAGCAGAGCCCTGGAAAAATAATCTCAAGTGTGGCCAGACCTGGTGAGGTAGAAGCAGTGTTATGCACTCCACTTCTGATTCTCTTAAGGATCTGCCTTCATGGCAAATGGGTGTGACCTGTACTACATGGCACTGTCCTGCTAGGTATGCTCAAAAGAGGTTGGAAATTGTGCAGACCTGCATGCTCTGATGTAGACCAGAGGCACAGCAGTCCGTCCGTTTTGCTGCCTGGCATACAACTGGGAGGTGAGAAAGGAAAAGGTCAGCACAGACAGCAGTGCACTGAAGAGAAATGCTCCAGATGGCTGTAGAGGACATAACTGAGGAGCCACCATGAGGTGCTGCTTCTGTCACTGGCTTTCTGAAGACTTTGTGCTGTCCACCTGTCCTGCTACCTCTCTTAACGTGCTCCTCATTGTCCAGTTTCACTCAGGAGACCAGGAACAAGCCAAGTGAGCTTCAGTGGATGTTTGTGAAGGGGCAGCAGCTGAATTCCCTTGGAGCCGTGCTGCTGGCTGCAGTTCTCCCTGTGACATTTCTCTGTGCCTAAATGCCTTTCATCCAGCAGAAGACTGTACACCCTTAAGGAAATAAACAGTGTATGTAAACTATGAAGACACAGTAAAAATGAATTAGTCTGTTTGAAAGTATAATGGCAAACAATAATTATCATTGCTGTTTCTTTTAACCAGCAAGAACAATCTCTCTTGAAATACTTTTCATGCTGCTGAGGAAATACAAGCATGCGTTTTTATTGTTTTTCTCAATCTCCCTCATTCATTTCTTAGTGGAAGGCCTTTCCAGAGGATTGGCAATAGCCTTTCTTTTACAACAAAGATTGATTTAGGAGTCCTGCTACCCATTATTGCGACATTGGTGGAGAAATGAAATGTTTATGAACTAATCTATACCATCCTCCCAAACCATAGATTTTGGTAATGGAAGGTTCAGTTTAATGCTCTAATAAACTGTGGTCTGATATGTACTGTGACAATCTAGAAGGTGGATATGAGAGTGAAATTTTATATTTTCAGCAACATTTCTGACTTAATTTTGAAGTAAATGTAAGTACCTGGGTAAATGGGAAAGTATTGCATTTTTCATTATAGAATAAATGAGAAATAATAGGTTATTAAGGAAGCATCTTGTCCTCATTACACATGTGAGCACTTGTATCCCTACAGAAGTCAGTCTCCCTGGCATAAGAAGGGTGTAGATTTAAGACTACAGCAGGACTGCATGGACAGTAAGATAGTATTTGGAAGAAGACTGTTTGAAGGTGTCATGTTTAAAGCCCAAGATTTGGTTGAAAACCTCCTGAAGTGGAACAATTGCTCTTGTAATAATGGTATGAAATACCATAAGAGGGGAGCTATGTGAAAAGGGAAAAATTTTGGCATGGAAGCAAGTTTACATCACTGGGAGGGTTACATTTGTGGAGTTTGTTCAGACAGGAGTGTTGTTCGCACTGTAGCTTTTTGATACCTCTATACTAATGTACAGAAGATGGATAGGAAGGCTGAGAGGGCTTAATGATGTGAACAGCCAAGTTTGCCTGCCAGAAAGAGGACATCTTTGCTGAACTTTTTCTTGGGTTTTCCATCACAGCATGAGGATTGGGGCTGGCAGATCTGTGTGAAGCACCCAGGTGATGTTATATAGTGATGTCAGGCACCTCTCAGGGAGGACATAATTGCATGTTGCTGCTGTGTAGAAGTGTTGGAGATGTCTCCAAATCGATGGCAAATCTTCAGAGCCTTGGGCTGATGCTATGAGGTGACAATGAGTATATGCGCTGGCTCCTGCGGTGTTAGGGTCAATTAGCACACTTCCCATTCCTTCTTGCTCTAGGGGAGAGTGACTGTTGCTGTGCCTTAGTTTCTTAGTCTGTAGGTGGGAGGGAGAAATGGCCAGTGTCTAGCAGCTCCTGGGAGTGAGAAAAGAAAGCTACCCAGTGAGGGTTGTGAGGAGACATGTCTGAACAACCTTTACCCAAATGAGCTTGGGACAGTGGGTGGAGCATGCTGTGTGCAACACTCGGGTGCTGTAAGACCAAGCAAATCACTCCTGATGCATCAGGCATGCCTGAGCGCTTTGTTGTCCTGGATAAATGCCCATTTCTGTCCACCTGGTCTCTTGTTTCTGCACAGAACTGCACCAACCACTGGCTGGAGTCCATTCTTCTAAAGTAAGTTAAAATCTAGTCCAAGACTAGGGAGAACATTGTTAGAGTCTAGAGACAGTTCTTCCTTTTAAGAGCACAGTGTCTGTGTTTTTGACACTCAACTCCTGCATGTAAGAGGAAATCACCTGTAATGTGAGTGGGGCAACAGGGACAGGAGGCTGTGCCTGATAGTCTCTTTGGTGGCGGTTGATACTGTGGACAGCTCTGAAAGCCCATTTGGGTTTGGGATATCTCCAAAGCAAAGCACTGTGAGTAGCACAAAACAGCCTCTGCCTTTTCCTAGCTGAGGATCCAGACTCTCGAGTGGTGCTAGACAGAGGGGAGCTGCTCCTCTTGCAGTCCCCTGCTGTCTGAAATCTGTCCTGCTTGGTGCATATGAATCCCCTCTTGGGGGGATGGTTCTCAGCTGTCCCTGGCCTGTCAGAAACAGCTGCAGGGGCATCTTTGTTCATATGTGTGGTGGTAGCTTGCTCTCAATGAATACAGCCTGTGTCAAGAGCAGAATTACATTCCTGGGCTCGGTGACCACCTCTCCTCAATTGTTCAGACCTTTCCGCCCTGGTTTTGTAGGGTACCTGCTCTACAGTGCTGCTTGCCATGTCCAGTGTGGCATACCAAGGACCAGTGTTCTGCAGCTTGACCTTTCTCTGGGGTTTTCGCCCTGCTCCCGAGGAGTTAAAACTGTCAATCACATTGAGTAATGGAAAGTATGTTCATTAACAATGTTCTATTTAAAATACAAAGCAAATGTAAAGATAGCAAGAGGTGTCAGATGACAGGGACTGAGAGTTACTTTTTCCATTCAGAGCCTAAGCAGATGCAGGGCATCCTTCCCCAGCTGCCGGGGTCTTCAGTTCCTCCGGGTAACGGAGCTCGGTCATGGGACCGCAGTGCCGTGTGGACTGCGGTGGTACTTGTGCAGACTATTTCTTTCCTTAGGTGAACAAAAAAATATAAGAGGAAGCCACCTTTTTTGAGGAGCATTCCCCAGGATTGGAGCTCTGAGAGATGCTTGTCTTACTAGTATGGAGACAGTAGGTTGAATCAAGTTCAACCTTTAAATGTTTTTGAGGCAAAGTAGGAGGTTTCCCTGCTCTCCTACAGATGAGGCACCAGAGCTGTTTAGGCATTTCCAAACTGTGCTTTCAAGTTGGGTATCTTTTGGATGGGATTTATTGATGGAATTAAAGCTGACCAAAAGAGATCTGGGTTTGGTGTTGTTTCTCAATTAAAAAACCCATGTCACTAAATTTCCAAAAGATCTTGTTTCTACATTTTATAAATAAATAAATTCTGATTCTCTTAAGGATCTGCCTTCATGGCAAATGGGTGTGACCTGTACTACATGGCACTGTCCTGCTAGGTATGCTCAAAAGAGGTTGGAAATTGTGCAGACCTGCATGCTCTGATGTAGACCAGAGGCACAGCAGTCCGTCCGTTTTGCTGCCTGGCATACGACTGGGAGGTGAGAAAGGCTGTCACTAGCTGAAAGAGGCTACTATATAAGGAGTTTGCCCTTCTTTATAAATTACTGAATTATTTAAGATCACCCCAGAATGTTTTTGTCTTACAAGACCATGAACATTTTTTCAGATATTTGTTTCTGTCTAAATCTGAGGTGGGGATTTTTAAAAATTACTAAAACCTTTGGATAGCATAAAAATCCATTCCCTGTGCAGCTCTTTGAGACTTAGTCTCAGTTTAATGGGAAAGGAGTATTCTCTTCATTTTCATCTGTTTTGTCTGAAAAAAAGATCTCTGCTTTAATTTTTGAGGAGTAAGAGTAATGTAAGTAACATTGCCTTGATTCTTTGTAATTAGAGTTCAGAGAAATACTGTCAGTCTGGTTATATCTCATAATCTGGCATTTTGTTTTAAACAAAAATATAAATGTGAGTTTTTTAAAATGTGTGGCTTAAAAATCTGTCTGCTTCTGCACTGATGAGAAGTCATCCCATTTTAAGACATCTGGGCTTGGGCCCAGATATTTTAGAAATTAATAAAACTTGAAAGTTCAGAAAGGACAATGTGATGGAAATTTCAGCCTTTCCTTTAGGGCTTCATCCAACCTTGGGCTAGGCTGGTTCTGTGACTACGTGACAGGGCAGTGTAACTGCTGACAGCATATGTGGTGAAACGTTGTTTTAGTTTTTGTTTGTTTGCTTTCCCACCAACTGAGATCCACACTTTTTTGGAAAGAGGAACCTCTTGGAGCATGTGTGTCTAGGCAGTATGTCGAGAAACAGTAAGGGTGTCTATCAGTCCCTTGAGAAATGCTCTTCAGGCCGAGTCCCTGCAGATAACTTGCTTTAATGTATCTCACACTTTTTTTCACTGCCCCTTTAGAATAAGGTTAAATAACAGCTTCCTTTTTTTTTTTTTTTTTTCTATCAAGGATTTTTCCCATTGTGCATATAGCAACCACAACCCCCTGTAAACTACCTGCTGGCATAAGTCTCTGGGGAGGGTATAATTCAGAGATTCATTTGGCCCTGTCTACCAGCATGGTGAGGGTTTAAACAGGATTTATTTGGGAAGCCTTGGAAAAGAGACAGCTGCAGTTTCAATGGCTGCAGTTTATTCTGGTGCCAGCCGCCCCTGCTGTGCACTGCTGCACCTGTTGACACTTGAATTACAGTCGTTTTGTGCATAGTAATTTAATAAGGTGAAGTCAGATTTTAATAGAACAAGCTGACACTCAGATGGGGATTAAGGCGGTTTCGTGAATGCTTAAGGAAGCGTTTAAGGATAGGAATGTGCAGGTAACAATAAATCCCTGAGAGATGGTTATTCCCACCATCACTGCAGAAGAGCTGACTGGGCTCCTTTCACCATGGCCCAGGGAGTGATGGCCCCAGGGCCCATTCCCACATACAGAGCCTTTCAGGGTGGCTGATATTCACGACTGCTTTTTCTAGTTGTCCATAAAGCTATAAATACAGGTGGTATCTAGGATCCTTTTTAATAGTGCTGTGGACCTGCTGTTGCAGCATTATGGAGCAGGTTTTGCTGGGAAGAGTGGCTCTGCGTGATCCCCCTTTGCATCAGGGCCACCCTGCTGGTTTTGGGTCTTGCCTGGTGCACCAGGGCAGGTGCCACCTTGGGAGCTACTCTGACACAAGCTACTGGGTCTCCTTCTCCCAAAAGTGCTGATGGAGGTGGCAGTTTCCTAATTACTACTTCTCCCCGTCCCCAAAGAAAACACTTTTCATTCAGATTAAGTAGAGTGACCTCCTGGAGATGTCTGTTTTTTTTTTTTTTTTTTCATAAAACTTTATTTTGTGAAATACAGTATACAGAGAAAATAAATTAAGTGCTGAGTGCTGCTTTGAGTGGGTTTGAACAGCTTTAGAGGAAAAAAAGACTTTATAGCCACAAAGTGACCACAGGGATTTATTGATGCTTTATTTTTCCAATAGATTACATTGCTTCAATGCAAACAACATGGAAAGAGATGCTTGGGATGGATGGATCCTGGATGGGTAGCAGCTTATTCCATCTAGCTTGCCTTGGTGAAAGTTCAGGTTTTTTAAATGAAAGTGTAGTGACCCAGAGGTGATACCTGTGGATGCACTGGTAAAAAAAGTGGTGGGATTGGAGGCACGTCATCCAGTTCTATACAGTTTCCATGTTGATGGTGACAGACTGAGCAAGAATTTCAGGCAAATCTTGAGTGCCATCTGGTCTTTCTGAATTTGACTTGTTCTGGGAAGGAATGGGAGAGTTGGACTTGGAGTCAACGTTGGCTGAAGAAACACTTGCAAAATGACAAACTGAGCCTTGATTTCTATTTTGAGGTGTTTGTTGTTTCATAAAGGAAATGTGAATGTGTCATTTCTGGGACCAAATAACTAGTTCAAATAAGCCCACAGGCCCCCAATATTTTATGTTTGCATTTTAAAGACAACTGCTGGGTTTTCCTTTGGACAAAATAGCAGCATATCAAGGTTGTGGGGTTTTTTTTTTTGTTTTTTCCCTACTCGTAGAAGAACTGCTGTCTGATTGGGTACTTCTGAAGCCCTCTTTTGACTATTGATCATGACAGATTACTCTTTTCCAGATTATTATTTGGTTTGAAGAGCAGTTCTCAGTAGTTCACACAAGTATTCAGGCTACTTGGTCTTTACAGAAATCTACAAATTATCAGAAGGTGTTGCTTTGATTTCCTTTTTTTTTTAAAATATAAAAAAATCTCCACGTGCTTATAGGATAAATGTCTCAGGCTGTCAGTTTGGGTATCTTAAGCTCTAATTTTGTATGACAACAGAGATCTAGGGTGATATTTAAGCCTGAGCATTTTCATGCTCATGAATAAACTGAGCATTTCTTTTCACAGTTTGGGTATGCTTGAAAATCCACTAAACACAGTTTCCAACCAGTTACAGAGCTGTGAACAAGACTCAGGAATCCGCACTCCTGTTCTCTTTGCTCTTGTTCAACAGTCTCATTTTGTTCTATTTGTATCATTGGGGAGATGGTGTCATGTTGGTTTGGTAACCTATATCTGGCCATGGGCATGTAGAAGCCTTTAAGCATAGCAAACAGACAAGGTTAAGTGTGCAGATGAGAAGAACATACCGTTTGGTGTCTGGGGAAGTCCACTTAGACAGACAAGATGTGCTTTACAAACGCTGTGGAGAAATACAGATATGCTAGTTAGAAGGAGCAGCAAATGTTACTTTGGGAAATAATTTTACAAATAACAGCTGTTCATGAGCTGATGGCATTAAAAACACATTTCCCGATCAGATTTGACCCAACAATGTGATAGAAATTTCTAAGTGTTTAATGTACAAATCAAATTATCTTCCTGCTTAAGTGTGATAAGACTAAATATATGTCTAAGCATTAGCTATAGGACTGGTTCCAATCACTGCAACTGCTCTACAGAAAGTCAGAGATTCTAGAGAGCTGGCAGTGACCGAAGTAGCCTTCTCTGCTGTGGCTGAATCTAGCCGCTTGAGTTGTGTGACTGCAGGCTGAGCATATTGCAACGGTCATTTTCATGCATAAACTTTTCAACCTAACTCAGCTGTAGCTTCGTCTGATTTGCCTGAGAAGCTAAAAGCTAACTGCAATGAAACTCTGCAAGAGAAAGAAGAAATGTAGGATGAGAGGGTGTTGAACTCTTGCACCTACCCTCGTAGTTGATGCAGCCGTTGGAGTCTTCCTGACCTTTCATGAGTTCTTCTACTTCCTCTTCTGTCATCCTCTCACCTGGAGAGTGGAGAGAGCTCAGTTAATTCTTCCACAGACACACAGCTGAGACTGAACCCTACAGCTTTTCCAAAGGCTTTCCCTATTTTCTGAGTTAGTTAACAAAATGACCTATATATGAACTGAGCTTTATTAATTTTAACTTTCTTTAAAAGTTCTGCATATGCATATAGACACAGGGATTCTAGTTATTCCTACAGAGTAAAGAAACTATGCAGCAAATCATCTGCCTTTGTCCATGTGCGTTATGTCGTGGAGGTGTATTTCTCTCTATTCTTCAAATAACAGGCTCTCTTAATACCTAGTCTGAATCTAGAAGTAATAAACCAAACCTTTTCCTTTGGGATTTCTACTCAGTTTTGTGTTTGCTTTCCTTGTGGATTCCCAGTTAGGAAACTCAGAGTCTTGTCTGGCTTTGTAGCTTCCTACCTCTCCAAATTGGTTAAAATACCTTTCTTCCCTCTCTCATGCCTTCAAACAGCAGCAATTTTTAAAGTGCTCACAAAGATGATAATCCCTTACCCAGAGTAGCCAGTACGTGACGGAGTTCAGCCCCCATGACTGTGCCATTGCCTTCCTTGTCAAAGACACGCAGACCTTCAACAAAGTCTTCATAGGTACCCTGGTCCTTGTTGTTAGCAGCTGCTTGCAACATGGGCAAGAACTCTTCAAAAGTAATTTTCTTGGCATTCATCTCTGGAAAGAAAGCACCAGTTGCTGCATGCTAGACACTTCTATGTGTGTTCTTTTGGGATATTTGCCCTGAAATGTGAGGGAGCCTCCCACTGCATTTGCATACCTCTTTCTATCCTCTACGCTAGTCTTTGCCTCAGAATTTGGTGGTTTCTTTGCAGAGTCTGGATTCTCTCTTAGTGAGGGAGTTAGTTTTCACATCCATCTGATTTTTCACATCCTTGCTCCAGCCCTCTGCTCACATAATTTTATATGCTTATGTGCATGTTGTATTTTTCTTTCAGAAATGAAACTTGCAGTATGAGTTGATCTTTGAAAGGATTTTGGAAGTGGGGGAACTACAGAATACAGTAAAACAGAAATCTTGAGCCCTGACAGTGGGAAAAGGTAACCAGAGTGGGATGTTGTGACTTAGACAAGCCCCTGAAGTTGCTGACATGTTAATGACTTCTTTGGGGTCTCTTGGATGTGGTAGAGAGACTGTTAGCAAAAGAATAAACTAATTAAAAATAGGAATGTCCAGTGGGGGTGGTGTCCAAATTTACTATTGACATATTGAGTGGAGGGATTTAAGGACTCATGAGTTCAGTGCATCTAACCCCTTTGTTCTCACGAGCCGGAAGTTGTAGTCCTCAGTGTACACCTTCCCCAAATGCTTATTGTTGGAGAAAGGCTGCCACATAAAAGGATTTTTTTTTTTCCTGTTTTCTTTCTTGTTTTTTTCTTTCTCCTGGATCTTTGCAAAGAATGGCCTTCATCTGGGCAGTGATAAAATATAATAGATGGAAACATGCGAGAGAGTTTTGAATATACAGCTGTTATGGAAACTATTTTACTACCCAGCTATATCAAAATCACTGTCAGTTATTGCTGTAGTCACTTAAAGTACTGTCATGGTCTCACCTCTGTGTTGGTCCTCTGCTCAGTGTTTCTTGCTGGTGCTAATGCTTAACTCAGGTCTTTTGAATTGTTCCTCAGAGCCGCCTTTACCAGGCCTGAGGGTTTGGATATAATTTAAATGATCTTAATATGGTTCTGCACGACTGAAATCAGAGATCACCTGCAGCTAGGTCCTTGTTAGAAGGAGGTGACTACAGTATTTACCATTTCTTTTACCTCTAAGAGGGGAGAAAAGGAAATAGAAAATGCCTGCTATAATAAATGACCAACATATGCCTCAGCATGCCCAGGTTTGTAGGAGCTTTGAGGAGACCACCCCAGTCAGCAGAAATATACAGGTGGGCTTCCAGTCCGAGGGCATGTCTTGGCTTATGCAAAAGATCCCGCACTGAAAGGATCTGAAGAGCTGAGTATCAGCTGTTAGAAATGGACTTACAGCTCCTCAGCAAGGGCTGGGGCACAAATGGACTGTGAGCAGCAATGAGTGTCTGTTACCCCTACACCAAGCTGACACCAAAACAGACCCTACAGAGAGTTCCCCATATCCTAAGGAGAGGTCTGCCTCTTTCTGAGCACTGTATTCCCCATCATCATGTATTGTTGCTGCAGGGTACTTACCCTCTTTGCTGGGGTTGCCCAGGATCTTGTTGATCTCGGCATTTGTAGGGTTCTGCCCCAGCGCCCGGACGATATCGCCAACCTGGCTCAGGGTGATCTTGGCATCACCAGTCCTGTCAAAGAGGAGGAAGGCCTCCTTGAAGTCTGCAAGGGAAGAGCAACAGTTAAACTGAGCCAGGCAGCTCCCTATTGACAAGTCGCATTGACAAAGACGTGAGCCTGTTGTCTCCTGGCACTGTTCCACCAACTCCAGGCGAGTTAGCCAGGGGAATGGTTGGCCCACAATCCCAAGAAAAACTCCTCCCCTCTGACATTTTGGTTTCACTATTTTTAAACTTTTATATCTACCTTTCATAGCTCTCCTGGCTCTAATAGCCATCAATAGCTTTGTGATTGACCCTGTAGTTATTCCAAGCACGGGGAAAGATAAGCTTTGTACAAACATTGCTATTCAGGAACAGGTTTCTTTACATGACATAGCAGCAGAAGGTAAAAATGTTATTATCTATGCCACCTTATCTCACCAGAGGACTGGGACTCTTCTATCAAAGTACCTAGCAGTATAAAACATCTGCCTGCTTTGATGGGTCCTGCCTGCAATCCCAACATCTCAACTGCACAGTACTAATAGGAAACTTGAAGGTGCTTCTACTTTTGCTTTCCCTTAAAGTTGCCTTACAATGACATTTCTACCCATGTTTGTTCCCTCTCTTCTCTGCCCTTTGCAGTCTGTCCCTGCTTCTTACAGATGCATGAATATCCAGCTTTTCCAGTGGTAGTACTGTGTGGTGCCTTGATCCAGTGCATTTCTGGTGTGTGCACTTCAAATCTTTGCTTCTTTCAGTGCTGCCAAGTGATCAATGTTCACTTATTTCCCCCTTGATGCTGACCAAGGACTCTGGGTATGGACATTTCTCCTACAAAAATCAGCACAGAAGGTTGTCTTCATTGCATTGCCAGTCTTCATCTTCTGTTGCAAAGTTCAGTGTTAATCATCTTACTATATTTTTCACGTTTTTTTAGAGTATTTGTTGCAATGAATAAAAAAATATGTTTTTTTTTTTTTAAAAAAAGGGGGGCAAGAGTCACGGATCTAGCTAAAAAGCCATCTTGAAACCTTGTACATCAAGAGCATCTTGGACTGTGCCATTGATCTTTTCTGCACTGCAGTGTCTGATGATGCTGTGTTTTAGCTCCAAGTAAAGCAGGTGAAATGTCTTTCCCTTGTCCGTGATGTGCTTCCAGTAGCTGGACAGGCTTTGTGTTTCACAACTTGTGTAGGTGGAATGTTCTCTGTGCCTTGGGGCAGATTTAGGAGTAATAAACCACATTTCAAATCATGTCTTCATTCATCTTGTGCTGGGGACATGTGACAAAGGTATTTAGGTTCTTGCTTTAGCCATCCATATACTGCCTTAGTGGAGGAGTTGCTGGCACCCAGTAAAACTGCTGATACAGGATGTCAGTCTGCTAGGCTGTGATCTAATACATCTGAAACTAATCCTCTTACTGTCTGATGTGAGAGACCTATAACCCTTTACTGCTAACTCTCTCCCCTTACAGCTTTTATTGCAGGGTATGAAATCAAGGCCTTCTGGACCTGTGTAGAGCTTCCCCTTACAATATACCAACTTGATATCAGCTCCTGTTCTAGCAGCTGAGGTCGATAGAGCTGTAGTGATTTATACCATATGATCCAATCTTTCATCTGGTGCATTAATGACGTTTAGCCCGCGCAAGGTATAAAACAATGCCATTTTGCTGTTAACAAAGCCATCAGGAGAGTTTCTTTGTTTTGTAAATCCCGTGAAGTTTTATGTTCACTGGGTTCTGAACACTGCTCCCCAGCTCAGAGAAAATGCCTGATTTTATTTTTGTCTCCCAGGCATGCATTTCACCACAATAAATCTTTGCTGTGGGGTTTTTCTTTTTAGACTTGTGGGTTTTTTTAACATATATAGCTAGTCCTAGTTTATACCTCTGCTGGAATAAGCACATCTGAAATCCCCCTCTGAGGAGGGTGCTACGCAGCAGCTGGTGCATCAGCCTGTGTGGATGGAAACAGTTACTGAGGGTGGGACATCTCAGTTCCTGGGAAATTCTCCCTCTGTCAACTAGTTTCCAATTGCTCCACTGCTTCGTTCAATCATCACAGCATTATAGCAGCTGGATGATCTGAAATATGTAGGGAAGCTGAAAGAAATATTTTGCTTTGTTATATGTGCCAGCAGCTTTGAATTGATGGCATTTTTCCATAAATCCTCCCAACTCTTTTGTAAAAGTTTTAGAATTCAAAAGAGAGGAAGAGTCCAAATTATTTTCTTTGTGACCAGGAGTGTTTGGAGTGCAGGAAGAGAAATGTTTCCAGTCTCACCTACTGTATTATACCTGTCCTTCTTGCTTTGATGGTATAACCCAGAGCAGGCTGGTGTTCAGGAAGTTTAGGGCTCTCTTAAGACCTGCTTCTAGCTATTCCTCTCCCTCTGGATTTCTAGTAAATGATTGTATCTTCCATTCTAAATACTTTGTTTGCAGTGAGACATCTACTATATTTGCTACTGAATTTTTGACATTTTTTTAAACCCATATTATTTAATATAGCCCAAATGCATCTCTTAGGATGTTTAAAACACTCCAACTTAGATTTCCAGAGCTTCAGTGGGGATTTTTTTTCCTATCAGAATTTTTAATTGTATCTTTCTAGCAGATTGAAAAAAAATTTTGTAACTTGCTGGTGGCTTGTGAAGCAGAGAATACAGTAAGATGCTCAATAATTGCAGCATATCCAGACTGTGGTGTTTATAAGCAACAGTTTACACAAGTCACTTATTTGCTAACTATTTCCATGCTTCATGAATGTATTTACAGTAAAACAGCCTCTGTTCCTCCTCTTCCACAACACCTCCTGGCAAAAGTGACATGTAGGCCTCTTGCATCTTGTGTTCATGTGAAATTGCAGTGTCACTGCAGCTAAGTTAAACTTTCAGCCCACTCCCTCCTTCTGTTGTCCTTCATCTGCCTGTTTCCCCTATGACTTTTAAATGCAAGACCTATTTTCAGCATCCTTGTGAATGGGTACAGGAGCACAACTGAAAAAAGTTCAGTAGGTAGAGCTGGTAACACCAGTGTATTTCCTCTTCGTACCATGGCATAAAATTCTTGGCTTGGGCAGTGCATAAGCACCCAGACAAATTACATATAAAACTACAGTCAGGTTCTTGTTCAGCATGTCAGCACTGCTCCTCTGAAGTCAAGAGTGTGGTGATTTATACCAGCTGAAGTCCTAGCTCATCATTTCATAAAGGTTAAACTTCTGAGCCTGTAGCTACTCTCTGAACCCATGTACATGTAAAACACATCGGCTCTCTTGTAACTTACCATCCTGTTGCTCCTTGGAGAACTCGATCTGTTGGAAGGAAATCAATCACAAAAAATAGCTTAGGAAGGGGGGGCTGGGGGAGAACTTGTTTGTTTTCTAAAGCATCCAGCTCAATCCATGAGTCATCTTCCAAAACAGCAAAAATGTGGCCTGTCAGATGTGCAGAAGTAATGCAGATAGCAAAAGAGCTGTTAAGACTAGTGATTATTTAGTATTCAGTAGCCATTATGTTCCCCCTCCTGCCCCCCGTTAAAATTTAACTTTCATTTCACTTACCATTAATTTGGTCAGGAGTGAAGGACTGCAGTTGGGAAGAAAGAGAGAGAAAAAAGAGAACTAGTACTGCTAAAAATGCACTGAGAGAAAGCAAATAGCACAAAGTAGCTGAGTGCTCTCACATCTGTCTTGCCTAATGTAACTAGGCCATAACAACCTAAACTAGCAACTTCCCTTGTAAAAATGCATCACCGGGTCTACTCTTAAAGATTTCATTAAAATCTGTATCCCAGGGAAAGACAGGGTTGTGGCTAGAAGCAACAAAAATCTAAAGTCTCTTAACTAACAAAGAAGTCGTTAATGTACCATCAGGTCACTTACTGGTTTAGTATAGATACATTTTATTAAGACCATCTGAAGTACTATTGCTTAACAAGCAGCTTTTTAACATTAACATAGCAATTAAACCAATCCCTTAAAGTCTGTGTTTCAAAATAGCTTTTGACAGTACATTGTTTCATAAAGTACTAAGCTATGATATTTTCTTACATAAAAATATTACTATTTTCCTTTGCCACTTTAGCAGGTTGCATCCGATTTAAAAAAACAAAAAACTGCTTAGCAGACAGCACTAGCAAATTGTAACCCTTCTGTCTGAAGCTACAGGAGCCGCATGTCTACCATTGCCTGGTGCAGAACTTGAGGCTAACTGGAAAACCTCGCATAGTCCTGTAGGCTTAAGGAGGCAAGCCAAGCAAATCTAAGCTGTCTTCTGGACTCTCCTTCCCCCCCCCCTAGAACTAGCTTGAGCGAGAAGCCTGATTTACTTATGTAAAATACACTGTCTCGCTGCTAACCATTAGCTTTCCAGTGGACCCACCATGGTTGAGAGTTGGAAAAGCAGAGCAGCAGACGGGCAGGAGGGATTAGCTGTGAGGTCTCGAGAGTGGTCCTGCTTTCCTGGCCTTTTCTTCCCCTTATTTATCTGGCAGTGCTGACGACATTGCCTGGATTAGGTGTCAGATGGAAGCGGTCCCTCCCCTTGGCGAGTTCTTTAGCTTTCTTAGGGCAAAGTGACAGGAGGCTCCATGTCTTGATCGACATCTTATGATGGCTATTTTTAGGAGGCTGGAGAGGAGTGGCAAGCAGTAAGTTCAATTCATGTCAGCACTTTCTGGGTCCATCCCGAGGAGATATTCTTTGTCCAGACCTACTAAGACTTCCTTATAGGGAAGGATTTTATTTCTCCAATAAGCTGTAAAGTCACTGAGCGAGGAGCGTTGAGGGTGAGAGGTGCCATCTGTTTGCCCAGTTGGCTGGTTTTACACGTGGCTTGCAAGTTGTGCGTTCGATGCGGCTGGATGGTCCTCATACCTTCGCTGGGCTTTGCTCAACCCCTTATATGGGTAATACAGCACTCAACATTAGATGAGTGGTGCTGCTGCTTGTCTGCTCAGTGTGATCCAGCTGTTGGCACTGAGCAGAAGATTAACCTGTTGACGGAGGTGGTGTCTGACTGTGAAGCTCTTCTTCTGCGCCAGTGAAGTTTTCCAAATTTTGAACATTTTTAAGGGAAAAAGTATCCATGCATTTTGGACCCAACTGTATTGCTAGGTTAGCGGCCGATGTGAAGATGTAGCTGCAGGGCAGTGGGAAATCTGTATTCACGGTAGCCTGTGCTCTCTAGCACACACTTCCTCTAGGGCTGGGGTTAGGCAGGGCACAAGCGTGGCAGCTTCAGAGCTCACTGGTGTGGTGAGAGGAGGTGCTGCTAAGGTTTTTTGTGATGTGGAGGCAAGGGAGAAGCTGTGATAGAAGCCAAGTCCCTCCAAAAGGCTGTGTGAACTGGAAGGATGACTGTTCATTGTGGGGAAAGGGGTACTTGCTTTTTGGGTTGCAGAGTAGAGGGGTCATGGTGGGACTGCAAGTGGGGAGTTTCTAGGTAGGTTGCAGGAGATAGGGGTTGCAGCTTCTTCAGTAGCAAAGATCTAGTCCCACCATGTAGCATCCTCCAAGCCCAAGTCAAATCTCTGAATTGGTGTGAGACATTGTAAAAGGATTAGAAAACTTTGCTCTAAGCTTCTTCCTTTCCCTGTCACCTCAACTGGGTCAAGGGTGTCATGGAGCAGGGGTGGGAATGGTTGTGTGACAACAGCAGACTCCCTGTTGCAAACTTGAATCCCCTCTCTAATTTCTATTGATTTCTGTTGTTGAGCATTCACTGCTCCTGGTTTTCTAATGACAAATTGGGATTAGTGAGGGAAATTTTCTCCTGTAGCTCACTTAGTTACCCTGAAGATAAGCATAACCTTTGTGAATGTCTCTTCTCAGTATACTGAGGGCTCTGAAAGAAAGAATCAAATCTGAGCAGACTTAATTTTATTGGTTTGTTGGGCTGTTTTTTAAACTGAACAATCAAAATAGGTCAAAATAATTGGTTGGATTTGAGACTTTAACCTCCTACCTCCTATTCTAAAAACTAAAGATACAACTGCAAAGAATTTTCTAAGCTCACCATTTTAGCTGGAAAATATTCTGTCCAAACAGATTATTTGCATTTTTTGAGAAATATCTGGAAAATATACTGAGTATGAAAAATGCTCCACTGCCAATCCTTCACTTCTGTTTTTTTCTGCTATTTTTCATCTATTAGCTTGTGGGAACAGAGATGTATTCAAAACAAAGTGTAGCCATGAGCAGGTGTGGTTGCATAGAAAAGGGTTGATGCTTTTGTCTGCATTTGCTCACATAGGTTTAGCACAGTGCAGACCTCCTGATTAATACTGGCTGGGGCTGGAACTCAGGCAGTGAGAAATCTAATATAGATCTTGGCCATCAGTCCCAATGCATTAATAGAGGAGCTTTCTAAAGACTTTGGCAGAGCTGAAATGTTGCCTGGGTCAATGCAGTGTGTTGCCTTTTGTGGAATTTTCCTTTTGCCCTCAGCCTTTTGGTCTCCAGTGCCGGCAACTGGGAAATGTTCCCCTGAAAACAGGATTTTAAAAAGATTTATTTTTTTAAGGAAAACTTAGATTAAATTTCTTGAACATTTTTTCTTACTTCCAGATAAGCTTCATGGTTGTCTACGATAAAACTCATCCCGAAAGACTTTAAGATGCTAAGCAGAAAATAATTGGGGTGCATATGTCTTGGGTGTAGAAAACTGATACTTGGATTAGCCATCTGGCTTGAATAGGCTATCAAATATATATAAATTGAGAGGGGTCTACGTATAAGCTGATTGATCTTTTGACCATGTGAGACTTGCTCAGAATTTAGATAAGGAAATACCAGTGCACCACATCAGCCCTGATTCTTGAATAAAAGCTCACTAGACAGAGTTTTGCTGGGGAGAAATATTCTATCATGGGCATGTTGCATCCACTGGAATTAATCACCCTGCTTTAAACCAGTAGGGGCTGTTGGGGGCTTAAAATGCTACTTGCTCTGAGTAAGGGCCCTTACAAATGGCCTCGATATAGAAAATATTTCAAACCCTCCTTAAAAGAAATTAAATGTAAGATTTCAGATTCTGTAAGGAGCTTTCTTGAATGTCAGAATGTAGGAAGAAGTATTTTGCAGTGGTCTGATTCTGACAGTGTTCTTTGCATTGTCAGAGGACATGACGAGTCTCAGGGCTTTAGGGAAGATGCTGAAATTTCAGGGAGTTTGGTTTAAAAAAATGAATGCCCCTGCCCCACCCCCCCAGCAGAAATAATGAAAGGTGGAAGGAACTGCAACACATGGAAAGACCAGAAGGATCTGGGTTTCTCTAACTTGGCTTAGCCCTTATTTATGGACAAAGTTATTATCCAGAAGGCTATCTGTGCCAGAGAAAAACTTGGTGTGGTTTGGGGTTTTTTGGTTTTGGGTTTTTTTTTAATTTTGTTTTTAAGATTAAGGCTTTTCCCTGTACAGTTTGTGAACACCTTCTAGTCATCTTGTTGCTTGTTGCTAGAGGCATTTTGATCAGGTCCCAGTTATATAAGGTGGGGTGGATAGACTTTTATGCAACTCTTTATCACCAGCTAAGCAGAAGACCCAATCCACACAAACCTTTATTACCCAAGTTCTTAATTTCCCAACAAATCACTGATTCATGGGCCTTAGGGCCCTGACCTTTGCACTGTGGTGCTGTGCTCACCTATTTAGGCTGGTGGGCACTGGGTCTGAGTACAGCTGTGCTGAGTGACAGTCGCTTTTTGCTCACTGTAAGTGTGTAAATGTCTGGACAGGGTGAAAAGCCCTGGGATAAGATGCTACTGGAAGTTGAAGCATTCAAGCTGCTCCACCTGCTTGTTACCCTTTGGGTGAATTACAGAGAAGGGAATCATTTTAGGATTTTATTAGAGTCACCAGATATTGCAAGGTACTGTCTCTAGAAGAGACTGAGAACATATCAGATGTCTTGGAAAATCAGAGAGGAGAAAGTTGGAGAGTCCTCTAGGATACTCATTATATATTTAGCCTTCTATTTGGAACTAGAGGGCTTTTTTTATTTTTGGGTGGAGATAAGCTAGGATTGTGCCTGCAGCAGTTCATTTGATATCTGCTCACCATTAATGCCTGCTCCTTGATTAATACAGCTGCACATATTTTCTAGTAGACATCACCGAGTGCAGGATTACACAGCTTTCAAACACCTCTGAAAAGCAGGCTGTCATTCTCCTGTCCCTCACCCCAGTTTGATAGCTTGTGCAATCGATGCCACAGATTTTAGCTACTTCTCATTTAAGTAAGAATCAACATCATGATGGATTTAGCCCCATGTCTTTTATGAGGTGGAGAAACATAAGGAGCAGATGAGCTCTTGAGAAAGAGAGCTCTGTTTTGAGAACAGAGCTGCCTGGAAATACCGTTGAAGAAAGAATAAAAATGACCACCATTAATATAAGAGAAAATTGTGTGTGTCAGATACCATGAGGTTTGGAAGAATAGTTCAAAATCTCTTTGAGTTTAATGGACTTAATGGCAGATGAATTTGAATTTTTTCTAAGCATTCTGTGCAACTTTCCAATCTGTTTGCTTTTAAAGCTTTGGTCTTCACAGTTGCTTTACAGTTGTGCAAAAACTTTTGGATGAGCTTTGCTTATTAATTAATGTGCCCTTCTGAAATACCTGGGAGTGAAATGTGCTCTAGCTGCACTGTTGATCATACCATTTTGAACAGACTTCATTAGCTTCATGGGGGGAAGTGCGTTCAGTTGTGCTCATTTGTAAATGCGTCACTTCTCTAATTGCATTTAGTTTTGTGTGAATGTGTATAATTTAAATGTGCTAGAAAATGTGAGGCTCCGGAGCCCTGCTTTCAGAGGGATTCGTTGTTTTAACATGCCTCCCAGCGGCAGTGTTAGAGTATTAACATTATTTAAACTGTTGCTACTTGACATTTAAGTGCTGGTAAACCAGCCAGTTGAAAGTGCTTTTTGGCAATGAGTGTAAGATATAATAAAGCCTCAGTGAAGTGGGGGCAAACTTCCAGCTTGGTTGTTTCGTATCTCCTTACAGTCAACTTCTTTCTTTACTTGTCATTGGCTAAATCAGTCACCACCTTCTTGCCTTACGTAAAATAAACTCAAATATCTTGTTACTATGTGTAACAATTTCTCTGTGCTCTAAGGGGGTTTAAAACAGAATTTTAGAAATATTGTGGGGTTGTTTTGATTTATTAGTTGATGGGAGAAAGGCTCTGCCACACAACCACTGTTAACACTTGAAATTACTCTGTGAGCTCTTGAAATGTTACTCTCTCTGTAATTCGCTTTAAATTGCACTGTTTCTACCAAAGTTTGTCACTTCCCAGACCCTCCAAAGGCTATAGGTATCTTTGTTTAAATGCTACCAAAGCTGTGAATTACTAAGAATGGATCTTGTAAAAAAAAAAAAAAAAAAAAAAAATTATTTTCCAAAGAATTTTTCAGGTTAGCAGACATAAGAAAAAGTGTCTCCTAAAACATATGGACAGTCCCTACTTTTGAGGTGCTCCTTGCTTAGCAGCACTTTAGGAGGAAAAGGAGGCAAAGTTCTTCTGAAAAATTTGTAAAGAAAACTAAGTGGTGGCTTTTCTGTTTGCTTTTCCTTCTGGTTTTCAACAGTGTCCCGAAGCGATGTCTTGGTGTATATCTGAGTCTGATGTCCAAGTTACCTGTCCTGGGACACATTTATGCCATGTCTTGCCTGTTCAGTGATTTAGCAACTGCCACCAACGTGGGTCTGGCGTCAGTGGCGGGGTTCACAGGGGCAAGGCTGTGGCGGCTCTGCTCTGGGGTGGATCCCAAATGGCGCTGTATCTCAGTGGTCAAAGCAACAGCAGGAAGCTGGTCTGGATGGTGTCAGATAGGCATCTTTACATTTCGTAAGGCTAAGTCATATTTGTGCTTGCCCCCTTCCTACCTGAAAGGGCACTTGGCACTTGGGTGACCTTGTCCAATGGGTATATCAGTCCTAGGGAATCTTTCTGGAGTCATTGCTGGAGCTGGATCAGACATCATCTGAAGGCCTGTGCCAAAAATTTCAGGCAAAAACCCGCCAGTTCCTAAGAAAGCCCTTAGCACTATGAGCAAAGGTACTGTTAACATTCCTGTTCTCACTCCCCAGCTTCACGTGGAGTTTTTCTGCAGCGTAATAGTTCTCTGAGCACTTCAGCTGACATTTGCAGTCCTGCTTGCCCTCCAGCCCAGCAGCTTTCTGTCAGTGCATTTTAGTGAGTTTCTCTCTCTGGTTATGTCCAATGCAATGTCTGTTCAGAGATGACCTACTTGAGTAGTGAATGTAATAAGAATGAAGGACACTTGGAGAAACATTTTTTACTGCCTTAAGAGCTCTGTATTTAAAAACAAATCATCACAAAGGTTTGTTTCCATGCAGCAGGCTTCGTCATGCATCACACAGTTGCACAAGGACTTAGCAAGTCTTTACTAGTTGATAGCTTTTAATTATTTTCCTCCTAAAGATGTAGGTAGCTTATCTGCAGTTGGGCATGGCATAATTGGTGTCCTGGGATTTCAGTCTTGAGAAGCATAGGAAGCCTTGTGTACCAAATGAACATCACCTACACCATGGAAGCTTGCAAGAACGCAAACTCTGCTCAAGAGGATACTTGTGTATTGTCAAAGTAAAGGGCCTGGTGTGACACCGATCAGGGTGCTACACGTTCAGATCACCATCTGTGGGGCAGAAGCCTATGAAGCACTGCACTCAGCATCTCCAGCTTCCAGATCCCAAAACATTGCAGTTAATGCTGTGAACCTGGGCTTGGTCCAAGGACTGGTTGCATGTGCTGGAAAGGCCCTTAGATTTCCAGTAAAAAACCCCACACTTTTCCCGAAACTGATTGGGGCAATATGAAGTCTATCCATTTTCCACTGTCTCAGTTGCAAAACCAAGCATGAGACATCCTCATCAGTAATGTCTCATGCCAGTTATTGCAGACGTAGACCCATAGTAGTGCAGTTCATCAGCTCAATGTTTCTTCTCAGTTGGGTTGGTGTGGGAGAAGAATGTTGACAAAACAGATAAGCTGTCTTTTGGGGAGTGTCCTTGGCCACAGTTTTAAGAATTCTTGGCGGTCTCTACAGAAAAATGACCCATATGGTCATTTTGCTTTTCATCATGACTGGTTCCTGGTGGTAACTGTCAGATGCATCCATCACCCTGTTCTCCTCTTCTCAGTTATAATTTAATCTTTAACCTTTATTGTTCAAATCCAGGCCATGCTAGTAATAAGGAAAATTGGAAATATAAATTTGGTCTGGAAAGTCTTATGCAAAGCAGATTGAGTTTTATGTTGTTTCCTGAGTAGAGGGGAAGGGGTCTTTACATTTTCATTTAAAAACAAATTCTTCCTCCCTGCCTTGACTGTGGTTGTTGTACTGTAACCTAAGGTGAGCTGAAAATGGGCTGAGTTTAGAGATTTGAGTCTTTAGCAGTTATTCCTGTTACTCAGTTTTATAGTCAATAGATGGTGCTCAAAAATAGAAAATCCTGTACCAGCTGCTATTAGTACTAGCAAATCACCAAATATTTGCTTTAATTGGATTAAAGGGGGGAAAAAAAGAACAGAAGAGGGTGAAAGGCCTGTGACAACTTCTGATGATGACAGGCAATTTTGGGGTGCCTGCATTTGCAAGAACCCAGTTTGACACCTCTTAAGAAAAAAAAAAAAAAAAAAAGCCTAACTTTCAAAGTGTGTACCCCAAAAGGCTCAGAAAACCAGATTCCCTGAAGATGCCCAAGCAGGGCATCTGAGAGGAGGGCTACCACCAAAAGAATCACTACCCATGTTTGTAAATCACCTTCTTGTTTGTTTTGGAGAATATTACGATCTCTGATGCCAATTCAAAATGAAGTGCACTGCCAAATGTGGCTTATTTGGCTGCTGTAAACCCTTATTAGGCAGCTCTACTCTTACCCACTCCAGCTGTAACAGTTAGAAGGGGCTTGGATGTCTCTTTATAAAAGCTAACAAAGCCTTTCTGTGTGTTTGCCTGCTGTGTGGCTCCCCAAATCATCGTGGCGCTGCATTCCCAGTCACCTCTCATTAGTAGCAAGCTCTGGCATGGCCAGTAATTCCCCTGGGGAGTGGAGGGGAGCCCACTTGATGCCCTTGTTCGAAGTGCTGGAGGCTTTGACTCCATGCCTGGGAAATCAGCACAAAGAGCCCCAGGACAGGATCGTTCATTGAGTCCTGGTCAAAAGCTTAGTTTTATGTACTCCCTGGCTCCAAAGTTTTGCTGGAAATGGTGCTGTGCCTTTTCCCATGCTGACACTTCAGTGGTTGAATGGAAGGATTTGGGATTAATTAATGCTAATTAAGGGACTGGGCTAGCACTCAGAAAATTTTGATTGCTGACTCTGCCACATCTCCCAGGCAAATCACTTATAAGAGGACAGTTTCCCTTCACTGCCAGAGCTCTCAAAGAGTGAAAAAGAATAACTCAGGGTGGCTGGTTGGGACCTTGGGAGGTTGTCCTGTCCCTGCCCCTGCTCCAAGGCAGGATGAAAGGCACCATGATTGTTTCTGGTGCCTTCTCGAAGAGCCCAGCACTGGAGGTGCCACACTCTGCCTGGGCAGCCCTTGACTGATGTGGGGTCTCAGGTGAGAGGGGAAGATGAGGGATAGAGGGGCTGTGTGTCACCCTCACGGGCAGCGGGTTTCTGTATTGCCTTGCAGCCATGGCTGTGTGGTTGGGTAGAGTCCCCGGCTGCAGGGGGCGGGGGGCTCTGTCCACCCTTGCAGCGCCTCTGAGGTAAGGGCATGATGAAGAGTGGAGATACTTGTAGAAAGATATGTGCTAGTGATAAGCATGCAGGGCAGGGGGCTGTGCCACCCACCACATTGCAGGGTAGTCCTGTAACCTCCATCACGCTGCTCGTATCTTCACTTATTTGCAAATAGGAAAAGTAATGCTTACATGCTGCTGTTAGTGTTAAAAGAATAGTTCTGTCTTACTAGCCCAGGTTTTTGTCCCCCTTCAAAGCGGAAGATATTTTGTCTGATACTATCTTTCAAAAGAAAGAATTTAGGGAGACTATCTTCTTTTATCAGTCTGAATATGACAAAACCTGGAGCGTTCTCTCTGTGCTACCACTATATATTTCCTGCCATTATAGAGAGCTGTCTGGGTAAAGGAGTGAACTGCAGAGATGCCTCAGACTGCAGCCTGCCATTTCTTAGCTGGTAATGTACTATTAGGTCTATTTATGTAAAGATAGATTAGCTAGGATCACTGGAGTTGAAAATTCTATTTTCTCCTAATGAACTGGACATTGAAAGCTATCAAATCATATTAAATTATTTAGTAGGAAATCTAGCTTATGTTCCCCTTCATCTCTGGAGATGAGTGAAATGTGAGGTCTAATCTAATTTTCAGACAGTATTCTCAAAAGCAGTGGGCTTTTCATGTAGCCTTTACTATGATTGCTCAAAGTATTTCAAAATGTCTTTTTTTTTTTCTTCCTCTTGCTCTTGTTTTGCTTTGCCAGTGCGCTCAGCTTCAGTCTTACGAGAAGCTACATACTGTTTCAGAAAAATACTGACTATACTAACACTTAAATTAAAGTAAACTTCAAGAAATTTCGCTAAATGGGTCATGATCTTGGAACTATATGTATTAAGATACCTGAAACAGAATTCATCATGAGATGAAAATTAGTAAGTCCTAACAGGACTCTTTGTACTCCTTCTTTTCTCCATAATAGGTATGATTCCTTATGTAGAATTTAGCAAATTGGTGCTGGGACCAATCAGCTTGTCAGGTAGGTGGAGAATAACTATTTATAGTCCTACCCGGAGAAACTGGTCTGTCTCTTCATCTCTTTAACTGCTTGACCTCCCTCTCCTCTTTCCTAAGTAAAGAATTTCCCAACATGGAGGAGTTTTCTTCAAAGGGTCAAGGCAACAGTGATGTTGGTTGGCATGGAAGGTCTAAAGACAGTATGAGATCGAATGGAAGTGCAGTCAGAGGGAAGCCTCTTCAAAAGACTTTTCCTCTTTCTTGCTTTCAATTTGCAGCAAATTGCAAATTTTGAGCAAAGGTGAGAGGAAATCACTTGAAATGCTTCCATCCATGGCTTTCCAGCTCATGGTCTCTATCAGTGTTTGTTGTACAATGCAAACGAAGAGAAAATAGATGAAGCTGCCAAATCCCTCTTTTTTTAAAAAAAAAAAATCTGTTTTGTTTTGTTTCTGCTTCTAAAGATAAGCCATGCTGATCTAAAAACACAAAGGGTCATCAAGTGATTGCAAAAATTTGGAAAGTAATTTGAGGGAAAACTGCAAGGTTTGGATTTAGTACAGTGCTATGGAAAAAATTGCATTTCAAGTTTCAGTAACCCTTTCCTGTCCTCATGCACCTACTTTAGGGGGGTGGGGTGAGTGGCTGTTTTTTTCTTTTAAATTTAGCTTTACCAAACAGGCCAGACTGATACTGATTTGGTAAAAAGCTCTGAGGACCACACTCCAAAATACTTTTGAGATCACCAGGCTTCACTCTTGTGTTATATCATGCGCCATGCCTTACAACCCTCCAGCTACTAAAACAATCAAAAGCTCAGGCAGGTCAACAAATCCATCAACTGAGGTTACTCATTCATTTCACTGCAGTCCCCAAACCGGAACCAAACACACACAACATTTCACAGCAGGTCTCAGCTGGGACTCTGCTAACTTTCCCCTTTGGGAGCGCTTTGGGTCCACGATCAGCACACATTCACCCATTTACCTTGATGCTCTTGAGATCGATTGCGGGTTCTTTGGGTTTAGCTGGTGCGGGTGCTGGCGCTGGCGCGGGTGCTGGTGCCGCAGCTGCTGGTTTCTTTACATCCTTCTTTGGTGCCATTTTGTGTTGCTTAAACTTGAAAGTAAAGGTGCCTCCCCCCCCAAACTTAAAAAAAACCCCAAACTTTAAAAGTGATTCCCGGGAGAGGAGCAGTGGTCAGAATGAGCTACAGCCTGTGCCCTGGAGGTGGACCCGATGTGCTAAACTCTATAAGGGCATATATATATTTCACTTAGTGCCTCGTACAGTCCTGATACATGCAGCTGGATTGGACAGCTTGCTAATCAAGGGGGATGTCATTCCAGCTCGAGCTATAAATGGAATATAAGAGTTCAGGGCTTCATAAGATCAAGGGACTTCGGTGGCTTTTTTTCCCCCTCTTTAAAAATTGCAAACACCTCCCCTGTATTTTTTTTAATGCGTGCAAAGGAGAGGGAAATATGTCAACCCAGGTTCAGATCTGCCGTTGACATTTGGACGTGGATTGAACAGTCCTTTTTCTCATCAGAATTTCAGTTCTGCTTAAGTAATAAATCTTCCTTCTTTCCTTCCCTCCCCTTTTCCCCTATGCCTGTGTAGCGCTCCAGGAGGATTTGGTTTCAAGTAGGAATTTTGACTTTCATGGCTGGGAAGATCATCAGTTTCCAACCTCATTTGCCTCTCTCTGCACAACCCCTCACTCCTCCTCTGCTTCCTTCTTTTACAAGGAAGTGTTGATCAAGCAAAGGCTCTGGGTGTTTAAAAATAAAACAGACAAATATGGAAAACACTGCAGTACCTTCAGCCAAGGCATCTCTCCCAGACCCTGAGTGTCTTTCAGCTGTTCTTACTATCCCTTTCCATCGTGTTAAGACAGTGTTCAGAATTGAAAATTGCTTCCTTTAATCTTTTCCTTTGATCTTCTTTTTCCTGTTCTAGGGATAAGCTGTGCCCTGATAGAATGGAGATCAGCTGGATGTTATGTTTTCCCCCACAAAAGGTCTCCTTTTGTAATGTATTTATGATTGGAAACTAGCCATCAGGCGAAGGAGACACTTCTGTTTTCACCTTGTTTGCCTGCCCATCCTGTGTCTCTTGTTTATCTTTCCACCCCTCAGTCTCCTGATGGACATCCCTGCTCCCCACGCTCTCCAGGAGACACAGCTTTCAGAAGAAGATGACTTTTCTGTTTTCAGTAAACTTTTTTCCAGCACAGCAGAACAGCTTCTAACTCTTTCAAACCTGATGGTTCCCCCAGGTCCATACAATTGAGATTTTCTGCAGAATAATCCAGGACTGCTGATTGTTCCTGCTTTGTCCAGCAATCTCTCTCCCATTTACTCTCCAGACTCCTGAAGTTCTGTGCTAGTAAGTGCAAGGCTTTTGATGGGGCCCTTATTTCTGTCTCATGAACTCTACTGCACAGTGGTTTATAATTAGAAATTTACAGCCTGGAGGCCTGGACACACACAAAGTCTGGCAGAGTATCCAAGCACTTGCATTTTAGATTAATGTGTTTTAAGGGTGGAGAGTGGCTAAAGGTGTATTTTCATGTAAGAAAACCTGTGCTCAGAGCTCTTCTTTGCTACAGCCCATGACCTTGAGCAAGAGACTTTTTGGAAGTTGAGTCATCTCTTTTGAATCAATAGACCTATACTGATGCATACAATTTGAACCCTTGGCTCAGTCTCTGCTTTAGAGATCATAGACCAGGAGAGATTTTATCTCCCTTTTTCTGCCCTTAGTGTTGTGAATTCTCTGGGACAAAGAGCCTGTGATTCATGAGCTCTGTTGGCTGCCTTCAAGGTGCTTGACAGAGGGATCCCTGCTCTGCTGGTCTGCCTGGGGAGCGATGGCATGGCCTCTCCTGCACCACTGCGGGTCAGCAGGAACCTGTGGGCTTTCATCACTGAGGGGCCTGATGAGGGCATCTCCAGTGATGCTGATGTTTTCCATTGCACAAACCAAACTTTAGTAAAATCCACCAGAGGAAATGGATTCTGGAGGTATAACCTGGGTGGAAATAGTCTAAAATAATTTTTATGCATCTCTACACCTATAAGAACTTCAAGTAATTGCAAGAAAGAACCAGTGATGATCTAATCATTTCTATGGTCACCTAATGTTTGCAATGAAATAAGCCTGAAAGCCACCATCAGATATATTTTTAAAGGAAGGCAGGCTTTCAAAAGTGAAGCGTGAACTTAGTGCTGGTTCTGCACAGTGTGGCCTAAGAATGCAGATGCACCTGGACATGCTTCATGCTGCCAGAAAAGGAGGTTTTGTGAGGAGCTGCCACAAATAATTGTATATTGGTCAGGTGAGAAGGTAAACAGGTGCAGAGGAGGAGGAGGATGGCAGATCCTTATTTCAATTGCTGGCTTAAGGATTTGGATCCAGTCAGTTTTCTGGGCTTGAGACAGAACACCATGGGTTTATCTGCCTGGCAAGCTTGGATGTGTCCCATGACATCTCTGGGAGTGTGTTGGGTCTGTCCCTAGGGACCAAAGTTGTCACAGGTGATGCAAAGGAGACGTGTCCCTGTGCTTTTGCATGGGGGCTGCCATTTGCAGGTCTCTGGTGGTGTCGTACCATCTTGCCCTGGGCCGCAGAGCTTGTTCCAGGGGCTGTGGCAGGAAGGCTCCTCTTCAGCTTTTAGCAGCAGCTTTGTGCGAGCAGGAATACTAGAGCAAACCCCCAGCCTCTCTGTCGTGCTTGCCAGGACTTGACAAGATCCACTTCTAAGGGAAAGCGGCAGCAGCTGGGGGTGTGAATTATCACTGGTATCTGCCTCGTTGGGTGCAGAGCTCCTGGGAAGTGCATGGATGCCTCTTTCCTGCAGGAGCATCCATGTCAAGGGGAGGCATAATGAGCGGTGACAGAGCTTCAGATTTCACAAGGCCCCAGAAAAACCCATAGTGAGAAGGCTGTTGGTTGGAAACCATGCCATCCTGCTACTCACTGAAACAGGGGTCAGCTTGCTTGGGGCTTGCCTGATTTTTACAAATGGTTTAATCGATGACGATGCTGGTTTGGCCAACACAAAACTTTTATGCATTTGGGCTCCATTTAGTTGAATTAATATAAGGGAAGTGCGTTTTCCTTCTGGAGCATTGACATGATTCATTCTGACACTTCTGAAGTGGAATATGTTCCTTTTTTCAGGCTAAAATCACACAGAGGTGGCATTGATTGCAGCACTAGAATGGAAGCGGGAGTTCCTGTGCTGGGCTGCACTCCCTGTGCAATTACTCTAAAGTGTCTGTCTTTCTGGTTGAGTTTTAAATGGATGGCTCTGTCTTGGGGTTTTCTATAGCCCAGGGAGTCAGGCCAGCCTCCAGGAGGAGGGAGGCGATGGTTTAAATCCATGCAGTGAAATAGGAGACAAGCTCTCCCATATTTCAGGGGAGCGTGCAAGCCATGGAGCTGTTGATGAGCACTGATGCTTCTGCTCTGTTTCACAATAAACTACCTTTGAGACTTTTGCCTTTTGCTGTCTAAAATGCCTGAAAATGCTATTAACTTCCCATTTTGCCAGTCACTTAAAAACAAGGTACTTGGTTTTTCATTATCCACATAGAAACTTTATTTTCCTTTTATACTTTTGATATGTCCACCAAGACACACATGCTATAATGACTGCCCAAGAGACATTTCTCTAGTTGTAGTGTCTCTGGAGTGTTGCGCAGGGGTCAGAACCACGCTTCTTCCAGGGTAAGTTTGCTCAGAAGAGCTTAGGCCAGTGGTTTTCTTCTGGGTGCTTTATGCTGCTCAAGATAGGCAGGGCAGCCCGAGGGCTGGTTTAGGAGGCCACAGAAGATATGCTTTTTGGCAAGATCATGCTAATCTATATGCTGCTACTCTGTGACCTAAAGGGCCACTGCGAGTTTAGTGCATCTCTGTTTGCGTGCTTGCTTCAGATGTGGTTTCCTTGGTTTGTTTTGTGAAATTGTTGATGAGTTCATCACAGGACACCAGATCAAGCACTAGGGGAAGTTGTCTCGTCACTCAGAAGGCTTTGGTGGGAGTTTGCTTTCAGGCAAGGTTACATTGAGAATATAGAGTTTACAAATACCTATTCCAGTCTGTTCTTGGAGCCTTTTTTCTGTCCCATGCACACTTATCGTCTGTCATTTCAGCTGTCTTGACGTGTTCTCTCTTTCCTGTGATCAACTCCTGTCTGACACCTGTTGCTGTTAAGTATTTGTTGTGTTTCTCTTCTGAAGGTTGGGTGGCTGCAACATCAGCAGAAAAAATTACAAGTGTACGTGTACCATTTGGCAAACAACAAACTTTGAGGAAGATTGCAATGGTTTGGAGCTGTGCCCTGGTACAACTACCTACTTTATTCAGCCCATAAGTGGGAATTGATCCCGTTATCGAAAGTTACAAGGAGGAAGGCTTTTGAACACCTTTTCATGGAGAAGCCTTTTGAACGCAAACAAGGGAGGAGGTTCAGTGAAATTCAAAACTAATATGTGGGAATGATGTTTTTTCCAACACCAGTTAGATTGTGAAACTTATTGCCAGGGGAATATTTGAGGCCAAGAACCTAATAAGGTGCAGGAAGGAACTGGGCATTTAGGCAGTTATTAACAATATCAGAGTTACTATAATTGATAACAAATTTGGAAGGAATATATAATCCATTCCGCTGTGCTTAAGCAGTTCTTAAACTGATAAAAGACTGGGTGCATTTTTCCACACCAAGATGCTATAGAGATCCTTGTGCTCTCTCTTAAACGTGGGGTTTTGGCCATAAAAGATAGATTACTGCCTCACCTGGACTGCTCGTCTGATTTGGTTCTTGCACGTTTCACTACAGGCTTATAGTAACAAGCCAGGGATCTGCTGCCAGCAAACTCTCTCAGGATCTCCGCTTCAGGCTGTAATGCTGACTGTGTGCAACAGGGTGCCTAATTAACCTACTAATGATTTGGCTTTGTCAGTGCTCACAATGTGCAAAGCACTTTCAACGCAGAAAAGCAAAGCCATTTGCTATCCAAGATGCTCACAGCTGCAGGACACCCTGATAAACTGTGGAAACTTGTGCAAAAGAGCCAAGTCCAATAAATGACCAGGTCAGCATGTTTAAGGGGTCTTGGTTCAACAAGAGTGCCCTGTCCTCAGGAAGGTGGTCTGGGAGCAGGGCACAGCATGGGAGGAGACCTGGAGGTGACTATGCAGGAATGTCACCAGTAGACAGTCAGGGCTGGCACCATGGGATTTGCAGGTGATGGGAAATAGGGCAATGATGAATGGACACAGGGAACAGCATTATATAATGGCACAAAGGTTGGGTTACGTGCACAAACGAAGGGCTCTGTTGGCTCGAGGGAGGGGATGGGTGTGTTTTGGAGGGAGGATTTGCCTCTTGGCTCCTTCAAGTGCTGCGTAAGGCGTTGGTAGCCTGAATGCAGCCGGGGGCATGCAGCAGTCACAGGGCAGCGTAGCCTGAAGTCAAATCATGCTGAAGGAGCAGGCAAAGGAATGAGTATCTGAAGAAGGGGAAAGAAGGCACCAACTGGTGCGCCACATATAGCCTACGGCTGACTTAGCACTTGTGCCACATTGCCCTCCTGCTCAAGGTTTTCTAATTCTGTCCCAGACGATGTCAGTGTCCCCCAGCAACTGGTAGTGAGACATACAAGGCATCCCTTGGAGAGCCAGAGAGCATCTCTGTCAGCCCCCAGCCTTGTTCCAGGAGGGCCGATGAGGCGGGGAGCGGCTGCCTGAAGGTGTGCCTGCTTCTCAGCTCTTGCTAGACAACTTGGGGGCTGCCTTCAGCTCGTGTTTGGGCAGCTCACCTTCCCGATGCTGTCATCCCCTGAGGAAGAAGCAATGTCACCCAAGTGCTCTTTGCAGTTTGCTTTCCTCTGTCCTGTAAAGCTTTTGATCATTTATTTGGCGCCTCAGTTTCCTCTGTGTGAACATCAGTTTATAGATCACCGAGTAACCAGGCTCTGAAATGCAAGTGCTTGGCTAAATGTAACCAAAATACGCATGAGCAGGGCTGCACCTTGCTCCTGTTGCCCAGCTCCTTTGGCAAGGGCTGTGGTTGAGGCAGAATGTGCATATCAAATCCCACCAGGCAGGACTCTTTACCAAGGAAAGCACTAGCTGATGGGCCTGGAGGGATGCTATGTAGTTTCAAACGTAAAGATTAGGCACCACATAAGATGCTGATCTCTGCATGCTCCTTTACACTCCATAGGATAAAATCCCCCTGGTGCTGCTTTGAGCAATTGGGATTCCTGCAGCTTCAGGGCCCCACAGCCCATGCGTGAGCTGCAGAGATTTGCTGCCCGTCCCTTCTTCTTTTCCCTGGAGCATGCAGCAAAGGAGTTAAATTACTGCTTGTTTAAAATGAACTGCATCTTTCTCAGTTCCCATTTTAAACTACTAGGAGATGGAGTGACTTCAGTCTTGGAAAGGGCATTAAAGGATAGCTAGGTATATGGCACAGAGTCCCCACATACCTGCATTGCCTGGAAGGTTTCATTGTGACTTATGGGGCATCAAACTCTTTTCTTTCACTTTTTTCCTCCCTCTCATCTTTGACATAAAGTGCTCCAGAAGGTCTTGAGTCATCCCATGATCTAAAGGCCAAACTGGCTAGTGGGATAAATCACCAGGCTTAATGTGATTTGGGTGAGGTTTTGCTGATTTCTGTTAGGGATGGTCTAGGCTTGAAATCTCTCAAAACTCAAAGATTGTATTTGTTTTTAGGAAATCTGGTGCTGCCACAATCTAGACCTCTTTTTCTTTTTGGCCATCAGTAAGACTTCTTCTCAATGACCAGAGGTATGGATAGCCTACAAGACCTGAAGCTTGGAGGTGTAAGCATCACTCTTTCTGATCATATGTTCTCTGTCCTTGTCATTGAAATCCTGTCTCTGCCAAGCGTATGGTATGCATTTAGTAAATATTGCTAAATGCTCCAAAATGTGTTTGATACACCAGAACACCCTGTTTTCTGATTGCATGCATGAGTCTTGCTGTCATGTTAGAATTTAAGTGGTATGTAGCTCAGTCATACGCAAACCTTGAGACAACCCAGCAAGAATGAAGCTGTGGGAACTAAAATTTTCCAGCTATTTCCATGTCTAGCGGTAAGTACTCTGGATTTATGGAACCTATGTGGGTTTCAGATAATACTTGTGCATTCTGAATCATATCCATGAAGATGATATTCTCTGGGGAGAAAAGGCTACAACTACACTATTGTATGATCAATCGTATTGTACGTATCTCATAAAGCTGTTTTAAGAATCTAAGTAGCATTGTCAAGGTTTATTAAGCCCTGATAGAGATCCACACAAATCTAGAATATAATCTGTACTGTGGTTTTCTGAGTGGACACAAATGAGCATAAAGTATTTGATGAGTTGCTTCTTTCTTATGAATCACTATGAGAATTGTTTCTGAGTATCCTGTGTAAAAAGTGTCTGTCTGTAGAGAGCTGACAAGGAAAGACGGAGCTGACATTTTGGTTTGGAGATTTGAGGATTTGAGGCTGTTGTGTCTGGTGACAGAGTGTTCCCTGTGGCACCCCAGCATCCCTCTATAACTGACCCTGTGCCTTTGGTCCAGCCTCCCAGCCATCCTGGTGCTCCGCTTGATGTTGTCTATGGACTTGCATTCTTCCATAGCATTAACAGGTGCTTTCTGATGGCACTGGGTCCTCTTACCCCAGCAGGATTTTCATTCCCAGGGCCTGGCCCATGCCTGGAGAGGTGTCTTCCAACCAGCGGGCAAAGGAGGCCACAGGCAGGGCCTGGCAGGGTTTCCTCACACTTCTCTAGCCAGTTAAGGGTAAAGAGCATCCTTTTAGACATGTCACGAGAAGATGATGTGGGTCCCTTAATGCTTTTAGTGGGAGAGAGAGACTCAGCAACCAGCTGTGCTGTGGTCCGAGGGGACAGAGCACGCAGTGAGCTGCCAGGTGCTTCTTACAGGAGTCAGGAAGGTCTCACCACTGCCAGCAATATGCTGGATAAAACTGGCCAAGCAGTTTAAAGCTAGCTGTGATGGAGCTTCGCCTTTCGTGTTGTGCTCGTACCACCTCTGTGTTCCCTCTGCACGTGAAAACAAACCTTGGTAAAGCACTGTGAAATCTTCCCATTGAAGCCACTGGTGGGTGCAAGCCTCTTTTAAGGGGAGCAGGGATGTATACACATGTAATGTCTCTCCTCCAGAATCTGTCAAGTAGCTATGCTGGCTTTCTTTAAATAGCCTGCTGCTGCTGCGCCCCTTATTTAGCTGTAGGGAGGCAAGTGACACGGTGATGCTCAAGAATGTCATTTTGCTTCTCGTGTGACCTATGAGATCAGAGGTTGTTAGCAGGAGATATACCGTGACTCACTCTGAAGGTGCTGCTGGATCCAGGACCTGGAAAGCCTGTGGGGTTGGGTGAGATGTTGGAGCACAAGGGCTGAAGGACCCCCTGGGGAGGCCTGTCTGGCCGTAAGGAGTGACTGAACACCTTAAACATCCTCTGACAGCTTCGTCTGTCCGGTGTTTGGCAGCCAGTGCAAGCTGCCTCTGCCTCCACCTGCTACTGATTTAACTATTACGCTTAAAGTTGCTATTTCATATAAGGTGCATGTAACCAGGACTTTGGAGGTTCACTTACAGAGCGTGATATGAGCAAGGCTTCAATTTCAGCCACTTCTGCTTGAATAGCCAGCCCTGAGGGTTTTTCTCCTGCTTGTTAAACTTCTGTCAAAGTCAGTTGCTTTGCAATATGAGATGCCTTCAGAGCTGCCAGCGAGAGGCTGATGACATACTTTATGAAGACTGTTACCCCCAAAGGTAGTTCAGAAATGTCTGTTATTTTTATTAAATACTTTTGTCCCAAGCTCATCTCTCCCAAGCAACTCTGTTAAGCTGATAGAACTGCAACAGTTGGCTGTGGGCTGCTGTGTGTGTACGTGCAGGTGTGACTTTTAACCCTTTTTGCTTATAAGGTTATTTCTACCTTTCTCATTGAGAAATATCAGATCATAGAAGTGGGAACAGCAAGTGCAGCTGGACTCTAAGTGCCAAAGCTGATTTGAATGAAAGTTTGTAGCAAGGACAGTTTAAATGACCGTGGTAAATATAGTGAAAGAAGTCTTCACTTCTGTAGTTTTGAGGGCTCTGAAATAGGTGGGAGGTTGGATCCTGAAAGGTGATGCTGCCACAAGAGTGCTCTGATGCAAACTCCAACCTCATGTCTTCTTTAAATTAGTTACGCCACCCTTTTTGTATGGCCGTGGTCACATTTCAAATTTTGTACCCATTCATTTTGGCAAATGAATTTTAGTTTCTGGATTTGTCCAAGATGGGTAAATGTAACTATTCACAACTTAAAATCTGGACAGTCTTGATTAACAAGTAGACTACATAGTATTATTTTTATTTCTTGCCTGGTTTGTCTAACTCTCAGAATGTGATGCTGGCAGAAAACTTTTGCAATAACAAGTTCATCATTAGTTTTAAGCAAATATTTTGAAAAAAACTTTTGTAAAGTAAATAGATTTGGTGAAGACTTTTGCCAAAGAATATAAAACATTTCCACAAAATGGAACGGATTCAGACATTCAAGTGTGTAGTTAGTGGTTTGAAGATATTTAGTGGTTTTTCCAAACTTCAGACGTGCTTTTCACCTCTCATGTAGAAATGAAATACTAATTTCTGGTATTTAACTGCTATTTCAGCAATAGGCTGTGGCACCCATACTGTCCCAAGAGAGCAGAACTCCAGTAGTGTTTTGCAACTGGTGTGATAAAATGAAATAAAGTTGGGTTCATCACAAAGGAGCTTCCTCTGCCTTTGTGATCTCAAACGTCTTGTCATAGCATTAACCTCCTCAGGAGTAAATAGGACAATCCCTGGCAGGCGTCGTGCTACGGGCGTGGGATCCACGCAGCCATGTTGTTTCCAGGTGTCTGAGCATTTCTGCCCAGTGCGTACTGGTGAATGTTTCATTTCGGCTGCTCTTTATCCGTGATGTGTTTTGTGGCTGATCCCCTGTGGGGCGTATGGAGTTGGTTTTGTTTCCTGGTGGATGTCTAAAGTAAACAACGTAGCTGAATGTTTGAATACTTTTAGCTAGCAATAACATGAAACTGTATGTGCTGCGGTGAACAGAAGCCAGTGCTTTTCTTTCAGAAACTGTTGTGAAATCATTTTGTGTGTTTTGGTTTGTCCTTCTGAATGTTACATACAGATAATGATTAATGAAGATGTTTTATTAATTCTTCTCTTATTGTGCTTAAGTGAATTGCCAGAGGCAAAGCAGATTGCTTAGAATTAAAGCTTTTGGCGACTTAGCATTTGTGTAACAGCTGTATAAAAAGATATGATCTCCTGGTTTCAATGTTGTTCCCTGCAATGAGAGTACAGGTTTCTTATAATGGTAAAATCCCATTGAGGTAAGTGAGGGATCTGAAAATCAAGACATTTGGAAATCTATCTGTAGCTATGGGTGGAACTTTCACCTTGTTGGATGAGTCTCCCAAGGGCTGGGAAGTGGTGTAACGTTAGCAACCTCCTGCCAAGTGCCTCACTTCTCCCTCTTCCCCAGTTGAATGTCAATTTAACACAGCTTTTACACGCTAACTTGGAGAGGGGAGCTGCTATACATTTAATAATGCCATAGTTACCAGCCTGTGAGGTTTGAAGCTGGAATGTCATTTTTGTGCGCACTGCTTTTGGAGTTGGGCATATCTCTCTCCCATTTGTGCTTTTTATGATCTGAAATCCATTGAGTCTCAGTCTCTTTTAAAATTAGATGGGGCTTATGCTGAGCATCACTGTAAAGATGTCCCCAAGGAAGCTTCCAGTGTGGATGCAGTGCAGACCCTGCCGTCTTCTCTTCACATTATTTTTTGTTTTCCTTTTTTTTACTTCTTACTGTTCCCTTTTGTTGCCATTACGGAGGCAAAGTTTTTATCTCCCCTTCTGAAAGGTTCAGTTTCCACAAGGATTTTGTATAGCGTTTTTATTGTTTTAACAGTATTTAAAGAAGAACCGTAATCAAGTCTCTCAGTCTGCTGTGGGCTTTAACATTTAATACAAGCACGCTGCTAATCCTGGGTAGTACACTTGCTTCTCTACCTGAGGGTGGTGAATGCTGAAAAGCATCTTGCCCCCACTCCCAGCACATCTAATTTAGCAGATCTGGTTTCTTCACAGTAGAGTTCAAAAACTGACCTTCCCCAATTCCTAATTAACTTGACAAGTGTGTTTTGTCCCACAGTCCAGTCCCTTCAAAGCGACGGAGAAACGCGAAGCTGCAGCACGGTTGTGAACACTCATTCTTGTGGTCCGTCTGCTCGCTGGGAGGAGAGGAGCTGTGTGTTTGCTGCAGCTGCAGCTCAGGATTAGACAGCCAAAGAAAACCGTCCAGCAGAAAGTGGCAGTGGCAGCCCTTGGGATAAGACGACATCTGCCAGGAGGAACATGTTGTTGGCAGCTTCAGTGGCTGAGGGCTGCTCTTCCCCTCTGTGCGCTCTGATGCAGACCCGCTTTCCCTGTCATCCTTTGCTCAGTAATGAGGATGGTAAGTGTTATTTATTGGCCAAGGATTTCAGTAGTCACAAGTGATTTTCAGAGACCAATTTTGAGTTTTTCAGAAAGTGATGAACACTCTCTTTAAAAAAACCCACCAAAAAATCTGCAGCCTCCTTTCATGGATTTTTAAGCTGAATGTCCTCCAAATCAAGGTGTCTCAACTCACTTCACTTTGAAAATCTGTTACTACAGATGAGTTTTTAAAGAGCAAGTGATAGCTAAGTCTGCTTCTAATGATGTCCCTGGGGCCACGAGAATGTGTAGTACACTGTACATTGTATGTTGCATGATTAGGGTTCAAATTAAGGAGAAAAAGAACCTAATGGG
This sequence comes from Strix uralensis, assembly GCF_047716275.1. Classification (NCBI taxonomy): domain Eukaryota; kingdom Metazoa; phylum Chordata; class Aves; order Strigiformes; family Strigidae; genus Strix; species Strix uralensis. The sequence goes on along the minus strand of NC_133977.1, from coordinate 7,537,455 downwards.
AAACAGTGGTGTGAGGAAGATAGAAGCAAAGACATAAATACAGCCAGGCAGTCTGGTAAGTGGGTGCAAGGCATAGGGAGAGCTAGGAAAATATGTACAAACAGAATTTTGGTACCCAGCACATTGAAGGGGTATAACCTGCAAATGCTCAGATGCTGAATTGTTGGGAACAGTTTAACAGGGGTCTGGTACATCTTTCCTTTCTGCACTTGGGGGGCAGGACAAGTCTGTGCAGTGGCCACCTCATGGGGCCTGAATTCCCGTTCCAGTGCTGTCACGAGACAAACAGAAAGACCTCAACCCCTCTGGAAAGCAACGATATGGGAAATTTTATTACTTCCAGTTCACTTTAAGATCACAATTCAGTGTGGTTTCCAGCTCCCTGTTTCAGGGTCAGAAGAGACTCCTAGTATGCTGCTTTTTTTTTTTTTTTTTTTTTTTTAATGCATTTGTTCCTACCTTCTGTATGTTCTTGAAGGATGGAGCTTTTTACCTTCCCACAGCCATTGCAAACTGCCAGTTGGATTTTTCTCTGTGTTGCCTCTTCTTCCAGACCTAAATGTATGCCCATGCAAGGCTCCCAGCCCTGTGTTGTATCTAAAGGTTATGTCCAGTAATATAGCTGGAGCTGAAGAAAATGTGCCCCACAGCTAGCGGGGCTCTTGGGGTGCCTGGCCTGTTATAGAATAGATGGCCAAGAGATCCTTACTGTTTTTAATAGCTCTCTGACAGTCTTGGCCAGTAAACACAGTACACTTCATTATAACTCAGTTTCCATGCAGGCAAATGACCTTTGTGGTGGTTAAGTAAAGCACCTCAAACTTTTCATGGTCCTTTTAAAGAGCTAGTGAGTTTCCTTGCTGGTGGGTACTCCTCGGGGTATGTGTACTCCTATGGGGGGGACTTGCATGCGAGCAAAGGACAAGATTGTGATCCACGTCGTGACAAATAATACTCCACCCCAGTCTAGCTCCCTGTGACCTACCTTCACAGAGCACATCTCCTGCAAGCTTCTGGGGCTGGGCAGTGCTGGCTGGCAGCAGCGGGGTTGTCTGTCCAGCTTTCCCCACCTCTAGCTGAGCTGTCAGGCCTGGCCAGAGGCATGGAGAGGGGAGTTTTGCAATAGCAAAAGGGCTGGCAGCTACCTGTGAGATGTGGGATGCTGCCTTCTTCCTGATGGCTATGAAGTGAGCCAAGGCTCGTCTCATTGCCATGGTAGTACCTCCTGACTGTGAAGCACAGGGAATAATCAGTGGCAGAGCATGATGATAAGGGGTTAATCAGAGGAGAAATGATTCAGATGTTCCTTTGTCTGGGAAATGAAGCACTTCTGTAAAGACTTTTTTTCCCCCAGATATTCTCTCACAAGACTTGGAAGGCATAATGTTTGAGACGTATTCATTTTGCGTTGCTTTCAGTTCTATATTTGTACATTTGGTTTTTTAGGTACTGATTTCTTCCTCAGCAGCTTTTGAGCATTTTGAAAGTGCTGTAAAAATGTTACTATTTGCAGTATGGCAAATGCAAAAGAAGTGTCTTCAGATTTCAGTCTCTAACTGGGGTCCCCGTGTGATGTGCCACACCAAGAAATAATGCAAAACCCTGCCTCAGAGATGCTGGAAGATGAGCAGAAGAAATGGGAGAAAGAAAACCAAAGCAGAGAGCAGCCAAATGACTTGTTGGAGAAGCCCCAGCTTGGCAGTTGCAGACAGAGGAAGGAGATTTGTCTGCTGAGCCCCAGTCCAAGGCGAGGCACATCCACTGGAACAAGCTGTCTAGCCTCAGCAGCTTTCAAACATTGCCTCTAGCCCCTGTTCTCGAAGTTTCTTTCCTTTTGATGAAATTATCATGTTTAGAGAATTGTTGGGATGTCACATAGAGACTTAGTAGGGTTGAGTCCAAACCTTTGATGGTCCAAAGTGGATGGAGGCTTTCTCCCAGTTCCTAGTGGAGCTCCCAAAGCTGCCTTCAAAAGTGGTGTGGAGTCACTGTCCTGAGCTGATCGGATGGAGGAGACAGTAGTTGGAGCACACCTGAAAAGCGATCTGTCCAGTGTAGATGCTGCATCTCCCACTCAGATCAGAAGTGTTGGCAGGATGGCATGTGAAACTTCCATCATCTGACATTATTAAAGGGCTCAGCTTTGTCTGCATGGGCATGGCATGAACATTTTACATGTGTTGAGACTAGTAATACAGTGGGGTTTTCTTTTTCCAAATGGTGGAATTAATTGGGGAATTTATCCCTCATTTTATCAAAGGAAGATCTAAGGTGCACATGGATCATTAAAGAGTTTTGTTCAGGTATATCTAATCCATTTGCTAACCGAATAGTTTGGCTGCAACTTCCATATTCTGAGTAATAGGATTCACTCTTCTTGGCCTGGTTTCCTAAGAAGGTGAGGCTTAAGGATTTGCCTTGCTTGTCCGTATTTCTGTATTCTCCCAGGGATATTTCTGACTCTTTTGGACTATTTCAGTGAAATTAGAAAGAAGGACAGAAGTGTAGGAAGGTGATCACCTTCCTATAGGTTTTGTGAAAATTGTAGCTGGGAAAAGTCCCAGATCAGACCCTCTTATTATAAAGCACTATCATATTTAAATCTTAAGGTGAGAAAAGCAAGGAAAGGATGTCAGGCCATTTTTCTCTTGTTACAGAGAATGTCTCTTTATTTTCCCCTCGCTGATATTGCCTGTCACAAATCAGGGGTATGGGAAGTAAGTGCTAATATCATTGCTCCTCAGTTTTACAAGGCAGTAATTCAACACTTGAATGCATAGGCTATTCAGTGGAAGGCTAAGTGGTTATTGGAGTGATTGAATGAGATTATTGCTGATGAAAACCAGGGAATCTGAACTATTGGTATTGTGAAGATAACAAAAGAGAGGGGGAAAGATAATGGAAGATGATTGTCCTGTGTTATAAAGGGTCTGTGTGCCCCCAAGACCCGGACACATTTGTACTCATTTGGGATCCCTACATCAGGCTCTGTCTTCTCCGTATGCTTGTAAAGCACAGGGTCAGCTCTGCTGGTACGGGGTATTTCCCAGCTTTGGGTGGTATAAACACCTTGGAGTTTATCCTCTGTGGTGAGGAACCACCAGGGGTTCCCAAACGCTTCCACTGGCAACTTCCCACTTCTGGTCCAGAGCCCAGCTTCTTGCACATGAATTTGTCAGGCCTGTAAATACTAGGCACTGCAGTCCGGTGGGGTGGCGAGCCCTATTCTGGGAACTGCTGTGCTGTACCTCGGTGTGGCTTTCACCTAACTGTGATCCACCGTAGCTGCCACCCAGGTGGGGTTTGTCCTCTTTCCCATGCCGATAAATGAGCTACAAATTCCTAATGAGGGTATCCCTAGATGTAGGATATGCTCTCATCCAAAGTTTGTGTTTTATGGTGACCCTCTCGCAGTCTCTTAGACTTTGTCTTCTGAGGTCTCACTCTCATTTTTTCAGCCACTTGTAAAAATCTGATTGATCCCTTCCTATCCACTACTGGGAGTGTCAGTGTGGAGGAGGAGCATCTCAGTGATGGAGCAAAGTGCTACGAAACAGCTCCAAAAAGCTTCTGGGAATAGGGGAAACCCCTGCAATGAAGGGGTGCTTTAGGGCTCCCCTGCAAGGAAGCTGTTTGGCACTACTGTGGTCTCCCCTTCACCAGTGAGGGGTATCCTTAAGGAGGGGTAGCTATAATAAAACTCAGCCAAATGGTGGAAATATGATCGACGACTCAATTAATCTGATTAGAGCCAACAGCCGTTATGTGGAACATTTGCTCCTGCCCTGTATGCAGCTGCATACTACAGTGTAACTATTTATGGGCCCGGCTCCAGTGGGATTTATGGATGGTGAAGTACTACCCGTGGATTCGATTACCGCCTGAGATCACCACAAACGCTGCAGCAAGCTGCGACGGCCGCAAAACGAGCTTTCTGCAAGGGCTGCCTGACATGTGTCCTGCCAGTGAGAAATTCCCCAGCCATGAGGAGATGGAGTTAAATGGCTCCCCACAGCTGCGCTCTTTTTTCCCTTCTTAAGGCTTTCAAGTTGTTTTTAGCACCGCCTCCGTACTTTCTCCATTGATGGCTGTCTTTCTTGCTGCAGGGGAAGCAGAGCAGTGTACTGTCATCCACAGGCTTCAAGGGTGGCCATTCATTACAGGACCTATTGTACTTTTTGGCCAAATTTGCTGTCTTTCACTCTCTGGGGGAAGTGGAGGGGATGCACGGCTTCTGAGGTTGAAGGGTGGCTGCAAGGTGTTCCATCCAGCACAGAGGGTGGTGAAAACAAATGCCTCTTGTGCCTCTCAAGTTGAGGGCTACATGAAAAAGAACTTAATCCTCTTCTCCCCTTCCTGTTGGCAACTCTTAGCATCTAGATTGCCTAAATATTGGGGATGAGGTTGTTCTTGGGTGGTCCTGGGCTGTGATCAAATGCTTTCTCCCAGGAAGCAGGGAGTCCACATGTTTCCTTGTGCTGAGCTGGTTTTGCTTTCCTCCCACATTGCTTTTTGCCTTCCCCTTGCTGTGATGGTGTAAACTGGATTTGTGAAATGATACACAGTAAAAGCCACCACCCTTCTTCTCCAAAAGGGGCAGCGTGGAGACAGAAGCAAGTGGGTTAGAGTGAGGTGGGGAGAGAGGCAAAACAGAAGGACCACCATGCTGAGGGTGAAAGCTGGCTCAAGCAACACTTGGGAATACAAAGCTTTGTGGGTGAGGCAACAGCAGGCTGTCTCGAATCAGCAGCTGTACTGAGAGCTGTTTTGTTCTGCTTTTCCCCAACAGTTTTTGAGGGAGGGGTTTTGATTTTGGAACAGCCCAAATCCTACAGGATACAACAATGTGATGGTCCTCGTCGGGTCTCAGAGCAGCCATGCATTGCACCTGCCCACCAAGGCAGGCAGAGATCTTCATGCTCATCCTGTTTTCAAAGGTTAGTTGTGTCAATGAGGTGGTAGCAGGATGGCGGGTGATGCTCATTTCCCAGGCACCAAACGCCACATTCACAGTAGTGCCAGCCTGACCGTTGGCACAGCGAGCCCCTCATCTCCTCTCTGGGCTTACAAAGCTTCACCAAAGCCAAGCACTGTCACTTTTGTGGTAGCAGCATTCCTGATCCTTGCTCCAGAGTGGGAAGGAGCTCTCTGAATCCCAGTTGGTATGAAGTGATATTCTGTAATCTTTGGCAAAGACAAGAGGGTACAGGAGGGATGTAAATCTGTTTCCAACTCACGGTAAGGGGATGTTCAGTGAGGGACATCCTGAATGATGGAAAAGTTTACTTGTTCTTTCCAAAAGAAAAAAAACAAACCAAATCCAACTCCCCCTTCCCACCCCCTCAAGCCCTTCCCCCCACCAAAAAAAAAAAAAGAAAACCCTACCCAAAAAACTACCTGTCAGATCTTGCTGGGATCCTTTAATTAGTATACCAAGACTTGCTGTTAAGGTCAGGCACAACCTGATTTCTTAGCTAGGCCTGAAATTTGATCAGCTGTTCAAAGTTAAACTCCCCCTGACTCCTATGTTCAGCTGTTGCAGAAGGGCTGGGTCCTAAACTGCTCTAAATCAGCTTAACTCCATGGACTTTATAAGCTCCAGATCTGGCCCCGATAAGTAATTTTTTTCAGAAAATTGCTGCCACCAAGAAAAGCAAAGGTAAGAAGGAAAAACAAAACCAAAAAGGCAAGCAGAAGGTATAAGCTGTGTTGATTGATTCAGGAAGAACAGTCAGTGAAGCAACCCTCTCGATTTCAGCTATAATTTGGAAATCCATGCTTACCCCTTTTGCCAAAGGTAATGAGCTGTGCTTGGTAAGTTGAAAAGCCCAGCTGTAAAGAAGCTGCAGTATCCATCCACACCAGCTATGATACTGAATTTGTGGGTTTGAGTCTATGTTGGCCTGAGCCATGCTTCCTGCTGCACTGAGAGTGAGTTTGGATGCTAACATTGCACACCCACTGTGCACAGGGATCCCCCTGATAACCTGAAAAAAAACCCTGGTCTGAAAACCCGCACTCCATGGGGCTTAGTTCCCTGCCTTGTGCTCCTTCATCCCCATGCGTGGCTGAAACAAGGGATTGCCTGAAAACTCCCAAGGCTGCTCGTCATCAGGGTCAGGGAGACCCGAGGCTGCTCTGTCCCTTTTGGCTTCAGGCCATGTCCCAACAGAGACAGCACTGCAAGCCCATCTGCAGGAGCCATTTCAGCCCTACCTAGGCTTGGTTTTTCCCTTGACATCAAAAAATCTCAGTGGTGAGCCTTGGCACCCTTACACATGTGCCCAGCTGCGTTTTCTTGATGCTCTTGACCTTTTGGGATGTCCCCAAACCCTGTGGGGTTCTAGGGGAGGCATGTTCAGTGCAGGAGACTTAACAGAGCCAACGGTAGCCTGTGGGGATGGGGGTTATTTGCTCTCTGGTTCCTGGGAGTTGGGAGCAGTTGGTGGCAGAATTTGTGCCACGTCTGTAAAATTAACATGGGGAGGCATAGAGCGTTTTCATCCAACATGGGGAGCATTTCCTTGAAAACCTGCCTGTGTGGCTGAAGAGCATGAGTTGTTGTTCCCCTACTGCAGGGGCTTGTGGAAGAGCTTGGGCAGCTTCAGGCAGGATTGGGAAAGATGTGCTTTTTTGTTTTGTTTTTTTTTTTCGAGGGTGTATATGACTCCCTTAGAGTCCATGCACTTCTGAAGGGCTTCGGCATTTTTCACATCTCTGTCATCCCACACAGTACACAAATACAACCTCATCAGTGTGGATGTTTTGGTTTGAGCGACTTTCCCAGGGTTCCGACTCACTCCCAGAGAGAGAGCTGACTCCCAGCTCTCTGGAGGTACAATTCGGCAGCTCTCTGGAGGTACAATTCGGCAGCGGCGGGGTTGCTGCTGTGCTCAGGCTGCATTGCCACCTGCTGGGAGCACCCAGCCCCTCTCTGAGGCCACTTCCACCCGCGCTGCAGCAAGGGGTGCCCCCAGGCCAGCTCCCCTGCCAGGGACAAGCCTAGCTGAGCTCCAACATGTTTCCTCAGCTATTTTGGGCAGATCTGCTGCCTCCTGCTCTGTTGGATTTTGTCTTCACAACTTCATGATGTTGTGAGTTGTAACTCTTGGGGTTTAGGTTTCCTGGTCTGAGTACTGGCCTTCAGTATTGGTTTCTTTCCTGGGTGCAGCTAAAGGGATGCGGGGGACAATTTGGCCAAAGGGCTCAGCCATTCTGGGCAGGAAGGTGTGAGGAACCTGTGTTGTTCTTTCCAATGTAAAAAAAAAAAAAAACCAAAACATAAAAAAATTAAAATCTCTTGCAACAAACCAAGTGCATGTGCTGGGACCTTGCTGGCTTGGAGCAGAACTTGTGGTCTCACTGGCACCAGCCATATTCCCTTGGGTGTTACCATCAGAAAACCCCACTCAAATTTAGCCCAGGTATTACACTGGTGGGATAAATGTGTTCAAAATGAAAGAGGGGAAGGGGAAAAGGTAAGATAGTGGTGCAGAGGGATGGAAGTCAGATGTGATGCTGGAGAGAAGCGAGGTCTGGGTGGATAACTTGTGTAAATCAAGCCCTTCGCCAGCAGCTTTGTGCCTCACATGGCTGCTTCTCCCACAGCGGCTTTTGTGGTATCGCACGTGGGACACACAACCTTAATTCCCCACCTCGCCCAGCTCCTGCCTGTCTGATGGGAACAATGTCCCTCTTGGGGGCAGGAGGCTGAGCTGGGGTTTGTGGAGGCCGAGCTGCTCTTCTGCTGGGCTTTTTCCCTGTCAACACAAGGAGGGCGCCTGCCACGCTGCAGCCAGCAGCCTGCTCTGAAGTGGTTTCAAAGTGAAACCAGCGTGCATTAAACGACTGCAGTGGTAGTTCGTGAACTGATTTATCAGCTGAGCTGCGTGGCTGACAACGCTGCAGGGGCTGGGGACCGCTCATGGTGAGGTTTTGTTTGGCAACATAGTATTAGCTACAGATTTAGCATCAGCGCTGATTGCGGTTTGTGGGCATTTGAAAAGTTAATATGCAGGAATGGGAAATGAAGTAAGTTGAGCAGAGGCAGCTATAACATATCTGTCCCCTTGCACTGTCCCTGTGTCATCTCTTTCATAGCTGAAGCTGCTGTCAGCTCTTGAGAGCTAAAACTCACAGCAGGTTCTTGGGAGAGATGCATACCTACAGATGATGTTTGGTTAACAGCATTTGGGGCATTTTTCATCTTACTGATCACACTGGTATATGCAGGAGGTGAACACAAACAGAGCCAGATGGCAATGCAGTCAAAATGTGTTCTTTACTTATTTCTTAGGAGTATTAAGGCACTTGATTTTTTTAAAACAGAACACTGCCATGGACAAACATAACCATCACCAAGAACTAAGTGTTAAATGTCTACAGTGCTGATAAAGTCCCTCAGGTAGAGAAGCAGTTGAGTGTTTTCAGGCTTCATCTTGCTCCTGCTCCCTCCGCTTGGCATGAAGATGGGTGGAAGTGAGAAGCACCATGCTCCTGTATGAGAAAGGAAGGGCAACCAGGGAAACTGCACTACGCTTCCTTCCCTTCCCAGTTGCTGGACCCCCTCCCTGAAGGGCTTTACCAGCCTTAATAGAAATGGAAATTGTTGAAAAGCAGGCTGCACAGGACCTCCAGCCAGCTAATTTATGCTTGTGCTGGAGGGCAGGGTCACCTTTACCCATACCATTCCTGACAGTCTGGTCTTAGAGCCTCTGGTGCTGGACAGTCACAGCCTCCCTGAGGCAGCCTGTTCCTCCTTCCACTGGGCAAGAGGGTGCTTTGGTGCTTTTCTGAGAGGATCCACATCATCTTTCTGGTGGCCAGCGCTGCACACAGGCACAGTTTGGTGTGATTAAGACTAACCAGCAGGACTGTGGTCTCCAGTGGAAGCCACAGCAGGGAGGACACGGCCTTGGATGGAGACAGTGCTGCAAAAGTATGTCCTGGAAGAAAAGCACAGCCTGCGAGGGAAAGCACAGGACTGGTCTCGACAGATTGGAGAGAGGGAAAAACGTGAAACAATCTTAATGCTCAGGGTGGGTAGGAGGCCAGGGAACCTCCAGGAGCCACCAGTGGCTGTTGTGGCATATCTTGATCTCTTCAGACATGAATCCTGGTCACAAAGCAGGGGGTAAAAATAACCCAAAGCTTGTTGTTTCAGCATTTTTATTAAACAGTGCTTCACTCAGTAGCTGTACACCAGGCCCTGACGATCCCCTGATCAGTGTATGAACCCTGGGATGTGATGCTGCCATCACACTAGGCTGCATGGAGCATCTCCTTTACAGAAGCCATGCCCAGGAGAAACCCAGGCTCAGAGCAGTGTCCTGGTGCTGCCATCACACCAGCCAAGCTGGCAGGTAACTTACAGCAGGCCTCATGTACTGCAGGATCCCACCCCCAAACTGTCTGATTAGCCAAATCCTGCTCTCAGGGCTGTGTTTCCTCCTTTCCAGTCTCCTCCCTGTGTTGTTTGGGCCCCGTGAATGGTAGAGGATGACCACTGCTGAGCCTGCATGAGCTTGAGGCTTCTGACAGGGACGCCTAGCCTGAAGCAGATGAGTTCTCTGCGCTTTAGGATGTGTTTTGATGAACTTCCAGAAACACGTGTTGGCAGCAGAAGGCTGGGCTTTGATGAAACAGGCAGCCTTCCAGGAATGGTTTCTACTCTGCTGGAGCAGTCCATCCAGGAGGTTCTTGAGGGTCTGCCTATGCCACTGTGGCTAGGCTGCCTTGCGTTCAGGCACGTGTGAGCTAGCTGTGTTAGTGTGCCAGGTTTGATCCTCCTGCTTTACTACTGCTGGTGCAGGAGCGTGCCAGCTTGGAGGTTGCCCGTGCTGCCCTGCAGCTGCTCACCTGCTCTTAGGTGGCCTGAGGCACTCAGCAACTGGGCCTTTAAAAGATCAAAACCCACATCCACTCTCGTGCAGGCTGAGGAGCTGCCCTCAAACAGCACAGAGCGGTACGGCGGCATCAGTAACTTTAACTGCGCTCAGCGTTTAGCTCATGCTCAGTGCTAAGAAAGTGGTTTATAGGGTCAGGTCTGTAATCGCTGCAAATTAGCGTAGCATCAGCTAAGGACGGAAAAACAGATTTACCCCTTCCAAGTACCAGGTCTGCTTGACAGGTCAAAGCTATTTAACCTAGGGCAGATTTTTCAGTTGGGTAGATGTGTGGTTGCATATCAAACTACAACAAGCAGTAACAAGGCAAACAAGTGGCTCAAATTATCCAGGTTCAGGAAAGCTTATAAAATAAAGCATGTAAACAACATCTATACAGGTAATAGGTTAAACACTGACACAACTCAGTGGAATACATTTCTTTTCCCATGCTGCTGCTGGTGGGCCTGGCACCACTGCACACCTATAATATTCATACACAATTTTAAATAAAGACTTCAAAATAAACTTTCAAAGCTAAACAGAAGAGACCACACCAGCAAGCATGCTTAGCTCACTTCTAGATTGGAATTTTCCATTAGGTGATCAACGGACTTCTGCAAGGTTTAGCATAAGATGGCAAATAAGCACAAAAGCTAGTGGATTATTTGTCTGTCACTGGAAAAAATGTACAAAAGAGCTATACATAGCCTTTGCCTTTAAAGCAGACAGGTGGAAATTCAGGACAAGGCATGTCAGTTCCAGCTGTGCCACTTGCAATCTGACATTAAAATAACATATGAAGACTGCACAGTCCATCACATTTGCTTCATGTGGAGCAGCCCAGCTACTGAACTGCCTGCTCCCTGGGTGCTCATAAAGAAAACACTTAAAAGCAACTTGCAGGGCAAATCTCAGTTTTTCATCTTTTGTTTTCCAAAGTCAACTAAGTTCCTGCAACTATCCGTCAGCACAAAAAAAATTTAAAAATTAAATGGCCAAAGTTACATTCAATAGAAAACTTTCTCCCAGGAAATGGGATACAAGAAAATAGCAAAACTCTATAGCCAACAAAATACTGTACATTTTCTCCCTACTCCCACCTGCAGCCCTGTGTTTTTAAGAGACACCAGCAAAATCTGTATTCTGTCTTTTAAACTGAAACAATGCAGAGATGACTAGAAATATTAGAGAACTCAGCATGCCCTCAGGAGGATGGATTTACGTTCAGTTAGGTGAACAACGATGAGTTTGGAAGAAGGAGAAAGCAGCTTCGAACTGCTTTTCCAAGTGCGGAAGGATTCAGGCGGGAAACTGCCAAGCTCAGATTTAGAGTTCAAATGCAGGGAACTTGGCCTTGGTTGGCACCAGCAGGTCAGCAAGAAAGTAAATCGTTCCAGCCATTCCTGAGGATAAGAAAACACAGTGTGCTTCAGAGAGATTCCCTTTGGGCACCCCTTTTATCAATTATCCAAGGGGTGAATGAGTCATGAAGACAGAAGAAAACAACACATTTTCAGAAGGACCTAACTAATTTTCCAAGGTCTGAACCCAGGTTTCCCAAGCAAATTAGGTACTTCACTGGGGAAAGCATTTTGAAGTTAATCAAATGTTGAGAAGCACCTGGGAAAACATGATGGGTCTTCCCCCCCTCCCAGCTCTCTCTCTTCTGCTTTACCTGTCGACAGGTTTAACAAACCGAATATGGAATCCAAATACCTGTGACTTTGCTGCCTCAGATCCTCACTGATATAACTACTCTTGTTTCTTGGCCTGCAGCAAAGCTAGGGAGATTTACACTAGCTGGGGAACTGGCTCTTTCAGCAATACCTGCTGATGGCAAATTTTGGGGAAGCCAACAGCAGGAGCCACAAAGAGCCATAGGAGCCAACAAGGCCTATAAAGGCAGCCCCCTTTGCTCCTCACTCACCCTTGAAATGAAACTGGAAAGCCCATGCACGACTTTAATCCTTAAAAATGCACAGAAAAGAGACTGCCTGAGAAGCCAGGCTACAAATTACCATAAGGTAGACTTTGGCCTGTACCCATTAAAGAATTCCCCTTGAGACCTGTGTGCAGAATCTGTCCGGCCCAAGAGGACAAGATGCTCCAGCTAAGACATTAGCCTGTGCTACAAGAAGACTGCTTCTGAGAAAGGGTAAAACCAGCGGATATAATTTCCTTCCTATCCTCTACACTGAGTTTTACAAAGACTTCAGTGGAGCGTGTATTCGGTTTCCCTCGGTGCTGGACTGGCTCAGATCCAGGAGCAAAACACAAGCCTGGAGATGGAGCTTACCTTCAAAGAGAGAGAATGGCGTGTCTGGAGTCCGGCACCCATGTTGACCATAGCTTAAACACCACTCTGCAAACTGAGAAAAGAGGAACAAAGAATGTTCAAATTCTGTTAAAGACAGATCTTAAAAAAAATACCACCCTCATCCTCACATTATCCCTTGCAGAGCAAGGCTTCTGCAGGGTATCCCTGCAGTCAAGACAGTGACTGTGCTGCTGAAGGACTATTCCTGTGGAGCTGGTCAGATCCAGCTGCATCTCCGCCACACTAGAAATTGAGTTTCAAAGGCAAAGGTGGTGATGTAAAAGGCAGAGGTGAATAATCCCCTCACCCTCCCTCACACAGGCTCTTACCTTGCAGGCCCTGTACAGGTATTTCATGTTCTGAGTGAGGTTGTACAGCGCTAGGAAGGCGTAAGCATTGCCACCTGTCCCATGGCACAGCCCGTAGCCTTTCTTCAGCAACCCATACTGCCAAATCACTTCTGCACACTGCAGGGCATCATTTAGGTACTGCTGTTCCCCAAAGACCTGTAGAGACAAGAAATATTCCCCCTTGCTGAGGTGATTTCATCCACACAAAGCATCCCTGTGTGAGTGGGGAGGTTTGGGTTAATTACTTTCTCTCCTACTGAAGTCTTAATGCCGTGATTTTGCTGTCTGGTTTGAAGGAGGATGTTTTTGATATGATGAACGGGGCTGTATGACCATTACTTCACACACAACTAGTCGTCACCATCAGTCACCTGCAACAGGACACCCCACACAGCTGATGGGTATTTTCAGAAACAATTTTCTAGAAGACTAATTTCCGTATCGGTCAGTGGTCCCTGTGTGGTGATTTCAGTGTAACAAGCTATCCTACTCTCAGGCAGGGGGGTTTCAACGGAGTCTTCTCCACGATGAAGTTCCACATTTAGGGGTCCCCAAAGGGTCTTTGCAAGATTTCTGGTACCTTGTAGGCCTGGACGAGCATGTAGATAACACCTGGTGCCCCATGGCACCAGTGGACGAGTAGGTCTCTGGTGTCATCGATGCATGGAGGGTAATTGCCAGAGGGGAACTTGAGCTGGCAGACGTAGTCCACGCTGGGTTTCACTGTGTTGTGTAGTTTTACTTGGCTCACTCCAAGGCCAGGCTAAGAGAGAGAAAGCATTAAATCAGGGAGAATTACCATTCTGTCTGTACCTAAGAGGCCCAAGATCTGCCTGAAAGGCGTAAACAAAGCCAACTATGGCCATGTTCCCTCTTGCTCCTTGTAAATGAAGCCATTTCTTTGGTCCAGGCTTTCACACATCGCAAACACACACTTGGTCCCAGGCTCCTCTCCCCTTCGGCAGCAACTTATTTCCAGTCATACCCTTGCATCCCCACAAACAGACTGCCCCTTGCCTGTCACCCAGCCCTCTAAGCAAGAGGGCTTGCTGCTGCTTTTCCTGAAGATGAGTAGGAATAACTTCAGGTACCTAGAGTTGGAGTAAAGAGATAAACTGTCTAAAACCAGTATTAAGGATGAATGCCAGGAACAATTCCTAGCACCTGGAACATCTCAGCTGAGCTGCTGGGCCAGCCCAGCTGGCGGGCTGTGATGCTGCTTTTTCACAGCTATTTCTGGGTAATTGCAAGGGGGTGACTTCACCGCTGACCTCAGACGGAAGCAAGGGAGTGACTTCAGTGTCCTCTTCCAATGACACTTCCCCACATGAAATCTGTGCAGTTCTAATTTCCCACGGCAGGCTGCAACGAGCACTCTCATCTAAGGATCACACTGTTCCCAGGTTGATAACTTGAAAATTAAAAATCAATACTTGTGCTGTACTAGAGATAAAAGTCCAATGTTCTCCTCTCCGTATTTCCCTTGTTTGCTTCCCCCAAGGCTTTTTGTGCATCATGCTTGGCAGATCAGGTTCCTTGTACTTCATACAGCAGAGCAGCATGAAGCCCATGCAATATTTTATGGGAAACTTAAAATTATTTGAAACATGAGCCTGGGAACAAGCTCAGGGACTTGGTGCAGATTGGGGCTCGCAGGACACTGCTGTCTCCCTTCCTCCCAACTATCTGTTCTGTACTCCTGGGCAATAATCACCTCCCATCCTCCTCTTGCCAAATCTCCTTCTGCTTAAAAAACACCAACAACCTCTTCCTCCCTGAGTCACATAAGAGGATTATATTCACAGAAACTCCGCTTATCCCGTATATGGGCTTGAACTTTCAGGGTCCTGAAGGAAAGCTCAAATACTTGAAACCTGGTGGCTTTTTTCCCACCTGATGTGGGAGTTGAGCCTAATAAAAGATACCACCTATTTCTATGAACATTGCTATGTTAAAATAATTTGCGTTGCTCAGTGGGTGCCCTTAATGCTTTGAAAATGCAATGTTATTTATTGCTGTTATTCTTCTGAGAGGTTAAGCACTGTAAATTTATGCACAAAGTGACCCACATAGGGAAATTATCACCCTCATTTCAGAGCCAGGGAAGGGAATATTCCCAGAGCTCCAGTGAGTTGTGCAGAATTGTGAGAAAGACAGCATCAAAGCAAAGGGGCACTGCAGCTCCCAACCTCTTGTCTTGCCCTGCCTACTTCAGGCACTACAGAACTCAGCTGCTGTATCAAAGCAAAAAGTCCCACCTCTTTCACATTCAGATACAGGCCCCGGTTTGGAAACAAAGGCATTTCCCACTTTTCTTACTATGAACACAGTCTCTTTCACCATGCTTTTCTTACAGAGATTCTCTGTAATGATCTGAGATTGCTCCAAGTAACCACCTCAAAAAATGCAGGAAGCCCACAGATACCAACAAATGGGAACACTTTATAAGCAATTAACACGAGAGGGGGAAGCTGAGACCCAGCTAACCTACAGGCCTCCATTACGTGAAACTGCTCTAATGCAGTCACATTTCTGTGCAGATCTCCATGGAGATGGGAAATTCAATCTCACAGACTTGGAGAAAACCCTTAGAGGTGGGGATGTATGATCAAATGTGGTTTGTCCATCAGACAAGGGATCTTGCCCAGCTTGGTATCACCAAGAGCCAATTCAAATGGTCCTCCTTGTTCAAAGAAACTTTGAACAGCTACTAAAGGCCCCTCCCCTCCAGTGCCTCTTACCTGCATGAGATAGTAGTAAATCCCAGCCAAACCATGGGCTGCCCCTACATAGTACTCCTGGTACCACTCGTACATCAGGGGGCTCTTTGCTGTGAAGTTCCTCCTTTTGGCCAAGCTCTCTCCTGAGGCTACAACTGCTTCACACACCTGGGGATGGGAACAGACGCAGGTGAGGGAAATGCTGCTGTCTTGGATATAGCACAGTGAGTATCCTGAGACAGAATAAAAGATTTGTTTTTCTGCCCAAGCAGAGGGAAGAGCGTGGGTGAGGGAGTAAAATGTATGCTGATTCAGTACTCCCTGTGGATGTATATGGATGGTGGGAGGGCATGTGGTACTTTGTCCCTTTGGAAGAAGTGCAGCAGGGATACCACAATGTGGTTTCTCCCTTGTTACCAGAGTTCTCTACATCTAGCATTGATTTTTAGCTGCCCAAATATGAGCTGCATGGGGAGAGACAGCTAACAAATCAGCAGAAGCCACAGTACCTGCTGAATGTGACTTTGAGGAATCTTTTCCTCTCCGAAGTGCTTGTTCACAAATATCAGTGCATAGAGATAGCCCATGCGCCCGTAGAGCAGTTCATCTGGCACTCGTGGGTCAAGCTTGTGTAGATGGAGCAAACTACAAAGAAGAATTCACAATGGGGAGATTACAGGACACTCAAAGCTGTGTAATCAAGCAGTGAGACTGGAGCTCAAAACCATGGTTTGTTCCTTCATGCTGCCCACACCATGGGAGATGTCAGGCCAGTCTCTGGGTCTTGGCCTTCCAGCTATGCAAGGTGTGGAATCCCTCCTTCCCTTCTGCTTTTTGTTTGGCTTGTGGCTTTAGTCTGCTCAGCTCTTTACAACGCTATGTGCTTTACAAGTACTATGTGCTTGTTTTTTAGAGCACCAGTTTTGGGAAAGCTGCTTGTGGGGAAACCCAGGCAATAGGAAATGGTCAGCATAAAGTTGCTGACTGCTCAGGAAAGGCTGCCCTAATTCAGCAAGAAAAGCCTGCCCACCATTACCTCCCTGTGATGCTGTTGGCAGGCAGACCCTCGGCCAAAAATGACTATTTTTAGACTAAACTGGTATCTGTTTAATTTGGCTGCTCAACGAATGCTAGAAAGTCAAACTAGTGCTGATGGTATGTGGAAAAAATCTCACCCCTTATGCTCAGAAGTTCTCACAGAAAAGCCCCTTCCTCTCCATGCCTACAAGTGGCCAGGGCTACACTGTCAGTGGAGAAAGAGGTGCCTCCTATGAGCTGAAAATCTCGGTAAAAGTTGGGGAGAAGCAGCTGGTGTGTTGTTAAACATCAAGCCTCTGTGGCACATCTAAGAAACCTTCTCTAGGGAGAGTTGAGCAGTATTGAGGACAGCTCAGCAGAGTGTGAGTGCTGTGGGCTGTCTGTGGTGCAACCCCACACTGAGGACAGCTTGGCTGGCACCAGGCTTTAGCCCACAAATGGGGAGTGTGAGGTCTGCTGGAGTCAGGTATTTTCTTTGCCATTCTTCTATTATCATGCTGCAAAGTTGGTGATATTCCTGTAGCGTTAACAGGGGCCGACAGCTCTTCACACTGGTGCTTTGTAGCCCAATTCACTCTCAATGCAATTTTTCCTTTGTTTTGCCTCTCACTACACTTCCAACAAGACGGGATGTCCTTCCCTGTCAGAGCAGCAGGCAGGGATGTGACTGGTTTTGGCTTTGTTTTTCTTTTCACCCCTGAGACAGCAATCTGAAAAATGCCATCACTTTTAAAATACCAATGTAAGTGGCTTCAAGGCTGTTCCCTCAGCTGCTTCCTGCTGCGGCTGCAACAGAGAGAGGGCTAAGAAACCAGCCAGGAGAGCTGTGTGTGTGCAGGGCTTCCCTGTCACAACAGTGTGAGGAGCAGAAAAGGTGCCTTGGCAGCCTTTCCTCCTGGGCAGAGCAATGTGTTGCAAAGGAAAGAAGCAACCAAATGTCCAGAGTACCCTCAGAGCAGAGGGAGGATGCTGGGCTGTGACTCCCCATGGCAGGGGAGTCAGTTCCTTGGCACTGGACTCAAAGTGAGCAGGGATATTGAAGGAGAAAGCAGTGTCTCAAGGTGCACTGGCCCTGTCTCCTCATGTACCACTTGAGATGTGCATTGCTCCATGGGGGAGATTTCTTGCAGATTAAACCCAAGAGAGAGACTTTACATCCAAGACTCAGACTAAGCAGGGGCCCCCTCTCTCAGTCGTGTGGGCTGAAAGGAAAACCCTGCCGCTTCTCACATCCCCCGTCTCCAAGTCCAAGGAAGGCAGATGAAGAGGAGCGTTTCCACGGAGGAAAATGGTGTTTTGACAGATGGACTCTGCCCAGCAGCAGGCTGGCCAGAAGAGGTGCTGGCTGGTGATGTTCAGCTCAGATGTCAGGGGAACGTCAGGTGCAATAGAAGGAATGAATGGGTGGATAAACAGTAACACCCACAGTAGGGATTTTCTGAGGTCTGGATGTAAAATCTTTTTGTGGGGAGATCTGGAGCAGCTGGAGCTACTATTCTTGCTCCTTATGCATTACTTAGTACCTCTAGCTGATTTCCCAGCCAGGATAATCAGGGCAGGAAGCCTGCCAGCGGTTTCTGTTGTTTTTGAAATGTGGGGCAGGGCTCATGGCATGTATGCAGCCAGAGATGCCTGGGATGCTGCTGGACTGATTGCATGCAGGATGCATTTCTCAGGTGCGAGGGGGTAAATCAAGGTCCCTGAAAGGCAGAGCCACTCCTGCTCACATATCAGCCTATTACCTCAACTGTCAAAAATCAGTAGGTTTTGGACAGAGGAAAAGTGAGGCAGTTGTAGAGCAAGATGGGATTTTTGTATGCCACTGGCTCTAAAAGCAAACCTTTGACCTTCTGAATTGTTGGGAGATGGCAGGGAAAAGAGGACTCCTGAAACACAGCTCAGATTTTCACAGGCTCTTGGAAAATGGGCTGCTCTGAAATGTTAGTCTCTCCAGAGCATAAAAGCACATTTGTTGGTCATGAACTCGTTTAGGCAAGAGCAAGGAGGTAAGAAAAAGCAAGCTTCTGTCTCTTCCACCACAGGTAAAACTGGCTGATGGATTCTCTCCTCAGGCTCTGTAAAGATGAGGTGCTTTAAAAGACAGAGAACAAAATGGAGAGAGGCCCTCCTTCTCCACAGCTGTAAAAGAAATGCACTTTCTATGCACTTGCACTGCATAACTTAGCAACTGTTCTGTAACTAAACAGCATACTCAAAACCCACTTAAGAGTTTTCATTAAGGGAGCTATTTCTCAAAGAAATACTCTCTTTTTAAAGGTAGCATGATCAGGCTAACTGCTCTGGGAATTGGTGGCAGAGTAAGGACAGTAGAACTGTTCCTTCAAGAAAGCCACATTTTTATTTTTTCGTACTCTCCAATGTATGAAAAAAACAATTTACAGGGCTCTGCCTTTATTATGCCATTAGATGGCGGTGCAGAATTAATCATGAGTTTTCATTCTGCCACAAAACTAGGCAGAACAGGAGGGATATGGGGAGGGGAAAGTTACAGCAAGAAAATATGAATTCGGGATTTTTCACAACTTGGGGCTTATGCATTGACCATAACTGGTCAGTACAGATTAGTTCCCTCTTTGTTAGCAAATATATTAATCATAGTGAGATTCACCACTTTGACACAGTATTAAGCAAAGCCTAAACCACACATTATTTCAAGAATAAAGAAGAGAGCTCTGTCCTTAGATTGTATCCACATAAACCAGAAGCTATTCTTAGTTAAGGGAGTGGGAATAATGGTGTGCAAACCATACAGGCACCTCTGATTCCCACCCATGGCTTTTAAAATTGATATTATGCATCACTTGCTCATGGCTGTGTAAGGGCACTCAGTGTTGTTCTGAAGCGTCAGGGGTTTTGTCTTGGTTTTGTGCTGACCACGTGTAAATCAAAACTCTTTATAGGGCTGTTTCTCACCTTCTCAAAACTGATCTCTCTTAAGCAAGGAAAGCTTGCAACTGCATCTCCTTAACTTTTTTCCTTCCTCTGCCACATGCTGATCTGATTGTAGGACTGCTTGTTTGTCCTTTTCTTGTCTTAAGTACCCAACAAAAATAAATTTGAAAACAGTTGAGGAAAGGCAGGAAATAGAAATAAATGAATCATAACCAGCTGCATTCAGTAGTTGAAAAGGATGTTGTCAATCTTCAGTTTAAGTCAAAGTCAACTAACAAATAGCAAGTGGAAGTGAGTGACAAAATGAATCTAATAATCCTACCACATTTCTCCTTTTCATCAAAATGGCTAAATTTAAGGGTTCTGAAAAAATACTAAACCTCACCTTCTGGGTTTTTTTTAATTTTGGCATTTTTTTCTTCCTGTGTTTATTGGAATTATTTTTAAGATGGCAATACCAGCTGAACAATATCCTTGCTCCCCACCCAGCCTGCAAGCTGCCAGGCAGGTGTGTTTGTCCTTAAGCTAGTTCCTTTCCCAGGGCAGGACAGGTTTACACTGCCTTGCTAAATTACTGGATTCTCTCTCACAGAAGACTGCAACGAAATGTATTCAGGCTTGGCAGAGAGTGCCCGGTAGAAGCCCAGACCAGCTCTGCGAGCAAGAGGAACATTAGGTCAAAGAAGTAACCAAACGTTTTACCGCGTGATGCAGTCTTCGGACTGCTTCTGGTTCTGCAGTTTGTGGTAGACGACAGCAGCCACTGCCAGGGGCCCGGCATCTCCACACAAGAAGGTGATGGATCGTCTTGTCAGGCAGCTCAGGCTCTTCTTCACATACTCGTGGGCTACCTGAAGGTAGGCTGGATCTCCATACACATCATACAGGTGCAAGTACAGCAAAGCAATGCCTGCAAAAGGAACATAAAGGTTGCATACACCAGAAAAGTTTACCCTTCACGCTGTGCACCCCGGTTGTTTTAACAAAACTAAAAGCCTGGCCCTCAGCCTCATCTAGGGCATAAGCCTTCTAGACAGGCTTCTCAGGCACATCCAGGAGCATAACCCATAGCTGCAGCATCCACAGCTTCTTTTCCTGCTTTGTGACCTCCTTGTACCTGATGCTGCAAACAGCAGTGTCTGACCCAGTAGGTCCTGGAGGACAGCAGAGCTTCCAGTACACAGGCTACATACAACTTTAGTAACACAGAGCAAAAGGTAAGACCTAGACAAACCCACCTAAATCTACCAGCTGTACCTGGGACTGTTGCTAAACAGCGGAGGAAAAAAAAAAATCATCTTTGGGCAAGATGGTACTTGTGGCGGAGCAGTGCTGAGTTGTTCCCCTATATCTCAATTATTTTCTCCCATGCCAGGAGGTAAAGGGCTGTGTCACTTAGCTTGAATTGGATTTTTTAAAAAGTGACAAGTCATCAGCACTGAGAAGCAGCACCCTTATGACATCCTACCTGTCTTTTTTTTTTTCTTCTTCCCTCCCACTGGGAAGCATCAACAAGGTTGTTACAGCTCCCTGGACATCATCTGCTGCTGTTGAGCAGGTCCCAAGCCTCACACCAAGGACTGGTGCATCCTAGAAAGGAAAGGGGCTGCTCGACTCTCCTCCGCAGCACATCATTCATGAGATCAGCCCTTATCTGAAGACAGCAACAGCTACCTGGAACACTGGAAAAGGCTGCATGGTCCACCCTGGAGGTTTTCAATGGGCTGGCCAGCTGCAGAAACAAGTCTGCTACTGAGAAGCCACATCAGTTGCTGTCCTTTGCCTCTGTCTGCCCTGTCTTCATCCAGCTCTTAGAGCTTTTAGCAGGTAACTGAGGAGTCCTCAGTAAGTCTGTGTCTCAAAGGTCTGCCACATTTGAATCATCCTTCTGATCTGGAAGGCATCCACAAACATGCACTGAAGAAAGCTACTGGCCTACATCACTTTGAGAAAAGCTTATTTCTTCTCTAACCAGTAACCATTTCTGAGAAGACTCAGGTCCTGCATTTAAGCCTAAATTAATAGAGCCAATCTCTGTAGATTTTGATGTGGTAAGGTGAAGTGGGCAAGCATGCTGCAAAATTACTTTCCATGGTACTGAGGACCATTTTAAATTTAGATCGTTTTCTCATTTTGCATGGGTAATCTTCATGCTACAGACAATTCAATTCCACATGTATATTAAGGGCAAATTTCTATTTCCTGCTGAAGCTAATAACATTGTCCTCTCTCTAAGCAGTTCAATGTTAGTATTTCTAGAGAGAGCTCAGATGTACAGTGCCATCACTCAGGTCTATAAGGATGTGGATATGAAGCCCTTCTTTAAAGGGGAACCCTCCTCTTCCAGTTAGCAAATGTCAAGTGACTCTCCTTGATTTAGCACCTAGCACAGCTTCTAGACTTTAATAGGCCTGATAGCTGTTTGAGCACAACTTCCACTCTTGACTTATCTGCTTTAATATAAAACTTTTTGCTTTGTAAGTAGCTTCTATTCCCACTGCCATCATACCACCTTAATTATGTACATAACTACCATGCTAAGACCACTGCTAGGATTGAATTCTTGGAAAGAAAATGTCTCAGCATTATTTTCCTCTGACTTCTTTGCCTCTTTTCTTTTAAACCATTTCTCGCCCCCTTTTCTCCCAGGCCCAAGCATCTTTGGAGAAGACTCCAAAAAACCCTTGACTTAAAGAATGGAAGGGATGAGTTGCTTCCCCAAATCATTTATTCTTCCTTTTTCTTTAAAACCCAAAGGCCTTAGAAACTGAATCTAAAGCCAATTTTCTCAACTCACTCCTCAAGGAATTTGTACTCCTAAGCTGATCAGGAGGGCACAGTGCAGTGCTGCCTTCAGCCTGCTGCTTGCTCTGTTGCTATCTGACAGGCCAAAAGTAGGGAGGGCTAGCAGAGGAGGCAGGCCCATGCATAAAGAGGAAAAGTTTACAGATTTATGTAGAGGGATACAAAATGCAGTTACCTGGCTGGGGTATATCCTATATTGACCTGTGTGCAAAGATGTAGGCAGCATATTTCATATTTCAGAGGCAGTGCAGTTTGGAGACAAGAGAGTTTTCACCTGATGAACTTGGCTCAGATCGGCAGTGTTGCTCTGCAGAAGGTATTCCACAGCTCTGCCCCACTCCCTCTCCAATAATACTGACCAGGTGGGGTTTGCTGACTGACTGGGTGTTTGTTTGGCACACTTTAAGTGTTATATAAACATGGCATCATCAGTCAAAGGGGGCTAGGTAAGCAGTGGATCTGCTCCATTTCTGTGTGCCCTGGAGGTCTGTGTTCAGAGTCCCAGTTGGAAAGGTGACCTATTTTTGTGCCCTCAGAGACTCCTGATTGTTTCCAGCTGAACTGCCATGCAGTGGCTGCCTGTGACCTGCTACTGCCAAAGATGTATAGGCTTTGTTCTGTTTATTGGTCACTACTGGACCTTCTTCTCTGTACTTCCTCTAGACCTCAAAGTTTGCTCCTTGCAGTGTAAGACCTGCTGCATAGCCACACGTAATGGAGAACACATCGGACTTCACTTGATGGTGCAGGACTGCAGTGAACACATGTGCTACTGAGAGCATACCCTTTAGAGGCAAAAAAAAATTCTGCATGTCTCTCACAAAGCCTGTGTATTCAACATCTTCAGTAGACAGTAAACAACGTCTCTCTCCTCTTGCCATCCTGTATGAGCAGTATTGTAGATGCAGAGGGGTGTTTTGCATCAGAGATTTCTTTTGAGTGGAGCAGAGGAGGAGACTTAAATGTACATAGTAGAAATGGAATTGTTTGCACAAGCTCTACCAGTTGGCTAGTGCTGGTGGGCCTGACTTCAGCAACCATTGCTTTCAACAGAGCAACCATCACTGGAGATACCAGGAAAGTTCTTGCTCAAGAGCTAGAGCACTGCAGCAGGCTGAAAGAATAACTCATCCATATGACCATTCTGAGAAGTAAAGCTGTACTTCAACTTCCCTGCAAGTTTAGACTTGTTCTTTAAGGTGGATTACACTACCATTGCAAACAGTTCTGCTGGTGGGAGAACAGCAGTAGTGAGACAAAGCTTCCCCTTCAGACTGAATAGAGGGGATAAAAGCAAGAGGAAGCACTACTCAGTGTCAGCTCCGCTGAAGTCCCCTTGCTGACAGCACCGGCAGGGATGCCCATTAGACTTTTCTGAACATGCCTCCTCGTTCACCAGGAGCTGAGTGGCAACATGGTCCTTTCACAAAGGACACTAGGCTGCCACAAGAGGAGATTTCTTGACCTAATTTGAGTGAGTTCCAAACCTGAATCTACAGCAATAAAGAGCTTGGAGATCTTGCGTTGACCAAGTCAACTAAGTCAGCCAGCACCCTCGAAGCAGGATCTCAGAGAGGGAAGAACTGGAAACCTATCTCTGCACATAGAATGAAGCCTGATGGTTTCTAGTGAGAAACCTGGTATCGTTTTAGTAAGTCAGGCATGCGGTAAAAGTTACAGAGGGGGTGTCATAGCTTTACTGTCCTGCTCAAAGGATAATAAGCCTATTTTCTGGCGCAGACGCATGGGATGTTATGTTGTGCTCATAAATGCATGTCAAAGCCATGCGGAATGGGATGGTGAGACATCTTCTCTGGAAGGCTGTATCATCCCGTGCTTGGAGCTGTCTGGAGAGCCACAGGTGCATTTCACTACAGCTTGCAGCTTGCCTTCCTAATGCATTGGGGGACATGGGGCACTTCGCAGGATGCCTCAGCTTCTCCGGCCTTAAAACCTGGGTAACAAAGCTTATTTTGAAGAACTTTTTACAAAAGAAGCTTTCCCCCCCAAAAAAAACCAACCCCAAACAAGAAGACCAGACCAGCCCAAACCAAAACTATCCATTACCCCATAACAGAATCCTACAAGAGGTTAGGTTAGAAGGGATCCGTGGAAGTGATCTGATCCAACCCTTTTAAAGTAAGGCCAACTTCAAATTTACATTCCGTGCTCTGAACCCTGTCCAGTCAAATACTGACTATCTCCAAGAACAGAGATTTCACAAAAACTACTCACCAAGCACTTGGCAGGAATGTGGTTTATGAGGGTGACACAAGGCACTCTATTATCTCTCATCAGATGCAGCCTCACTGCCTCTTATTCTGTAGGGATTATCTGAGGATTTCTGTTTTTCTGAACAGAACTCTCTTAAGCAGATGCAAGTTCTCTGGGTTCTGAGGTTAAAACTAAGATACTGCACTAAAGTGAATGACAGGTGTTTTTCCAGAAGCTTTCCTGAACTGGTACAGTCAGAATTTCATCCATTCTTAAATGGCTTTTCTTTCATTGGATCTGTCTTTTGAAGAGTCCTTTCAAAAGGCAACTCAGCCCTGCTCCTTGTCTCCACTTGCCAACAGGCCAGCCAAAAGCTGTGGGTGGGGCAGGCCAGCTGGACTCACCCATCTCAGAGGCCCTCCAGCTCTATGACACTGCTAGAGAAGGGAATGCTCGCATGGGAAACAAATTCCAAAGGCACTGCCATAACGTGGAGGAAGGAGAATATATACCGTTTCAGGTTGCAGATCACCTCATCATTTTGGAAGGACACAGCAGTCCAGCAGGCACCGGACTTGGGAGCTTCCTAGCTTCTGCAGTCAGCTAAGAGGTCACAGGAGTGAAGTCAGGCTCCTCCCATTCCCTTTCCATCATCTATGCTCCCAGTCGAGGTAGTCTTTGGAGCAAGGCCTCTTGCACTATACGAAATACCAACACACATGTACATACTCTTTGGCATCCTCATGCTAATCTATTTGAAAATGGATGAGGCAGTTGTACTTCTGCCAGGATTTGAACTGCTGCCGATTCGGAATGAGCTTATGGCAGTTTACCTTCCCTCAGTCAACACTTTGATACCAGTGAAACAGATTAAGACTGCAAAAGCTCTTACAGCAGTAGCTAAACTGATTAAAAGACAAAACAGAACACAACAGCCGAGCCTGGTCTGTACCCAGGCACGTACCAAGTGTTGCCTACGGGGCCCTGATCTCTATGGGGAGCTGAATGAAACTGTAACAAGCCGATTCAAATGTGTTTTGAGGGCATTCAGCCGTATGCTGGATAATCTTGATCCAAAGTGTGTTTCCACTGCCTCTGAGCTGAAAATTTAAGTCCTTCCCTCCCTCTGCTCCAACTTCATGGCCAAGAAGCCGTGGCTTCCCTGGCACAAGTGCAGGCTGGGGGAACAGGGCTCCGTCAAGTGCGCTGGGAAAGAAACAGGCACCAAAGTAAAATGCCAGCATATGCTGTGTATTATTGAGTGTAATGTAATACACTCAAGTATGTTACATTTCACGCAGCGTTTGCGCTGAGAGCCACATTTCAAATCTCTCTTATTAGCGGCCACAAGAGTGCGGGTTGATTTCAGACTGCTGGGCAATGATTTACATGAGAAGATACTCAACAAGCCTTTTCTACATAAGCAATTACAGGAAAAAGCTGCTGTCTTGGCCCAATTAATTTTGTCTCTAGAAACCAGCACTGAATAAATTAATACAGATAGGATTAGAAAAGAAAGGAGGGTGACAAAGATACAGTATAATATATCTGCAAACTTCACTTTGCTGGCTGTGACCTGCAGGGAATTTGTCCGTGGGTTTTTTCTAATCCTATTAGCCAAGGTGAGAAGGTTGTGTGCCCAATGAGGAATGATCCCTGGGAGGAAAAGAGAAGAATCCCTCTTGAGAGACTCCCTTCCAAGTAAAAACGTGCAGAAATCCTACCAGAGCTCTCAACCACTGTTTCACAACTGCAGTCATGTTCCAACACGAAGCTCCTTAAGGCCACCCTAAGGAAGGGAATATGGTCTCTGGAGAAGGGTGGTTACCTTCTCCACACAGACTTCGGAGTACTCCTCTACCATCAGCTTATGGTCCTCCTGCTTTATCTCCTGAATTATTCTGGCCAGAGGTTGACTCTACCGAGTAGCACCCTCGTAACTGAAGACCATCTTTATGTATGGAGTGCTTTTCATCTGAGGGGACCTCAAGGCTGGGTGACACAGCCTGGAAGACTGAACCTGTCTCCCAAGGTGAAATGAGCCAGCACTGAATAAAAATGCATAAATTCACAGGCAGCACCAGCAGAGTGCTGCCAGGCAGCAAGTGATGAAATCAATACTCTCCCACGCTGGAATTTAATACTGGCATCCTAGCATTTCTTATGAACTGCTCTAGAGTGCTCTCTCAGTGCCTGTCTACCTTACTAAAATTTTTAAGCAGGGATTTCTGGCATTGCTGTCATCAGGCTGCAACATTAGTTTAGCACCAACACAAAGCAACGCCATTCTCCCAAGCAAACTGTTGGCATCAAGTTTCACAGCATCCAAGCACAAGCCAGCCACACCTAGATTATAATGTAGAAAACTGCCATTTAGGATTACAGTGTATTGCCAAAAAAAAAAACAACAACCCAGCAAAAAATCTTGCAGCAAGCATGAGATTAATTGCAACTACCCCAGGGTCCCTCCCTAGAGCCTGGAACAGTGCAGAAGGCAGGAAAGCTGACAAAGCACACAGCAGGAGCCAAGAATGAGGAGGCAGAGAAAGGCGTGTCCTCCCTGGCTCCAGTGGGTAGGAATAGGGACGCAAGGCAGGGCATGCTCCCAGGGAAGAAAAACCAGGTTGAAAATGCAGAACAGGAGAAACACAAGCTCCTGGAAGCTTTGCACGCAAGGGTTAGTGTGAGGAAGGCTTCCACCCTTCGTTATACTCACATTTGCATTTCTGCTCCTTCCAGCAGGTACTGGAGCAGAACTAGCCCTGGCTAAGTGGAGGGGCACTACCTGGGGAACAGGAATGGAGCAACCTGCCAATCAGACAATGTCATCAGATAAAATTCAGCCCAAACAGAAAAGATGGACATTATCTCAGGCCATAAGCTCACCACTGCCATATGCAAGGACTCCTTGCAGGTAAACGACCTACCACGTGCACCTGCCTACTTCATGGAGCACTGGTTTACTTGTCACCATCCCCACCAGGGCCAGATTTGGAGCCAGTCCCTTCGAAGGCTCCCATGTTTGCTCCCAAGCAGGTGCTGGCTTTCTCCGTTGCCTAAATTTGGCACTACTAACCAAGAGAAGACCCAATCCTGTCCTGCAACACTGGGCAGCTTGAAACCTGCTCCAAAACCGGGGAGCCCCGAGAAAGACAGCCCCATGTTTTAATGGATTAAAACATGCAGAAGAAGCACCGTTCTTGAAACGGATCTACTGCGATCATTCAAAGAGCCAAAAAAACCCCACGGTCTGCCTTGGCCTGACGTAGAAGTCCACTCCAGAGAGCTTCTGCTCCATCCGATCAGATCCGATCGGCCACCCTACCTGCCCAGCCCGTGTACGCGGTGCAGTCCTGTGGGTCGGCAGACTTGAGGCCCCTTTCCATCTGCTGGAGCAGCTCCCTGATTTTGTTATTCAGCCGCTGCGTGAATTCGGGGGTCAGCTGTGGAGAAAAAAAAAAAACCAAAAAACACCACCCAAGGTGAAGGAAACACCAGCAGGCGGGTGGGGTCTTGGGAAGCTGGAGGTACCCGGAGGGAGCGCAACCAGGGAAGCGGGTGTTTTTCAACCTGACAGGTCTCTGCTAGCAACCCTTGGGTACCTCAGGACCAGGCTGGGCTACTGCTCGCCAAGCTTGGCTTCGCGACCGGGGCGGGAGCGGGCCCTTCCCGCTGAAGCGCGGCGGCCGTCCCCGGGAAGGGCCCGCTCCCGCCGCGGCCGCTTCGCCCCGATCCCACTCACCCTCCCGGCGGCGTCGAAGTAGCCGGTAGCCAAGGACTTGTCGTAGTCCGCGTAGGGATTAGGAAGCGCCCGCTGCGCCATCATGGTGCCGCCGTCCCCGCTCCGCTCCGCTCCGCCGCGGCCCGCCCCCGCTCCGCCCCGGAAGGGAGCCGGGGTCGGTGTAAGTCCCTCCGCCGCGCTGAGGCGGCGGTTCAGGCCGCGCCGAGCGGTTGCAGGGGCTCTGTGGGATTTTAGGGAGCTCTGTGGGGGTTAAAAGCCCTTTGCAGCAGGCTCTGTGGGGCTTGCAGGCTCCGTGGGGTTTAGAGACTCTTTTAGGCGGGTCCTGTGGGGTTTAGAGGCCCTTTATTTTTTTTGTTGACCCTGTGGGGTTTAGGGAGCCCTGAAGGGTTTGGGGTCTCCTGGCAGAGACCTGTGGGGTTTAGGGGCTGATTGCAATCGACTCTGTGGGGTTTAGAGAGCCCTGTGGGGTTTAGGGGCCCATGACAGCTTACCCTGTGGGGTTTAGGGAGCCCTGTGGGTTTTAGGGGCCCATCATAGTTGACCCTGTGGGGTTTAGAGACCCCTGTGGGGTTTAGGGGCCCATTGCAGCTGGCTCTGTGTGCTTTAGGAAGCCCTGTGGGGTTTAAGGTCTCTTGCAGCTGATGCGGTGGGGTTTAGGAGTCCCATGTGGCTGGCTCTGTGTGGTTTACGTCACCCTGGGGGGTGTACAGGTCCCATGTGTGCTGGCTCTGTGTAATTTAGGGAGGCATGTGGGGTTTGAGATCTCCTGGCAGCTGACCCTGTGCGGTTTAGAGAGCCCTGTGGGGTTTAGGGGTCCATGGCAGCTGACCTTATGGGGTTTAGGGAGCCCTGTGGGGTTTCGGATCTCCTGGCAGCTGACCCTGTGGGGCTTAGAGAGCCCTGTGGGGTTTCAGAAGCCCTGTAGGATTTAGAGAGCCCCTGTTGCTGGTCCTGTGGGGTTTAGGGAGCCCTGTGAGGTTTAAAGCCCGTTGCAGCTGTCTCTGTGTGCTTTAGGAAGCCCTGTGGGGTTTAAGGCCTTGCAGCTGATCCTGTGGGGTTTAGGCATCCCATGTGGCTGGTCCTGTGGGGTTTAGGAGCCCTGTGCAGTTTGGTTCAGCTGACCCTATGGGACTTGAAGGCCCTGTGGGGTTTGGGGCCCCTTGCAGCTGGCCCTGGGGATTTTGAGGTCTTGTGGGGGTGGGCACCACGTGGTCGGCCCCACGGGTGTGGTGTCCGGCGGGGGCAGGTGGTGGCAGACGGTCAGTCCGAGGAGCATGTGTTAAGTCCTGCTGCCCTCCAGCAGCAGTAGTTCCTCACTTGGGTGGGGGACAGTCCTGGATGAGGGACAGGGGCTCTTCCTTGCTGTCCCCTACTGAGCTGCTGCATCTCGCCTGTGCTGGCTGAGACACGTCTTCCTCGTGAATGTAGGGTAGGTCGCCACGACTTGTAGGCCTGAGCAGTGCTTTTATCCCCAATGCCACGTAGCTGTGCTGCCCTGGTGTTGGGGGTCTCCCTGCAGTCATCCCGTGACGGTGTGCCCCTGTGCAGCCAGCCATGTACAGTGTACCTTTGGCTATGGGGTAGCATTCATTAGGCTAAGTTGTCCTTGTGTGCTGTTTTTCTGAATCTGCTTGTTTACTTTGTCTGAAAAGGGTCATGCTGGCTTCACTGGAAAAAAAGCGATTAAAGCAAATCTGTTCAGAATATATCTAGAGACAAATTTTGTGTGGAAGCAGCTATCAGACCAGACAGATAAAATGGTGAGAATACAGGCTCCAGTAGCCTTCCTGGCAGTCCTATCACAGTTAGCCCTAGAAAATTGTTTCTGAACTGTTTCTGAATTCTGAAGTGACTTGGAATCAGTGGTTTCAAAGACATCCCAAAATCTTCTACCTGTGAGGAAAAAAACAGTGTGTAATATTTTCTGCTCCACAGCATTGTCTAAAAGACAAATCCTTATCAAATTTTAGCAGCATAAGGATCCTGGCTGTTGGTGGTCCCTACTGGACTCGTAGCATGTCTGTAGGTCCTGTAGTTACATGGATAAAATTGATGTTTCACAGACCTTCCTCAGGATGCCTGTGTGTCTGCTCCCTCCTCATTCCAGTGAGGATGTGAATCCCAAATCTCTGCCAGATGTTACACCTGCCTACAGACTACTTGGCATCCTGCCTGAGGACTTACTGAAACACCTCCTACCTGAGAGAAGATGCCTCCTCCTGGGGTCACCGTCCGTCACTGGCTGTAGGCATCTGTCAGTTCTGTAATCTCACCTACTGCTAATCTCCTGTCAGCAGGTGCCCAAGTTGGGCAGTGTACATGTGGACTTGCAAGTGGCTTTTCCAAAATGGTGGTTTGGCATCTACCCCTCTCCATAGCCACCTCTCAGGGTTGGATCAACCTCAGACAGTGGCCTCCATGCTGTGGACCAGATGGGCTTGGCATGGTAATCCCATAATAATAAATGTGAGGGTTGCTTGTTCTGCCTTTGTGCCTGCATGTTGTATGTGAGGGAGTGCAGTGAGCAAGGATAAGGTGTCCTTCATAGCCTTGTCAGACAGAAAAGGGGATTTGGGAGGCTGTGTGTGGAAGTGCTCTGCAGAGCATGGTCATCCTCACTGTGTGTGAGAACGTCCTGGAAAACCGTACAGGTGAAGCATCTGGGCGGTGGGAGAGGTTTTGCCTGCTGAAAAATCGCCCCAGGGATGTCTCTGTGTGTTCACAGAACTACTGCAATACAAAGTTTTGTGGACAGTTAAGAGATGTGATCCAAGTTGTGGCATTTATCTCCCCATCTCTGCTTTGTTTTGTTTCTTTCTTGTGTTGGCTTCTTTGTGCTCAAGCTTCAGACAATACAGAGTAAAAGTGAGAAGCTTCCCAGCTGTATTTATTACCCTCTCTTACACATTATTTATTCAGCAGCAGTATGGCTAAAGATATACATATTTAGGATTGATGTCCAAAGTGTCCTAAACTATATGAAAGATCAAAGATGTCCTTTTCCTCTTTTAAAATAACGATTTTGAATATTGGATGTTATTTCAGCTGTAATGCTATGCATAAAAGAATGATAATTCTAGAACCTTTGGTATTCTTTAATATCAGAGCCATGGCTCACTGTGTTTGATCTTGGTAAAAACTCAAACCTATATTAAGAGATTGAAGGTCTTGGTGCTATTCTGAAGCTAAGTAGGCTTGTTTTTGGAAGGTAAAGCAAGCGTTATATCTTGGCATTATGACAGTAAAATTTTTCATTTTAGAAGGGTATCCAAAAGAGGGAAAAAATGTCTCATTTTATTGGATTCTTTTTTCCAATCCACAGTAAGCATGATTGCAGATGGCATTGATTGTTTTTCTTTTAGCAGCTTCTATGAGGAGATCAAAGCCTGAGTATTGCTCACAGAAGCTGAACTAAGCTAGTTGATTATATCAATAGCATATCTGGGGCACAGCTCGCCTATATCCTGCCTGCATTTCTTGCAGCCAGATGTTAAGCTAAGTATTCAGTGAAAACCAGTCCTGACTCTACATATACAGTGGTGGGACTGAGCTAGTGATTCCCATTCAGAACTCGGAGATGTACTAGGTGGTTCTGTGAAAACACCAGCTCACTGCTCACTAGCAGGTAAAAGAAAGTCAATTGTTACTAGGAAGGGAAAAGGGCACAAAACTAAGAATGCTGTTATGTATGTCTGTGGCTCACCTGCATCTCGGATACTGTGTTTAGTTGTGATCTCATCTGAAGCAGGATAGCAGAACTAGGAGAAGTACAAGTCATAGAACTAATCAGGCCAAAAAAAAGCTCATCAACTGTGTGGAATGGCTTCTGTGCAAGGACTAAGTAGCTAGGCTAGGACTACTCAGTCTGGAGAAGAGACTTCTAAAGAGGACTGTAGTAGATGTCTGTAAACTCTTGAACAGTGTCACAAATGAGAACGGGGGAAGGTGACACACTGGCTTTGAAATCGAGCAGACATCAACTGAAATGACTGGAGCAGCATTCAAAGGTGAAGGAGATTATTCATATAGTTAAGCTGTGACAGGTTGTCAAGTAAAAAGAAACCCCTGTCCTTATGCACAGGAGGTGCCTGAGCCACCGACTTCTGGGAGTTACAAGAGCGCGTTAGGGGATGTTGCTGCATGTGTTTGCTAGTATACTGCCTGAGCACCAGCCATGAGAGGTGGTACTGGAGAATTTTGTCTGAGCCAGCGTGCCCGATGCTATGTATTTATATTTTGCTTTATGACATATTAGCCTGGGTAGAGCAGTTCATAGCCTAACAGTTTTGTAATGATCTGTCTCCGTGTCGGCAGCAGCTGCATCCCACTTGAGCTACCAACGTAACCCAAATTGCAGCGTAGCTGCGACTTGCATTGCTGTGGCTTTACCCTGCTCTTTTGGGGCTCCAACACTAGATGCCCCTGTAGCACAAGCAGGAACCTGGAGGAGCCGGGCTCTGGCTGGCACACCGGGAAAGCAGCTCTGCCTGGCTCTGTGCGGGCTGTGTGGCTGTTTTCTGTTGGTTGTGAGTAATGAGCAGAGATCTGGGGTTCTGTGCATCAGGCCAGAACTCTTTGGAGAAAAGCACGTGGCAATCCTCTGTGACATTTTGCCATTTTCTCCTTTTCATGGACTGTAAAATATCGACCTCCAATGCAACAGGAATCCATCCTTTCCTAGCAAATGAAAGAGAGGGGTTGGAGAGCAGACCTGATTGAGAAGAGATCGGTAAGGGCTATGTGTGGGCAGGAGCAAAGAAACCAGACAGGAAAGTGCTGAGAGCTGGGTGAAGCACACTGTTTTGGTGGTGAGGTCATCTGGAAGACGGTAGGGTTTGTTGAGACTTTGTTGAGACTTTGATACACGTTGATCCCTGGACAGGGCTGACATCAAGTCAGATTTCTTTTGGTTTGCTGTAATGACTAAAGCAGTTCTGCGTAGGGTGCTTGCATCCTTAATACTGCCTTTGAAGTTCAGTGTGAGGATTGGATGTGATCACCAATGAAAATATGATGTGGGTGTGGCTGATTGCTCACCCTGACTGTGTCACCACATCTGTCTGCCGCTGTGTTCACCTTCACAGGATGAGCAGTGCACAAGCATGACTGTTGGCTTGTTCGCTTAGCTGTGTGAACAGTTTGGGGTGACAGTGACTAGGGTCTTTGTGACACTGAAATAAAATTAAGCTTTACAGGTGATCTAAGGACACTGAGGGGCACTGAAAGGACCCTGTTGTTTCATTTGGTACCCTATGAAGGTACTTTTTACCCCTTCCTTATAATGGAATCTGCTGTTACTCAGAGTGTGCAAATGTTTTTTTGGGAAACAGGTGTTTTTAAAGGACCTTCAATCTCGAGTGTCTATACCATCAGCGGCTGGGACACCCGGGCAGCATTGCAAGGTCTGTTCTGATCCAGCAGTGCTTTGGCACCTGTGCCAGTGTCTTGATATTCGTTCTCCACATCCACCTTTATCTTAATAGATTTGTCTAGATTTGTCTCGGTCAGTAAATACGTGCTGTCAGGTCCCAGGTTTGCCGTTCTGGTAGGTTTCAGGCATCTGCTGTTTCTCAGAGCACCCATCACTCTCTGCAGCTCTCTGAAGATCACTCCTTTTGGATTCCCCATCAAGATCACTCACCTTGATTCCTGCTCCTGCCCTTGCTAGGCTTCTTGCTGACTTGTGTTTCTGTAGCTCTTCCCATCACTGGAGAGGGAGGTGGTGACTGGCTCTGCAGAGGGATTTCTGAGCTTCTCCTTCAGGGAAAATGGGTAGAGATCGGTCTGTTTCCTGGCTATGGCCAGCATTTTCAGACTTCAGATCCAAAAGGGAAGGCAGCTTGTGAGGAAGGAGAGATTCTCATTCTGATGCAAAGCAAGTCAGAGCAGGTAGTGCACAAGTCAGTCTCCTACTGCTTGGAAAGTGGCTGTGATAAAATCTGTGGCTCAATTTCAGCCCAAAATGTTTCCTCGCAACTGGTATCCTAGAAGTCTTCCTGTAGGTTACAGATCCTCTTATAGCCACTCTTCCCTCCTGCAGGTAGAGTCAGTGAGTCACACACCTACAAGAGACAGGTATTCATTAGCATCACCTAACACAGTCCCTGTGCTGGTAATAGCTGTAATTAACAGTGTCGGTACACAAAAGCCCTGAGACAGCTTCTAAATAACCTACTGTAAATCCTGCCCCCTTTAAATGTGTAATGCCACCTAATAACCTCAATTCCTATAGCTGTTGAATACTGCAAAGGCTAATAAGCTGTGAACTTTTGTTGACTCTTTTTCTTATGGTTCAGATGTTCAGAATGGCTCTTTGCAAAGACTTCCAGTGTCTGGTATGCCCCGAATGCAGCTGGGTGCTTCTTGGAGGGAAGCTGGGCTTGCAGTTACCTTGAATGTAGAGGATGGAGGCAGTCAGATCATCCTTTCTGACACATGCTTAATTGTGTTGACAGTTTTATGACTGAACAGGGATGGAAGCATTAATCAGTCATTAACATAAGCATGCTAGGAATGGTGGTAAAGAATCTTTGTAGCTGGTGGATATCTCAACAGGCAGGCGAGGTGAAGCTCCTCTTCCTCAGCTGTGGTGCTGGGTTTGGTGCCGCTGTGTGCACCCCTGAGATTTATGCACAGCACAAGAAGAAAATAGATCAGCAGGGCTTTTTCCCAGGTGACCTTCATACAGCTCTGCTGAGGCTGGACTTCACTGTCCCCAGGGAAAGAGCTGCCCCCTACTAAAACTGCAGAAATGCAGGCCTGGACGTGCACCTGACCTTAGAGAATGCAATTTCAGACCTTGGATGTGTCCATAACTCTGCATTCTTTTTTTTTTTTTTTTTCTCTCTTTAAAAAAGCAAGCTGCTCTGCTGAGGCTTTGGGAGGAGGACTCATCCCAGCTGGCACAGGGCCAGCACAGCTGCCTGTCACTCAGCCACAAGCCATGCTAGCAGTGCCAGGAGACAGTGCCACGCTTTCTTCTCCAGAGAGTGACATCTCTTGATGGGTTGCTGCCTGGAACGCAGCAACAGAGCTTGCTGTGTGCCCGAGAGTTTCTTGCTCTCCTTGTCTTTTATATATTTTGCCATGTTTCTGTTTCCAGAAGGGCTTTTTAAAGCTTAGCCATGAAGGATTGAAAATATTTTGCCAACTCATAATGTTGCTCAAAGCAAAGGGGCAGTTTCCTCGCTACATTCTGAACCTCGTGGCTTCCCACCTTGCAAGAATAACGTTTCATCTCAGTTCACTTTCTTGTGACTTCTCTTATGATGCAGATGAAAGGAAATGAATTGCTCAAAGTATAGGTTACATGTTATACTGAAGATATTCCTCCTCTAGGATTTTGTTCTGCAATTAACTAATTTCTCACTTTCTAATTTTCCTTTCAAGGAGTTTTCAAAACAGTGTACAATGCAAACAAGAAGAAACCTGGTACACAGGGAGGGAGCCTTCCCAAAGAAGGCTCTGGGATTTAGGGGGGTGTAGATGTTTGGCACTTAAAATGTCTGCCACTCTGCAGATTATCATGTGCTACTTGGCTAGATTAGTTGATGTTGTTTTGAGTTTGAATGACTAAAGATACATCGATATGGCCCTTGCAGGCAGGCCTGTCTGGGAGGCAGGAGAAAAAACAAGTGTGAAACCAGAAATTCCTTCATTTGGTCAGCAGCAGTGGTGTGCTCAAGCCATAAAGTTCTTGAGCTTCTATTCTGGGCTTGTCTTGTACTAAATGGATTATGAACACAGGCAAACAACCACAGGTTTGCCTGGGAAGGACAGTGTAGACTTATGCTAAATGCCACAGATGTGGCTTTAGTGCCTATATATACTTCAGCCTTGGAGCAGTGTGATGGAAATGTCCCATATGTATTATTTTAGTGAAGGGTGGGAAAACGATGTGCATAACATCACAGCATTTCCAGTGGTGAGTTTGAAAGCTGATGACTGTCAAAACATAGAGAATTTCTCATTCCTTATTTCGCTTGGATGATTTTTAGTTATTATTTATTTGCCCTTTGGAGAAGCCTAAAAAGGGTTGAATTGTGACTTTTCCAGGGAGATGCAAGCAATGAAAGGATCTCAGTTCCCCTCGTGATATTTTGCAAATTTGGAGAGAGTATATATTAGCTGACTGGAGGATGGATGGAAATGCTGTTAGGGACCTTTACTAGAGAGCGCTGTGGCTAATGTTATCAAAATGGGTGCTGTCCCAACAGAAGGAACATAGCAGCTTGAAACAGAGATTTATCATGGCTTTAGCTGCATCTCATGAAACCCATTTCCCTGGAAAAAAGGCAGAATTGGCAGGAGAAGGCAGCTTGAATTGCCCTAGCTGCAACTATATTCATAGCTGATACTGGGCTGGTGCTTAAACACGGGTGTCTGTATTTCTTCCAAAATCTGGATTTTTTTTTTTTTTTTTCCTCTGGGTTCTCGCTACTGAAGCAGCAGCCCTTCCTGCCTCTCCCACCCAGTTATTGAATCTTCTTGTGCCTATGAAGTTACAGTCCATCTGTTGTAGAAAGCTGATAATGAGAGGATGGTGGTAAACAGAAAACTGGAAGCACTCACAGCGTACCAGCACTGCTGTTCTACCTGCTGGATTGCACAGGTAAATGTATTAGGGTCAGAGCTCTGATGAAAAGAGTGTATTTTGGCAGGATGAGGTGTTGTGGTAAGGGTCAGGAGAGGAGGAGGGCTAGGGCAAAGCTAGAAATTTGTATGGGTAAAGGTTTTAAGCTTCATGTGAATCAGCAGAATAAAAAGTTTGAGTCTTTTCCATGGCTTGAGATGGATTTCTTCTGCTGTTGATGCTGGAAATCAGACCCATGCTGCCTGAAATCAGCTTCCAAATTCTTCAAAGCACACTCCTGAGTGTGCCGCAGCTGCAGGGGGATTGCTAGGGCCAGAAGGGAAGAAGAGAGAGAATTCAGTTGTCTGGAAAGGTTAAATGTGATTGCAGGAGTGCATGACTGGCTGACTCCCTGACTGGAACAGGAAAGAGGCAGCACTTGTGTAAAGCACTCCCTTGCGGATGATGACCCTAACAACACTTCCATCCACCCTGCCTACCAGCTGATACACTCTTTCCACTGTATCACTGCTGAGTGTTGTGTGCTTAGTTCAAACGGTGCTTTCTGTTTCTGTGACTTCTTGCTGCTCAGAGGCAGACTGTGTGAGGCTCAGACAGCAGCAAGTTGGATCCCGGTGACCCGTGGCCCTTCTGCAT
Source organism: Strix uralensis (assembly GCF_047716275.1). NCBI lineage: Eukaryota > Metazoa > Chordata > Aves > Strigiformes > Strigidae > Strix > Strix uralensis. The sequence goes on along the minus strand of NC_133977.1, from coordinate 7,500,240 downwards.
TGCTTGAAGCACTCCTGAATCCTTCCTTTACAAAGTTGTCTCTTGATAAGCTTTTTCACCCCTAGGAGTCTGATTTAGAGAACTCATATTTTTTCTGCACCAAGACATGCTATGACACTTCAGATGCTAGCGCCTCAAAGAGTCATCTTTCATGTATAAGCTTTGGTGGTCCTGTTTCTGTAGTCTGAGAGACTCCTGTGCAATAAGGGATGCATCTGATTTCTGGACAGCTGTCTGAGATGGAAATTATGCTTGTAAGAAGCTTGTGTTACAGGGAGTGGATGCAGTAATACACGGTTGTTCAGACAAAGCAGAATTTCAATGTATTTTTGTTCCATCTTTGGACAACCCTGGGCTAGGTTTGAACCCGAGTTTCACAGACAACATGTTAACTTACCATGGATGATAACAACCAGTGATCTTGGTCTCACTGTATGGATACCTGCTATTTAAGTGCTCCCAGTTCTGAGGGTCTGTATTTTTCAAGCCTTATTTCCTCCCTCAAGTCAGAAATGACAAACTGAGGCTCTTCTTGACCATGTAGCTTATATGAGCCAACTCCCCATCTCTGCTGTGATCTCCAAAGCACACGCTGTTGTTGAGACCCCTGTGATCAGAGTAATGAAATGAAAATTTTACAGTTCTGCTTGGCTCTCGTGGATTTTTTATTGGGTTAGTGCAATTTCACTGCACTGGGTGTGGTAGTTTATGATTGCTTTGGATACAATGGATTGTAGCATGATGGAATCCATAGGAAGTGGAAATAAATGAATATAAGTGATTTTATTTTCGTTATGACAGTGGATAAAGATGGAAAAATTAGTTGAATTACTTTATTCAGTACAGGAAAATGAATAAGTTACCTTTGTACTACTCTCTTTTACAATTTGATTGCTCATTTTACTAAAATCTGATGATATTGTAACCACATCTGTTCATGAAGTTAATTATCTGAACATTAAATCCTGTGTTTAGAGCTCTTAGTTGAAGCAGGCACAACCACCTCCAGTATGTTTGATATATTCAGGCCCCAGCTTTGACTCTTGTGGGGCTAAGCAAAGCCACAGATGTGGGTGTTTTGCTTTTTTCTGATAGTACTGTATCATGTTGACACTGTCCCAACTATGGCTGTGGAAGGAACTTGTTACCAGCCAGTTCAGAGGGCTGCTGGAGGAGCATTAGCCAGATGGGCCTTTTTGGTGCCTCCAGCTCTGTGGTTAGTTACCGTGCTCTCATGGGGGGGAGGTCTGGATACTTAGAGGAAGAAGGAAAAGCATCTTGTGTTACCTTGGCCTTATCAGTGTGAACCGAGGCTCCCTAGTTTTCCTCAGTGATCATCTGCTTTGTCTTTCCTGAAGCTGAATAACACAAAATGCTTCAGCATTTGAGATCCTGCCTTCTGCAAATGAACAAAGAATTAGGAGCCTTCTGCCTTTGGATATATAGTGACGTCTTCCCATTGGGTGGTTAATTTAAGCCCCGATGAACATGGGTAGGTGTCAGAGTGAAATGAGTGACAGGGGCATTACAGTACAGAATGCTTTTAGGGAAGGGGCAGCCTAACTGCACCCAAAGTCTCCAGCACCGGTCCCACTCACATGTCTGCCAGGGTTGTGTGCCCTCTTTTAAGGTGTGCAACAAAAGCCCCTGCTCAAAAGCATAGATTCTCTTTAAGCCAACCAGTCTTTGTGGGAAGGAGCCTCTTTCTGGGGGTTTTACTAAAGAAAATGCTAGTGTAAAGGGATGTATTTGCTGAAGTACAGCAGTACGTATTGCTGGATATAAAACTTTATCGAGTGTCTCTCACCCCCATGGAGTGTGATACAGTCTTATAATTAACTCACTCATAAAGTTTCCTCGCTATTATAAAAATACTTAGCTGAATACACAGTGTTGGAGTTCTGGGGTTAAAGTCCCAAACACTTACCTGACAGCATCAATTATTTCTTCAAACCTCTTTGCTCTCCTGCCCTAAAAATGTTTTCCAGTCAAAGTCATGTCCTTTCTCTGCCTTCCCATCTAAATGACATTACAGTTCCATACAGCAAGAATTTGCTGTGATATTTAAAGAGAGGTCTCCATCCTCAGGCGTGTATCTGCCTAATGCGTATCTATCTGTAAGTTAAAGCAGATGCTTCAGTGCATAGCCCAGTGTACAACAGCCAAAGCTTTTTATCTTTTTTTTTTTTTTTCCCCCCAGGGTAACCACAGGAAGGAAAAAAAAAAAAAGGTAGGAGTGAGGACAAGAAAAAAGACAAACAAATTTTGCAAATCCTTCCAATCTGGAGCACCAGGCATGAAGCAACAAGGAAAATGCTGATTGATCAGGGATGCTGTATATATGGTGAGAGGCCAAGGCCATGTTAAGTAACTCCTATGAAATGTCAACTCCCCCTCCCACCAAAACCAGGAACATCTAGCACTGCACAGACTGGTGCTAAAGGTAAGAAACTAGTCTGGAGAGAATTGTTGTGTATTTTCTTTTCAAAGAGTAAATACATTTATACCAAAGGAAAGATTAATTCACTTTTATTCTCTTGAAGTTAGGGAAGAAACTTTCTTTAGAAAACTATCTGTATTTTCTCATATAGTTGGAAGGGACCTACAATGATCATCCGATCCAACTGCGTGACCACTTCAGGGCTGGCCAAAAGATAAAGCATATTAAGGGCATTGTCCAAATGCCTTTTAAACACTGACAGGCTTGGGACATTGACCACTTCCCTAGGAAGCCTGTTGCAGTGTTTGACCACCCTCTTGGTAAAGAAATGCTTCCTAATGTCCAGTCTGAACCTCCCCTGATGCAGCTTTGAGCCATTCCCACGTGTCCTGTCCCTGGGTATGACATCTGTTGTAGTAAAAGAAATGTCAGAGCACATTATTAGTAGAGTATATCTTGCTCAGGACAAGTTTGGTTGAATAAGGCTGGGAGATGATGCTTTACCTAAATACTGAAGGTACTAGCCCATAAGCTAATCATTGGGACTTGTCATGTGTTCCACCATTTCCGTGGAGCGGTTTTTTTCCTCAGAATAAGCCTAGCTTTAGGCGTGACCCAGTAATGTGCTGCGAACAGTGAACCTGTTTTATTTGGGTTTTTTTGTAGTCCAGAAAATAGGTAGCTGTCCTACCAGTGGCAGTTACTGTGAATATTTCAGAGTGCCTAGCTGCAAGGACCTGCTGTTCTAGGAAATATATATGTCTATAACATGCTGTTCTGATCTGGTGCTTATCTCTTCTGATGGATGCTTCCTCTCTCTCCTCAATTCCTTACCTCCCTCCTAGGTCTCCCTAGTCATAGATCTGAGATCACAGACCACAGGGTGGTGTGTGATGGGCCTGGCCAAGATCCTCTGTAGATGTCCACCAAGAAGGTTGGACCAAATGGTCTGTCCCACTTCAAAATGTCCATGAAAGGAATTTGGTCTTAGAAATTTTTATTTCAGTGAGGATATATTTTACTGGGAAAAAAAGACTGTCAGGTTAAAGAGAAATGACAAAACTGTCCAGTGAACACAGTATGCTCTTGTGTGGATGCACATACACAATTCTATATGCATACATTAGCAGCTCAGGGACAGTTTCTGTTGTAGCCTTCATTCCAGATAAAAGCCTATTTATTTATAGTCTAATCAAGGGCAAGTCAATTTTGTTTTCTTTTGCTACAACAAACACACTGGGGTATGATAACCTATCAAATATTCACCCACGATAAGACTGCCACAGAAGGAAGAAAGCATAACATGAATCTTGAGCAAATGTAGCTAATCTTGCATTGTAAGGTCGTGTTATTTTTAAACTGTGTAAAGGATGTGTAGCACAGGGGAGACAGTGTTTGTGTAGCCCTTTTCATTTGTTCTTATTTCATAAAGCCAGTCTGGCCTTTTTAGTGATCCATGGGAACAAGTCAGTGGAATGTATGAGCCTCTGGAACCACAAGGGAAAAGGGATGACTCCTAATCCTGGACCCCATTTGTAAAAATGTCTTTTTAGAAAATGTCAGGGAATAAGAAATCTTGCTGTCTCTAAACATCTTCCAGTAAATAGAGTTCAGCTCTGGACTGAAGTCAGACACTGCAGACTCCTATCAGGTAGCGCTTACAGTCCTGGGGCCAGTCTCCCTTGGTTGCATCAACATGAAAATAAGAGTTGTGTCTGAGGTGTGGTGCTCAGTCGTGGCACTGGGAGCAAACTGCACTTTGTATAGTCATTATTACCCCTCGGGCAACGCTCTGCTGGCGGCACTCAGTTTTAGCTAACTAAGGGTTTTCTGAAATTGGCCTTTTGGAATAATGTCAGTCTCTTTCAGATACTGCAAGGGTTTTCTCTTATTTCTTCCAAGTCAGCTGATCTAAGAGAGCTGCTAATCCCAGTGGCAATGGAATTTGACCCATTTTCAAGACGTTGATTCTTTTTCTCTTGCTGAAGATAAGAGCCTTATCTTTGTCAAGTTTCGGTGAAGCATGGGCTCCATATCCCAGACAGCAGATGAGTGTACCCTGGGCTGCTCAAGCCTTAAAGAAAAGTTTAATCTCCTTGAAAATGGATTTTCTCTAACCTGGGAATAGATATATAACAGTCTTGATGTTAAGCATTATATAAACTTTACTGGTCAAAAGACTGTCTTGATTATTGGTTATATACAAAATTTGGAGATGGGAGGTGCCAAGGTAGGCAATTCAGAATTAACAAGAAATTTGGCTTTTTTTTTTTTTTTTTTTTTTTAAAAAGCTGTCTCTCATGTGGTTTTGGTTTAAGATTTTTCAACTATTTTGTTACGGTGTTTTTTCTTTTTACAAAATGAAAAGTCTTTATTAGCTTTTATAACTATCATATAAGATGTTAACTGAAACTGTCACAGGACCTGTTGATGGATCGTTAACATTTTTGTATCCTGAATCCCTTTGGTATTTGCTACCACCCCTGGATACTTTGGTTGTTTTGAGGCATGTTTCCTTCATTTTATAAAACTCTGCATTGGGCATGAGGGTCTGTTTCCACACCTTGCAGAACTAAATTACTATTAGCTGTCAGCTAGACTGAACTAATATTTTTGAAGAAAAATGAAACTGCATTTCAGTTTGATTCTGATGCTTTTTGACATTTCAATTAAAATACCAAAATGAAAGCCTTTATTTTTTAAACTGAAATTTGCTTTTTGGTTTGTGTTTTGAAAACCAGAAGGAAAATTTAAATTTAAAAGAGGAAAAATATGTTTCTCTAAAAGAAAAAGTTCTGCAGTAGTTCAAATAACTACTTGCAGTATTTCATAAAATCAGATTTTGAGCAACTCTGTTTAAAACATTTCTTTGTACTTTTTTGTTTGTTTGGACTCCCAAACAAAAAGTGACATTCAAGCGGAATTAGGAAGATGTTTCAAGTTATAATTACTGTGTTTTCCATCCAAAAGTATGAATGTATCCATGTTTTCTACAGACTGGGCTTTCATCAGCCAAAGACCCATGAGGAGAACAGGCTGAATTTTGCACTGTTTTTCATAGCCCTCACCAACCTGAGATTTGCACATCTTATTCAAAGAACACTTGCACATTATGTTTTCCATTAATTTCTGTTGGCTCGGGGCTCAGATATGTGAGTTCTCCTTCACCCAGACATGCATGTTTTCTGTGAGCGAGGGCTGCAGGGTTAGGAATAAGATTTCGTTGTGCTGTTAAAAACAGGTTTTGTACTGGTTTTCATATTGATTATTGCCTTCTGCAAGAAATAGTTATGGTTTGATAGGATTCTTGCCCTTTCTAGTGCAAGGTGCTAGTTAGCAGGGAGGGCAGTCAGAATCTGTCCTTGCAGGAAGAAGAATCAAGTAGAAAAGTATATGAAAACAGATGAAAAAGGGTGGAAAGACAAGAATTAATTCTGCTTTTCAGGCTGACTTCTACAATCCAATTATAGCTATCAATAAAATTTTTACAGCTTTCTCTTTGGAAGCAGATAAAACTGCTCTTGTATTCTCTCCATATTTAGCTGAGTCTTTGGCTAGTAGATACAGAGGATGAAAAAAATAAAGGAGTGCAAAGATATAAAAAGGCCCCAAAACTTTAAACATCTGATTGTGTAACTGATCTGATATGAACTTGCCATCGTTATGATGCCTGTGAATTAAATTTTTTGAGATGTTCTCCCTAACAATTTTTTACTCAACCATGTTATTCAGTAGCTGTTTTTCTTCAACAGGAAGGCCTTTCTCAGTGACAGTAGGAACTAATAAGAGGAGATTTTCTGAAGCTCTCTGCAAAGTATAATGTTCAACATAAACAAACAATGGTGTGGAGTTGTGGATGAGTGCAGAGTATGCTGCCCTGATACATTTTAATCTGGTGGGTGAAACTGTGCATTTAAAATCTGATAGTTGAATGCTGTCATGCTTACAAAATCATGCATGACTTCAGAGAATAGTTGCTGGTGAAGGCCACAGGCCTATTTGTAGTAAGACATCAGCAGCCCTGTCAGGCTGATGTGTTACTGGTTGACAAATAAGGGGGATCACAGCGATTTTGAGGGAATTGCAAGAGAAGTGCCTGCCACTACTACACAGGCAAATAATAATAATAAAACTAAAAAATGATGCAACAATTGATTTGTTCATTGTTACTTTTTGTTGTGTTCCTGTAAGCGAGTACTAATAGGGGAAACAACTTCTGCAGACAGAGAGGGTGACTTTTTTCCTCTGAAGCACACTCAAGGGAAAGCAGCTTTCAGGACCCATGGAGTGTGGTGGGCAGGAGAGTCACATCAAGGAGCTGGGAGAATGTTACTCATGCAGAGAAACTGTAGAAGGAAGCAGAGAGCAAAAAACCAGGTCTTGGGGGTAGAAAGGACTAGGGACTGGAGAGGGCTGGGCAGTTTGCATCTCAGGAAGGCAGAGTTGGATGGAAAACAAGTTGCAAGCAAGAGCACACCTCTAAGGATGCAGTGGGCAGCTGGGAGCAGTCCATTTTTAGTTCCTGTTCTTCTTGCCTTGTCACTTGGAATTGTTTCCATCTAAAAAAATAAATCATCTGAGTTTATAGTCAATCATTCCTGTCACAATCATGTGAATTGGTAGGGTGAATCAAAATGCAGCACCCAAATCTGAAGATGGTATTTTGATCTGCTATGAACCTCTCCCATTAAAATTTAAAATACCCTTTTCCCCAGACGTCCTCTAAAATAGAACAAACTACATGGAAAAAAACCACGTTCTGGCTGTGGCTTAAATAACAGATTTCAGGAGAGCCGAGGGTTAAGGCTTGCACTTGATTCTTATTCCTTCCAGTTTCTCTCCATATACTCAGGTGAAGATCAGCCTTAGTTTTGAAATTCGTGGTTGTCGCACTTTGCATCACAATTACCATGTTTTCTAAACACTGTGGGTTTTGCTTGAAATGCTTCATTTGATCTGAGATTGGCTCAAAGCAGCAGATCTGAAAGTGTAACTGAGCTTGCTTTCTTTCCTTCAGCAATCCAAGAGGATCAGGTGATGGGGTTGCCTGGATGTTGTGAGTTTATTTGCATGTGAACAAGACAACTTCAGTTTATTTCCCCCCTACATACTGCAAAAAAAAGTTATGGTCTCTGAGGTAATGGGGTTTGATAGAGTTGTTAGCAGTATGCTGTGAACAAAAAATTGTTATCTAGTTCAAATATACTGTTGTATCCACTGCTGTGATCTTGCTTGGTAAACTAACACCTGATTAGAAAATGTATGGCAGACCTTAATATTTTTCAGGCACTTTCAAAACTCTTCCTATAAGTTCCTTGGGAAGGAAGTGGAGCTTGCTTTGAAATGGAAGACAGGGTTTCTAAATCACTTTGAGGGCTTTTCTGCTAGCTGTAGGGTTGGAGGAGAGCATTTGTCTCATTTCCTGTGGCAGCAGAGAATTTCTCTTTTGCTGGCACCTTCAACTATTCTGCTTTTCCACTCAGTATTTTTGAAATGTGTTTTAGCTGGGGCAAGACAGGGTGGTCAGAAATCAGACACAACCTGACAGATGGCAGGAAAGATTTCCAAAAGCATCTGAAGGACACTTGGGGAAAAAAAAACTCCTCTCTCATCTCAGCTACAAGTAGGAGAGTCCAAGAAATTTGCGTGGGCTGCTTGTTACGCTGATCCCAGTCCAGGGGAGACTTATGCCACTGGAGCTCTGCTGAACTGGAGGCAGTTACTTGGGACTTGCACTAACATGAATCTGCACCAATGTGCTCACAAATTGGCCCTGATCTCTTGTCTTTCAAGTAAGAAGGGAACTATCTTGTGCTTTTTTACAGAGGACTTGAAAATGAAAAATCTTGCATAGCTGGGTTGCTTATAGCAGAGCTTCCCAGCTGTGATGAGAGGCTTTGGGAGCTTCCATGGTGGAGTGCCAGTCTTGGGGCAGCTAAGCAGGGCCTCAAGTGCTCTGAGCACTTCTCTTCTGAAAATCAAGCAGTTTGTTTTAAACCTCTGAAAATGTAGGTACTTAACTTTCTTTAAATCCCCAGGGCCAAGATATTCACAAAGCCACAGACCACCGATTTTGTTTGATTTTTACGGTACAGTGGGACTGTGAGATGAATTTAATTTCTGGTGTTTTTCACTTGTAAACAGTAAGAAAAAGCTCCTTATTTTAATGAGCACTTTGGTCTCCTTGTCCTACTCGCTATCTGTGTATGATATAGTGTAAATGAATTTGAAACAAAAGGCGATCTGCCTTTCTCTAAACAGCTATGCCAAGTCTAAGACCATGTTAAGGAAGCCGAAGTTGTGAGTACTTCTGCCCTCCCCCCCTAGTATTTGAACTGTTCTTGTCTGAGTGAATCTTCTGCCTTCATGGCTTCACATTGCTGCTTTCTCTGATACGTGTCCTTCCTCCAGAGCCCTTGCCCAAACTTTCTTTCCTGAAGGGACAATACGATTGCAAGTCATGTACTGGCAGGCAAGTTTTAAGCTCAGGTTGCATCTCCATAAAACCGTGGGTCTCTGCTCTCCTTTTTCCACTTTTCTATGGTTGTTTTATTTCCTTACTGATTCTCTGTTTCTTAGTGATTCTGCCTCTTCTGGTCTTTATGTTAAGCAAAGCACATACTTAAAATCTGCCTAAACCACAGAAGGCTTGTTTGGATGTTGACAGGTTTTTCTGAACGGAGGCTTTTCTCAGGAATACCTGATATATTTTCTGGCTTTAAAGAATCAACAGTCCATCACTTCTTTTTAGCATGTTGGCAGTGAGACAAATAGCTTGGATGTTTTTTCCTGGTTTTGGCAGAGGAAGTTCCTCCATCATGGTGGAGGCTTTGAAAGGAAGGTGGTTCTCAACGCTGGAGGGATAACCTTCCTAATCTCAGACTTAATCAATTTTGATAATAAAAAATGGATGAAAAAAAGGGAAGATGTCAGGGTCAAATCTATAGTAGTAGTCAATGGGGCATCCTTGCTGTGGAGGTGATGAAGGAAAGTAGTTTTTTGCCTGTTGTTCTTCCATATAGCATTTAATCCTTAATATACCGCTGCCACATTAGATCTGTGCACATACTGCAGATCCCTGACAAACGGAATCTGGTTCATGATGTGGTTATGCAGCTGTTTTCACCTGGCAAAAGATGCAGCTCTGCCAAAAGGCATGGTCCTTTTTCTGCTCACTCCTGACCTGCTGTGTTCATGAACGGCCTTGTGGTGAAAGGAAAGGGTTAGTTTTTAGCTGGATCCATCTGCCTCATTGTGCAGCCATGTTGAACCTTGCGTGGTGGAAGGGGATAGTTAGGAATTAGCAGTTAGGATGCTGAAACTGCCAGCGTGGATTGCTTCTGGTTCAAACTCGTGTATACCCAGGGCCCAAAGTAACTTCCTGATGTTGGTAGAGAGTAAAATGGAGTGCAGAATTTGCCCTTCAGTGTAGCCATAACAAAGGGGGTGGTGATTGTAACCTTCAAATGCTATGTATGACAGTCGTGGCAGTGTAGAGCTAACATAATGTGAAATGTGACTTTTGAAGAAAGCTGGCTTATGAATTGCATGTGTGAGTGCCTGTGTGTTTCTATGCTAAGATGACCTTTCTAGTACCAGGTATAGGTCTTTGCAATCTAGTCACTTACAAGCGTGTCTTTGCTTTCTGTACATCTCCTCTCCTATGTGTACCTCCAAGCTGCATCACTGCAGTCTACAACCAAGCAAATAGAGGAGTAGCTAACAAAGACATTTCCCAGTTCCCTGTACTTTTTTTTCTTTGTTTGCAAGAAGTGAAATCCATGTCTCAAGCTCAATCTATGAATCAGAATGATTGTCAGGTATCTTCTTATAGGAAAAATGGTTACGTGTTTCCTAAACCACACTGGGGTTACAAGAGAGCGTTGTTGGCTTGCTTCTCCTGTTGTTGGCTTGCTTCTCCCAGCTCTGCACACTTGTAAAACTCATGTTAAAGCAGTGAGCTCCTCTACACCCAGTCTGTCTCTTTCAATCATCTGGATTCGGGTCTTTCCCATGTGTTTCTCATCCAAGTCTCCAATAAGCTCTCCACATCACAGAGGGTACCAAACCCACTGCCATCTCTTCTCTGTCTTTTATGTGCATGACAGTTCAACCTCATGCTGTAATGAGCTGTGCAGGAAATATTTTTATGTGATACTGATGTCAATTAAGACTAATCTCAAACCACTGTATAGAAAGAAGTCCTGATTATTACAGTCAGTGATTAGAAAAGGTTACCTAAATCCTTTACAGTAGTATGTGTTCAGCTGTAAAAAACAAAGGTCTGTATCTCTCTTTCTTTTTTTCTTTCCTTGCTCTGAGCTAATTGAAGCTTTGCTCACCTGGGTTTCAAAAGATGCCTCACCATTTTAGTTCTTGAAGAATAATAATGTACATACCTCTCCCACAGCTTCTGTCTTCATTAGACATTTTTACGTCTGGCTAATGAGGAACACGATTCTTTTTGAAGACTATAGGGTTATAGGAAATATGTGATAGTCAAAAAAGTCTGTAGTCAGTTAGGAGATAGCATATGCAACATTTCACCTTATTTCAGCTGTTGTCCATTGAAATTTTACCAAAAGATGCTTTTCTATTTGCAGCCATTTATTTTTCCTGGTGATGTCCTTTTCATTTATTTGAGGAGGGGCTGCACTTTGAGACCAGTGCTAGGGCTTCTGGTGACTCTTCAAACACAGAATGAAAAGACTATGGCTTTCCATAGAATTTGGTCTTCCCACTTTACTTCTTTTAGTACAAGTATGCTTGTGGCAGTCCCAGGGTGTTCCACTAGCTAACATGTGGACCCCGGCTCACACGTTGGAGAGCACTCAAAAGCACACTGTGAACAGGCTCTCTTAATTTGCCTAGACCACGTGCTGTTAGGAGAACAAGTGGTGCTGCTCCTTGTCTCTTTACTGAAATGTAAAGGGTTTGTTTCAGAGCGTGAGGACTGTCTTCATTGCTGCAGGTGTGATTTCTCTAGCAGGTTTTGCTGTCTTCCAGCAGGCAGACCTGGTGTCTGGCCTGTGATGCAACCCCTACAACCGTGCTCAGAGACCAACCTAAAGAAAAGTGTTGCAAGGGTGTCTAAGCAAGCACCCCTCCGAGGAGGGGCGGGAGGAGGTGGAGCTGCGCCAGAGACTTCTAATGGCAGAATAAATGGGGAGGTGTAGGGCAGCGCTGTACAGTCAGTCCAGCACACCCGCTGTGCCTCTGTTCTCTTCCCCTGTGATCTGAAAGAGCATATTGTCTGCACCAAATCTTGAAGAAATACATACAAGCAGATTTTTGTTTTGTCTTGTTTTCTTTAAACTTTAGTTACCCATCGGCAACTTTCAAGATGACAAGAATTTTGACAGCTTGCAAAGTGATGAAGACTTTGAAAGGCAGATTGGAGTTTTGCAATGTGTCTGCTGATCACTGGAGTTTCTCGAGGACTGGTACGAGGTTGTTGAGCATCAAGGTAACAGTAACTGAGCTACTGTGGTTTAATAGATGTGTTTGGCATGCTGAGAGATAACTGGCTGCAGATAACAGGGCTTACCTAGACACATAAAATTGAACCGAAGGAGATTTGTCTGAACAAACCTAAGCAAGGGGGGGTGCTTGGCTAAATGGTTTTATTAGCTAAGCAAACACACTTTTTGTGTAGTCTGGAATGGAAATTATAGGGTATATTGCACCAAAAGGTGGAAGTTCAGGGTTTCAGTTAATTATTACATGGTATTTTCTTTAGAAACACCCCACCCTTCTATAGGACTTAAGCTAATGGAGCAGATCTTTCAGTCCATATGAGTATGAATCAGCTAGATATTTAAAAACATGCATCACCTGAAGCATGCAATTAATCCAATTGAATCCACAAAGGATCCATTTTCAATGTATTGAAAACCGTGATGGCTCTGAGATTAATGGGAGAGATAGACAACTCTTTGTGAATGCATCAGTGTAGCAACTCTTGATTTACTGGGGCTGGAACCCCTTAGTTCCCCTCCCCAACTTTCTTCTGCTCTTTGTTACAAGAGCTGCATTTGACCAGCTTTGCTAGTGTAACTCAGGCAGGCGTGGCAGAGTACAGTGGTGAAATGGGACTTTTTATGTGAATTCTGTAGCACTGGTAGTGTTTTGTCGTTGTGCACTTTCCATTGAAAAGGTGCTCTTGCACGTGTATCCTGTTGAATCAACAATGTAATAGAATTAGCAGCCAGAGGGGTGATGTTTCAGCAGGTGGTGGGGAAGAGCTCTCAGAGACTGGGGCTGCGGGTACCCGGTAGGTACCACCTTACTGGCAGGGCAGGGTAGAGGGCTGACTGGTATCATTTCTGCCCACTGAGGACTAGGGTTTCTCTTACCTGTCCCACATCCACTGATTTTTCAGGAGATCTCTGAGCTCCTGGCAACGACCCATTACTTTCAAAACAAAAATTAGCTGCAGAGAAAAACTGGATGAGGAAAGAGGCATCCCTATGTTCATCCCTTCCTGAAGCATGTGAGTTCTCAATTTAGCTTTGTCTCACCTGCACTTAAAAACAGAGCCTGTGTTGTGACTAGTGTTCTTGCTAATGGACCTGGCTTCCCCTTCCCGAGAGTGCACAGCCGGCATGAACTGTTACCTTGTTCACTGTCTTGAAACACAGCACAGTAATCTTCTTCCCAGCAGATGGACACTGACTCTGCAATCAGATCTGGCTTAGGAGGAAGGTACTCCTCCTTGTGATGACAACAGGAGTCCTACTTGTCCATTAGAAAGCCATCATGGTTACCAGTTTCTGCAGCCGCACCTTTTGAAGAGGAATTAGGGCTCTAACATGAGGAGTAAGTTCCTTGGTTGTTCTTCAGGCTGGTGAAGCTGTGTTGGTTTGACACTGACCACACGTTAAAACTATGTCAGAGCTCTCAGGTGGAGCAGTGCTGTCTCACATCTTCCAGGGCAGGTGCCAGCTTCTATTGTTCCATTTTGAAATCTCAGCACTGACCTAGAAAGTGCCTTTTGGTGTGACAAAGCATAGTGCAACACAATTTGAACAACCTCTTTGAGCTTTGTGCTTTAAATTGAAATGGGAGAGGAGAAAATGGAGACACTTTTACTGCCAGTATTGCTGGATGAGTAGAACCTGTGAATGCACTAAGAGGTGCTGTTGACAAATATCATAGTGTCTAGGGGATAGGAGCCCAGGAGTCATACTTGACTGCTTGGTTTATGGCTGGTGATGACCTGTAGCATTAGTATACCAGGAGCCCTTGCAGGTACATTCAAGTTCACCACAGTTTTAGAAACTGTCAAACTAATTAAGCAGGACTGAGGAGTTCTGCTGGAACAATTCTTTCTTGTCTCTGTTGCCTCTGATACTTCTCTTGCTTTTTGGAGCTGGTTCAGTTATTTCTGCCATGTGCTGTAGAGTACAGCCGTTGAAGCCTTGTGATGCACAGAGAAGTGAGTTCAAAGACACTTTAGTTTGTGGTTAGAAGTCTGCTGCAGTAAAAGGCATCTTCCACTTTGTAGCCCATGGTTAGGATTGCTGCTTCAGCTTTTGATGAGACACCATCTTTCTTTACATATCCCAGAATAAATCTGGTAGGCACCTGCAGTAGGCTGGTTCTGATGCATTCTTATACTGATGGATTAGCATCTGAAGTTTGGATTTGGCATCTTAAATGACAGATTGATGGTGTTAAGTACATGTTTTGTCACTCATTCAAGGACTGCATGGTGACAGACCTACAAGGTCATATCTCATATTGCTGAGGCATCCAATTATTAAGTTTCATACTCATGGAAAACTGCTGCCCTACTCTGATGGAGTTACAGTACCAGCTGTTCTAGGATCTACTATTTCTGTACTTGTCGAGCTAAAGAGTGATTGCTTAAAGCCAGTGACACCAATGCTGAAGGCAAGGAGAATTAATACCTTTTAAGAAAGCAATGCTAAGTGAAACCCTTGGGAACTATTTTAACCTCAGTCCCAGCAATTGCAAATACACCTGAGGTGGGTCAGAATGAGTTGGGCCCCCTTTCTGTGTGACAGGATCTATTGCAGGGCGGCCAAGACCTACTGTGCATCTGAAGCGCTGAGTTTGATGGAGCATTTGTACCTGCACTGTGACTAGCTGGCTCACCACAAGCTGTGGTGCTAGCCAGCCAGCCCCAGAAGTCTCTTTCTGACACCTTCTGCCTTGGCATTGACAGTAGTGAAAGTGGTTTCCTTATTGGACTTGATTATTTGAGTTTAATACCTACAGGAATTTGTGCTTTCAGAGTGGATGCTTGAACTCATGGAGAGTAAGAAGGCTGGTATCTAGTGTAGTTTAGGAGCCTGTGGCTCCTGAGATCTCAGCTCAGATTTTTAACGCCACCTTTGCCGGGGGCCACATGATTCTGTTTGAATTCAGAATCTGGAATATGAAAACCTGAACCTTTTCTGGCCTGAGGGTTTTGCTTTAAGTCAGTGACAGGCTTATACACCTTTTTGCATGGGACAAACAGCAGCAGAAGTGGAAGAGACTCTCTAATATACATATGCAAGCAGTAAAGCAGCAGGCCTGAGGGAAAATTTAAGGATAAGTGGTCCTAAAAAGCCAACCTATTGCATAGCTTTGTGCCAGAATGTGGAAGTTAACTGTAGCTGTGAGACAAGTGACCAAGTACTGACTTATGACTGTGTTTGGTGTTCCAGCCATCATTAGAGATAATGGATATTTGTAAGAAGTTTGGAGAAAGAGTGAAATGCAAAGTAATTAAGGTGTGTGGGATAATGGCAGTATAGGTAATGATCCCATTCTCCCATTATTGCAGGCTTAAATGAGTGTTTAGTTGCCTTTTATTGCTTTTTCTCAGTGGGCTATTTTAGGGAGCATAACAAAATACAAAGAAAACATGTTTCTAACCTGCATATAAACTAAGTAAAGTATTACAGAGCATGAGGAAGGGGTGGTAGTTTTAGCAGGGTGCCTAATAATTCTTCTCCCAAGTCTGTCTTCTGTCCAGTTAAACTCAGCCTATGTGGGGAAACACCATTGTAGGTGAACAGTCTGAGATGTGGGGACTCACAGGTTTGTATTTCCCTATTGCATCCCATCCTTCAGTTCTAAAGGAGAGATGGAGCATCCGCAAGTGAGAGGGGCACAGAGCAGATCAGAGGCTCCTATAGGCTCTGTAGGGATGCTTAACATCACTGGTTTCAGCGTAATCAAGCTTCTTTATAATTCAGGAATGGGCAGAGAGACTGTAGCTCAAAGCTTGTATCATTTAATGCTCATCTGAGGCCAATGTAGTTAAATGGGGATGTAAAGAGTAGTACGAGCAATAAATAGGTGGCTTGTAACAGTATAGCTGGCTCAGTAAGGAGAGGATTGGGAGAGCTATAAAAACCACCAGGAACAAGCTAAAAATATAGTCAAAAATGAGAGGGAGAGCAGGAAAATTTTTGAGCACTGGTTTTAGAAACTATTTCAGATTACTGTAAAAGGGGTCTTCAAATATATTTTGAGGCAGGTGGAAAGTAACTGAGAAAATGACTGCATGGGAAGCAGAGAGATGGGTGAGGAGGTGAAAGATCAGTCACAAGCTACTCCAGTGCTCTTCCTTTGGAGGTGAAAGTGAAGGGGAGCTAAAATGGGGCCGGTTCCCTTAGAGATGGGGGAACTTACTGAGCTGCTACTGTGGGGGAGGGAAGGGGTGCTCATTTCCTTGGGTGCTCAGTGCCTTCTGCCAAGTGCCTCACCTGTCTTGGTTCCCTCTCCTCCTTTGATTTTTGTCACAAACAAATATTTGTGGCATTGTTGTGAAGAGCTTTAAGAAGAGTTCAAGTTGTAGGAGCTATGACTTTTCTATGATGCTGCCCGTGTTGTGTTTCTGGCTTTGCTTTCTCTTTGGCTTGGATGGTAAAGGAACTAATCCAAAGCTTCTCCCTAAAGTTAGCCTAAGCGTGAATCTTCTTTGGTGTATTGCAAGACACTGACTTGGTTTTTTATTCATTCTTTATTCTTTCCCCTTCTTCTTCTCTTAATTTTAGCCAGAAGCAAATGTGCTAATATAAAATTACAGATACAAAAAAAAGGGTTGGCAAAGGAAGTCTTGACTGTTAGCAATGTCCAGAAAGATTTCCAGCCTGTGATGGCATAGTACTCACAAGAAGAGACATTCTTCTATCAACTGCTCCCTTGTTGCTGGTTATTTGGTCTTGAGAGAGTGGATGTAGCACAGTCCTGGCACCAGTTTTCTACTGTAGAAGAAATCTGATGGCTTTTAGCTTCTTCTGCGCTTCTGATATGTTGGCTGTTACGTAGCCAGCCAGATTTGTGTGCCAAGAAATGCAGCAGAAGCTGTTGTAGTGTGTGGAATCATGGTCTGCCTTAGAATGGAAATGTTTTATCATCTTCTTACTAGAGGGAAATAAACTGTCTTGCGCTGAAGCTGGGTCCCAGCTGTGTCTCTGCCATACATCAGTGCCCATCCTTGCTTTGGTACTGGGCATACTCATAGTCCTCCAGCAGCCCAGCGTTTAGGGTTCAGCTTGGCCCTGCCAAGAGAAACTGGGCAATTTCTTTGGAGGGCAAAAACTTGACTTCCTTGACTGGTGAGTCTGTGAGGCAAGTAGAAAAGAGGAAAAATTACCTGTTCACTTCCCAGTAAAGGAGTTTATAGCAGACCCAATTTAAAAAGCAAATTGTACTGCAGATCTTTTGAGATTTTGCAGATGTCTATCATTCATCCTGTAGATGGGAAGGGCTGCTAGAGCAGGGAACTAACTGGAACTAAGTTAATCTGGTTTTCTACTTTCTTATTGTTTTGGGGTTTTTTTTAAATGCTGTAATGCTTTGTTTACTTCACATGTGGACTGCTTTGTGAAGTGGGATCTGAACTACTTAACTCTTCAAGTTGCTTTGACAAAATGCACAAAATCTAGCAGTGACAGCATGACCCTTTCTGTTAGCCATCTCCATCCTCAAAGCTGTTCAAGAGCCCTGAAGCCTCTCTGGAGCACAGGGGGCTCTGCTAAAGGTAAAGCTACTGGTGTGTAGGAAGGAGAAATCAGATTGCAAACCATGTGTCTCACATTGGGGGTGTGTGTGGAAGAAACATTTTATTTGAGATTTATCTGAGACTACCTGGGGATGCTTCTGAGAAGGGTGGAGACAAAAGGACCTCATGGAAGCTCTGGGGGTTTTGTTTATTTCTTGCTGCTTGTTTTTTTAAAAGTGAATATCTCTCACAACTAATCCCTGATTGAGCCAACTGGCCTTCTCTATAGCCTGTAAATCACTTTTCACACTAAAAACAAAACTGAAAAGCCAAGGTAGGCTGGCAGCTTAGGGATATGGTAACACCTCCCCTGGAAAGGTAAGAAAGAATAATTGCTTCTAGAATACTCAACAAGCAAACCAACCACTTAATTAAGAATAATAAATCAAGTAAGGGAGGGAAACATTTGAACATCTATCCCTTGCTATAGCTGAACTTGCAGGCAGGTTATGGTTGCTCAGGGACGTTCTTCTGTATTACTTGAACACTGTGTAGGGGCTCTAATAGTACAACAGGGGCTTCTGTTCAACAGAAGTTATTTCTGTGCTGGTCTGGTGTGTAGAAGGGCAGGTGGTCTGTGGGGGGAGGAAAGACATGCAGATTCCTGTCAAATACTATAGTGAGGGTGATGCTTTAAAGGTCACAGTGATTGCTCTGGATTTTGGCCCCCAGGAGTTAGATGGATCTTAACTTTTCTGGTCATTCCACTGTTGTGGACTTTGCTTCCTGAAAGATTCTCCCAGGCTATGTTTGCAGTTGGGAACGTGATTCAGGCGATTACCCCAACTTGTACCAACGAGTGGTAGGACTTGCTTGAACTGGAGTTGGTATTTGGGTGGACTCAAATACGTGGCCTACTGGGAGAAGGAATTTATCTCCTGAAATCAAGGCTGAGAGAAACCGGTCCCTGCAGTCAGCCTCCCAGGTCGGCAGTGTGGGCTGGGTTTTCAGCAGGCTTTGGAAAGGGCAGAGGTCCTGTCCAAAGCCCAGTCTGAGGCACCCAGTCGACCTCTGTGCTTTGTAATGCTTTGCGTGTGTGGCAGCTTTCTGTAATGAGAGGCTTAGTGAGATTAGGGATCTGACTAAACTGTAATTTTTATTTAGGCTAAATCTAGGGGATTTAGCCACCAAAACTACATTTGTAACTAAGGAGGGAGGGGATTTTGATGTTGCTGACTATCCCATCCAATAGTGTGGGAAGGTTCAGAAAATGATGGCTAAACCTTTTGAGAATGACTGGATGTTTGACATTAATGAGGAAAAAATGCAAGGCTAAAAGCATCCCAGATGCACAGAACTCAATTACTTGGCAGTGCAGTTTGATTTTTAGTGTATTTTGCAGTACATTAGTAATTGATCTGTGCAGTATTTGTAACTGCAGAGAAGCTCTAGATGAATGTTTGCCACGACTGTTACAAAATGTTCAATGCTGGGAATGAAATTTCTCCTTGCTGTGATTGTTCATCTGATTTACAGCTAATGGAAAGTAGTTCTCCTGGTCCTTTCTACAGCAAATTGATCCTGATTTTTCTTTAAAAAAATCCCATTAAGAGGAATTGTTCTGTAAAAAAAACCCAATATAAAGTTAAATCATGGTGAGAGCTGCTGCCTGGTGGACACACTTGGCACATCTCCTGTGGCGCAGACCATTGGGGTTTTTGTACTGGTAGTCACTCTGTGACAGCAGCTCTGTGCCCAGAAGGCAGCTTTGCTTGCATTCCAGAAGTGGAAGTTTCTCAGGACTCAAAAGATTCATCATCCAAATTCTTTTAAGCCCAGAAATTTATTGGCAAATCTATTTCCAGTTTTGCTTACTCTCTCTCTTCCCCTGCATGTCATCAGTGATCCTGCTGTTTGAAGCAATCTCCCAACTCATTCTGTCATTTCTGTTGCGCGTATAGTTGTTATTTTCTTGGTAGAAGCTGGAGTTCCCAGGTGGTTTCCCATCCAATTCCTGGACAGGCTAAGAAAAGTTTAGTTTCCAAATGAGGCAAAAGAGGGTGTGTTTCGTCTGGTATGTGCAAAGACCCAGCTGAATCTCTTAATGACTTTTGTAAAAGTCACTCTTCATGTCCCATTTTCCTCAGCTGTAAAATAGTGATTAAGCTTGTAAGGGATCCCACATTTAGTGTGGGACTCAGTTCTGCTAAACACTCTCTGAAAGAGGTGCAGCTTTATGGGAAGTTTTCCTCTAGGCTGCTTGTTCCATATCTACCTCTTCCAGGACAATTTATACCTAGCCCTGAGGTAACTGAGACCGTGAGTGTCTGAGTCATGAGTTCCTCTCTTCTTGTGTCCTACAGCAGAATGGACTGGTATTTTGAATTTTGCCATCTGACACCAGTCCAACTAAGCACAGACTTGTTTTTAGCAGCTTAGCTGTACAGTTGCAACAGAAGTTAAGCACCTTTCAAAGGTCACAGCTGGATGAGAGCCAGCATACTCAGCAGCAAGCCTTGAGCAAACATTGAGGAGAGGGGTGATCCTTTCCTTACAGAGTTATGATATTGGTTAATTGCAAGATACATTGGGTGGAAGAATAAACAACGTGATACAGAAGGGTGGTCTCACAGTAATAGCAGCACATGCTCTGCTTGCGGTGAGATTTGCCAGCTGCCTTGTCCTTGTTGGGAGCACAATGTTTCCTAAGTGTTAGAAGGAAAAAGAACATCAGGAGGCTAGTAAAAGAGACAGTATCTTGGCAGCTGGGAATGGGAGAGGGGCAGGGATACTTACAACATCAGACATGAAAGGCAGGTGTCCTAGGTGTTACCTGTATAAACATCAAGGCTTTTCCTCCTGTATTTGAGTCTCTTCATGTGCCTTTCTCTAGGCGCAGACAGCGAACTTGGTGCTGGAAGATGGGACGAAGATGAAGGGCTATTCTTTTGGCTATCCATCCTCCACAGCAGGGGAAGTCGTATTCAACACTGGTCTTTCTGGGTAAGGCATAAGCAAATGAGATGTAAGCATCAAAAGTTTTCTGGGAGCTTGTTAAAGTGTGAAAGTTGCTTTTTGCAAGTTCATAGGGTCCTGATCCAAGCATGTAGTGTTCTGTGTAAGAAAACACCATAGTCCAGGGATACACAGAGAGAGACAGTTGATGAATAGACTTCAGGCAGTCCTCGTGTCATAGCATTTGTGGTGATAAGCAACTTTAAAGACTGATATAACTAACCATGGTAGTGAGGTATGTAGGGATCTGATCACTTCCCATTGAAATGCAACCATTGCTGAGTCAGAGCAGAGGAACTGTCTTTGTTCTCCCTTCAGTGCCCTGATCAGATATAGAGATTTGAAGCATCTGCAACGTTCTGGGTAATGGAACACTTCTGAGTGCAAAATTTTTCAATCCCAAGGTTTGCAAGTTGGTGACCTGTATGACCCATCCCTTATCCCATTTGTTGGCTCATACCACAGTTAAGGATGCATTTAAACTCTGTGGCCTTTCCATCTAAAGGGCAGGATCAGATTCATGCCTAATCTAGCCTAACTCTCAGTCCTCTTGAGTGGTAGAAGCCAGCAGCTGACTTAGGATGGCAGCCAAATGCTGCTGGTGATTTTGTTGAACTGCTTGAGCAGAGGAAATCTGCCTGGAGGAATGAGGCTTTTGGCTAGGAGAGGGGCATATTCCTGGGGAAGCAAGACAGCTCTGAGGTTGTTGGTGCTTGAGCTTTTTCTGCAGTCATTCATAGCTGTCTTTGCCCAGCTGCCTTGCATTCCCCAAATTCTGCTCTCTTTTGGAGAAACCAGTACTCACAGGATGAGTTTTTAAATGATCTCATTGGTGAGAGTGTTAAATTGCTGCAGAGGGGAATCTGTTTGCAAAGTTTCGCATTAGGAGGCAATTATTTAAGTATTTTGACAGCACTAATTACTGGCTGTGTTAATATACCTGCCAAGAAGCAACTGTTTAATATAGATCAGAATGATGGAGGGCACCAGAGTTCTCTTCTCAGTGATAGATTATGGGCAATAAATCTTGTCACATCACAAAAGTCAAGGAGGACCTGATGGATTAATTTCCTCTCCACATGTTACCGTGGCAGCAGAAGCTGTGTTTGCTCATTTTCTAGAGATTTGGAGAGGATACCTGTGAAAGAGAGATCTCTTCTGTGCTGGGGAGAATATGGGTATGGAGGGAACATTTGAAATGTTAGGGTGTATCTTCAGAGCACTCTCCAGGAACATGACCTTGATTGTTTTGGAGAACAGGAAGATAAGAGCTTGCAGCGTTGTTGCAGACTGTAAAAGTAACAGATTTGCTACCAGTCCAGGCATTGCTGTCCAGTGAAAGAAACCCTGTAGCTCTGCCTGGTGCTCCTGAGCGCAGAGATCAACACCTTCTGTACCCAGAGAAACTCAGCTACCTGTTTTCATTGATGCAGTAAGAAGCTAAGTGCCTGCGTGAAGGAGGTGCCAGGGTTGGGGACTTTTACAGACTGTCTGGGCACATAGCAATTTGTCAGCATAGGGAGCTGGAGGCTAGTCCAGGGGTGATTTTGCCATGGCTGCTGTTAAGCCTCAGACCACTGCTTTCTGTGAAGTGGGTGTTTCTGGATGCTGAGTGGGGTCAGCATGGGCTCTGTACTGGGGTGATTAATATGCTGCTCTGCACCTTGTCTCCTCATCTGGACTCTCACGTTCTGATTCATGTCACAGAACTGGGAGGCAAAGCACTTTATGTGCGTACAGCTTTCAGGCTTGAAGTAGCTAAAGCTGGCTGAAATGCTGTCATATTACTCTGGAATAAAGGGCAGAGAGCACTGTTTTGCTTTAAATTGTTGAATTTTCATTAGAAAAGCATGAGGATGAACTTTTCAGAAACATTTGCTCAAAAAAAATTTCTTAGCATTGCAGCCATCTGTTTGGTATGGGAACAAAAAGGAAGAAGTTGATTTCCAATTAAGAAAAAGGAAGAATTACAACCCATAAAATGTTCCCATGTTTGAAACAGCTCAGTAAATGCATTTGCCTTCAGTAAGTCTGTGTGTGTTTCCCATGATATTCTAGCAAGAGAACTGATTGACAGGAATTTACTGAAATCAGGCAGGCCTTTGGGCAGGCACAGCAAGGATTAGACCTTGCAGCATCTTTAGAGCTCATGTTCCCATCTGCTCCTCTGTGCTCCACAAGGCATTGTGCCTGCTTAAAGGGCATTGTGTCTCAGTGCAGAGATGTGCCTTCATACCCCAGCCAAACCCAATGGCTCTCTGTCCTTGTTTGCTGATTACAAATAACATGCAAAGGTTAATTACATTAGCTTTGTCATTAACAAAGAGTCTTTTGGAAGCATAACCAATTGACTCGTAAGGAGAGAGCGATGCCAAATGTGCATGTGCCATGCACTTACTGCAGTTCTGTGATCACGCTGCACTTTGTGTAGTTGTTTACCTGCAGCAGGAAGTATAGATTTGAACAGCAGGAGAGGCTTACCTGAAAATATTTCATGGGCATTGTTCCTTTGACATGTCATTTCTCAGAGCTGGCTGGTGTGCTGTGTTGTCTATATCTGCCTGCAACCATTCCGGGTTTTGTGAAGAGTTTCCCAATGTTTGACAATTAATCTTCTGGCAGTAAGTCTGATGTTCCATAAAAATGTCTCTTGTGACTTGCTGATATCTGGTAGATAGCTGGAGTTGCCAATTATGTATTGTTTAAACAATAATGACAATAATAAATTATATTTTGTGTAGGGTAGATTCATCCTGAAGTGTCTTTATGCATTTGGCTAAATATTTGTGTGGATAACTTCATCTGTCGCTAAATTACAGCTGCTTTTGGGTTGAAAGACAGCTATTGTTTAATGGATTACTGCAACAGTATGCTACAGTATAAGGGAGAAAGCGAAGGACTGTGCGTTAATTTGAAGCTGAAGGATAGGAGCATGGGCATGTAGACCATGTTTACGCTGTCCCCCTCTTTGGGGTTGAAAGTGAGACTGGATCTACTGGATCTAGAGCTAATACTTTGCAAAATCCTAGGTTTGAGCCTTCAATGCAGAAGAACGTTCCACTACGCTTTTAGATCCTTGCTGAGAAGGGTATTCAGGCAGGTGCTTGAACAAAGTTTCTGTTCCTGGGGCTTCTGCTTGGGCTAAAGATATAAGGACGTGCTTTGGGGTCTTGTGACCAGGGTCATTGCCTTCAACTTGCCTTCTTCAGAGATACGCAAACCAACTTCCAAGCACTTAGAAGTCTTGTCAGGTGAAATGTGTGGTGTCCTGTGGGTGGGAACCTGGAGGCTGCCTAGAAGCGAGGCTGGGCCTCTGCTGGGAGAAGCTGTAGAAGTGGTACCATGGCAGAGTTAGTTGACAGAGCAGGTAGGAGAGAAGAACCCAGAGTAGTAATGAGGAATCGCAAGGCTGATTCACAGCTGATCTCCAGACAAAAAGATAGGCATAAATTTGTCTACCTGTCCCCCACAGAAAGAGCAGTTACAGCCCTGAACATCTCAAGACCTGCAAGCTCCAGACTGTGAAAGGGACCAGGTCTGGGCAAACAGCTCTGTTGTCTGTTAGATTTTCAGTTTGAGTTTTCTGTTGCCGCTGAGAGGGACGAGTTCTTACACCACATGGAGGGAAGGGCACAGCAATGATGAAGCACTGCTCACATGGTGTGCCCAGGGAATGGCCAAGCCCAAGCTGTTATCTGGGGGTCAAGTGGTATGCCATGCACTTACTGCAGTTCTGTGATTGCTCTGCACTTTGTGTAGTTGTTTACCTTATGTTAAATCACAAGGAGTCTGAGTTTGTTAATAGCTCCTGTGCTTTTCTTAAATGAAACATGAGAAGCCAAAGCCTTTCCTTGTTCTCAGTGTCAGATGTTTAATCACAGGTGGCAAAGTCAGGGCAGATTCACAGATGTGTTTGCTTTTATACTGAGAATGCTTTCACATGAATACCATTTCTGTCTTTTTGTCATATGGGAATTCAAACCTGTCTTGTTTTCACTGGCTCTTTTGTTTTACTTTCAAATCCAGACCAATGTACTTTTCTTCTATTGCTTCTTCATCTAGATACACCGAAGCCTTGACGGATCCCAGCTACAAAGGACAGATTCTTACACTGGCTAACCCCATAGTTGGGAATGGTGGGGTGCCTGACACGGCTGCTTTGGATGAAATGGGCCTCAGGAGGTTTCTGGAGTCTGATGGGATCAAGGTAACAGTGGGAGACACAGAGCTGATCAAAGGGTGGTGCTAGCAGCCAGAGTGTGTGTGTGTGTATGCACACAAGATTTTACTGGCACCGTCATGGAAGTTAGAAGGAATCTATGATACTCAGCCTTTCTTTTTACTCTTCTGGATATTGTCCTTTGGAGGAATGGTGACAAAAGATAATCCAGCTTGCTTTCTGTACCAGGCCATGTGCTGTCTGAAAGTGGTGTATTTCCCATCAGTGACAGACATGCTACAGTTTTTGTGAACTGCTGTCCTGGATGGCTTTTCTTCCACATTCCCTTCTGCCTCCTATGTATCTGTGTTTGCCCAGGACTGGTTGCCACAAGGAGATCAAATGCCAGTGAGAATGAGAAGTTTCTGTGTGCTGAGACTTTTCTCTATATGCCTGTACTACCGCACATGGGAGGTCACAGTTGTGTGGAGAAGGCTGTATGTACTAGTGCAGGAACCAGTATATACACTGTGGTGACAGGGGATATTGGCTAGGTGCAGGACCATGTCCATGCAGTGGTGGCAGTACCAAAAAGTGAAACAAAACCATGTAATTGCAGAACCAGTGAAATGTTCTATCTGTCCTGAGGTGAAATGACTCGTAAGCTATCTAACTCCACTGGAAAAGGGAGCTGACTTTTGAAATGAAATGTCACTTAAAAGTGAAAAGCTTTCTTAAACAAAGAATGAACCGAAATAAAACATTTTGTCTTGTGTTAAATTTCCACTTTCATTCTAATGAGAAGTGTTTTCTCAGTTCAATGTAATTTGCAGCTTTGGTTACCTGAAAGCCACATTACTCTATGAATTTCCTAAGTAAAAGGGTCCAAGTACAGTCATGACAGAGCATGAAGCCTTTACCCTGTTGCCAGGTACCTGTTCTGTGCACTCCCCCTGTGAAGGCTCAGATTTGCTATCTTTTTGTTATATAAAAGCAGCCATACCATGTCTGCCTAGCCTCGTGTCCTGTCCGTGATATGGTTTGCAGTGGATGAATAGTGAAAACTCAGAAAGTACAGGGCAGGTACAGTGTGATCCTTCCGTGCAAAATGACGTTTCTTTTCTCTGCAGGTTTCAGGCTTGCTGGTGCTGGATTACAGCAATGAGTACAGCCACTGGCAGGCTGCTAGGAGCCTGGGAGAGTGGTTGCAGGAAGAACAGGTGAGCAGTCTAGGGGTAACTACATTATGAGGACAGACCTGTATGTTTGAGAACAGCAGACAGAACTGCTGGCTTTGAGCTCGTAACCACTCTTCTCAGATGTCTTCACCAGTCTGTACTGGGCTTATTCTGTGTTCCTTAATTCTCTGATTCTTCATCCATTTCTCTTTTTTTTTCAGGGTGCAATGGTATTGCCAAGATCTTTCCAGAAGGAGTGTTAACTAAATGGGAATGTTTGGTTCTCCATAAAAACAATACACAATGGATTATATTCTATTCTTTCGTCAAATGATTCTGTAGTGCTGCCTCTTGTTGTTGCCATGGTCATAACCTTAAGAGATATTGGCTGCCAGGACCCCACTGTTTTGAAGCCGTGGGAGTCAAGGATGTGTCAGTAAACTGCCACTGACTTGTGATGGCTGGGAGGGTTAGGTGCTCATAAGTAAGGCAAAATGGGGCTCACAAATGAGGCAGATTTTTGCCACATGAGCTTTTTATTTTGTGCTTTTTAGTGCAGAAACTAGATTTGAAGAACTGAGCTATTTATGAGTGGGAAAATGAAGAGCTGGAAGTGAGGCAGCCTTGGTAATAGTGCTGCTAAAAGCCAGAGCTCCTTGAACAAGGACATGTTCTTCTCAGCAAAGTGAACTGGCTGCTCTCTTCCTCTGTTTTAGCTGCTTGTTCTCTAATTTATCCTTCTCTTGTGTTTTCCTCAGGTGCCTGCACTGTATGGGATTGATACCAGAATGCTGTCCAAATTAATTCGTGACAAGGTATGATCTGCTTCCCTTGATCCAGTTGCATCAACGTTGCTATTGCTGGGCCCTTTTTCTAACAGTGCAGCAAAACTGGGGTGGAAATGCTACTTCTGGGCTGCCTTGACCTCAGATGCTGCTCGGATCCCTGTGCTCTTCCAAAGGCTCTGTGTCTTCTGTGCGGCTGAGGCAATGCTCTGATCCCAGGGAGCCCCCTCTCCTTGGCTCTGCGCTGGGTTTCCTGTTCTACAGAAGTGAACCAGCACAAGCTGATGTAAATGAAAGGCCTCAGGTAGCTGTGTCAGACTAGTGTGTTGGACACAACAGGTAGTAGTGTCAACTACATGTTACCTCAGATAGTAACAGTCTGAGAGAGCAACAGCTCTGTGAGAAATTGTGGATATTAGTTCACAGATAGCATCACCTTTGGTCGGTAGATATTCTCTTATTCCTCAGAGACAAATAAATGCCTACAATAACCTAAGCTGGATTCCTAACTCAGGCTGGTTTTCTTTGGCTGAAGCCTGTTATTTTTTTTAATAGTCATTACTTTTCTTTGGTTTCCAAGAGCTGACAGTTGAAGGACATGAGCAGGATTATTGTACTGAATGGAGGTTAATGTTAAGGTACACTTCACACTGGCTAAAATAGTGATCAAAGTCCCTCTGAATGTAAATGCGCCTTAGAGGCTCTTCTTTGTAATGGATTATTTGAAGCTGCTCTTTTCTTTAGGTGATCAATTTGCAGTCTGCAGTCCAAGCCCACACCCCCTTTCATTCCACAGAACAAAATATGAACAACCCAGCTTGAAGAGAGGAATATTTGTAGAAATGAATTCATACAGGAAGGTAGGGCGTTGTCCTGCTCTTAGACAGCAGACAAGTGCAGTTTAATACAATAGAAAATGGCAATGTGGTTTCTACTTTCTTGAGACATACTGTTTAATGGATCAGCATTCCTTTCATCCAAAGTAAATACACTTTCAATGTTTATTCTGTAACTTAGCAGTGTATGGTAGTAATGCCCATTATACTGGGACTCTGAGTTGTATTGGTTTATGGCTTTTAAAGTAATGCATAATGTAGCCTCTTCTCCCAGTCTTCTCAGCTTGAAAAAAACAGCTTAGTATTTCACTCCATGTCTGTTTATAAACTGGGGGCGAGATCAGGTTTTCATTATGATAAATGCAGAAATGAGCCATTACTTGTTGAAGTGGACTCTAAAGGTAAATGCAGGGCACCATTTGGCTGAATAATCTGGGAGCAATGTAAGACACAGGGTTCCTGTTTGAGAGCAAGGGCTTTAGGGCTTTGTCATCAGCTTTTATGGGACTGACTGCTTGGTGGCACTCAGCAGTTTCTGTGGTTCCCAAGAACCTGACTTACTTAAGATGATGCTGACCTTTTCAGCTCTGCTCCACGCAAAGCAGTCTGGAGTAGCTTTGGTGTAAGGTGCTATCAAGATGAGATAGAGTTTTGCTCTTAAGAGTGGCTGACACCCTGACTTTAAAAATTACCCTTAGTACTGCGCATGGCAATGCAAAATGCTGGCTCTTTCTTGTCCTAGGAAAATGGCAAGGATACTTCAGGTATGGCCAACCATGAAAGCGCTTCATGGAAGTATCGCTAAAGCAAGTGCAATATCCACAGGGCAAGCTGAGTTTAGCATGTTTTATCATGAAAGTTTTATGCATTAAAAGTTACAACAAAACATTGAATTCATCCGTCTTACTTTCCCCTTCCATCCTTGAAAAGTTCTGTATTGCGCACACTTTCTCATGCAGAGAAAAGGTTAACCCTATGTTAATCCCACTTATTCCAGGAGTGGGACAAAGCCAAAACAGGGATTTTTCCACTGAGAACTCTAATGAGCAGAAGGTGGAGAAGGATATGCTGCTGGCAGAGCAAGAGTGCCCTAGCTTCTGCAAGGTGGTAACAGCAATAAAGAGTAGAGCTTGCTTTTTTTTTTTTTAATAGCTTATTCAGAAAACAGCTGTGCTGACCTGCCTCCTCCATAGCTTTGCATTACACCAGCTCTGCTGCCTTTATAGCTGTCCACAGGAGGTGGCTGAAGGCCTCACAGTGGGTTTCCAAAAACAAAAAGCTTTAAACTTCTTTGTGGGTTACTCCCAGATCTACACAACAGTTACTTGGGGATTTGAATTCTGATCCTCTTGGAAGGCAACCCATTTCACTGTCACTAGACAGCTTGCCAAACTGCCTATTAACCGCGTTTACTGTTGACAATGCCTCTCCCCTCAGTGAATGATTTTAAACAGATTTTTGATACTGAGAAAGGCTCATAAGCTTCTGAAGATGCTAGAAATGGTTATAAGCCACCAAGAAACCATCTCTGAACAGCTGTTCCAGTTGCTGTGCCTGTCAGCACCTTGTCCCAGTGTTCACAGCTTCTCCTTTGCTCATGCTTTGTTGTTTACTGGTGTATTTCCACAGGGTACAGTACTTGGGAAGATTGAATTTGAAGGTCAACCTGTGGAGTTTGCAGACCCAAATAAGCAAAACTTAATTGCAGAAGTTTCAACAAAGGTGAGAAGTTCTTCTGTAGTCCCAGAGCTGTACACTCCAGGTAGTAACCACTCTTCATTTACTCTGGGAATGGTCCAGCCTTTCTAAACAAACAATCTGGGGATCTTTTGTAAAGCATGCACCTTTCCAGACCTTTAAAGGACTGTCATCTGAACATCATCCTGTAGAATCCCCATGGCTCCTTAGGTGTGGTGTTGAAGATGTAAAATGAGCTGTGTTGAGCTGGATGTAGTACTCTGATCAGAGGATTGTGTGTTACAAAGACGGGATTGAGAAGTTTTGGGGCTACACTTAGACCTAGTATATGGTGGACATTTTCAAACATAAGAAGAATTAATAAAAAGAATTGTAGATTTCCTTAAATAAATTTCAGGAAAGCTCACAATAACATCTGATCATCTGTGTTACGGCGTAATTTTGTTGAGGTCATTCCAGAAGATATTTCTAGATTTCAAAAAAAGACCAAGTTAGGAATCCCCTGGATCTAATATTACTGGTGTTAGCTGCTTTGTCTATAGATACGTACAGAACAGCAGTTAAGTTTGTACTCTGTTTGCTGGGCGTGCAAACTATGTTCGACCACAAGCTGAAAAGAACATTACAAATCATGAGGACATAGCAAACCAGGTCCATACTAAAAATAGTAACTATTCTTGTACCAATGCAAGGGCTAATGTTTTCAATTGTGGACCCTTTGGGGATTTAACTGTGGCATAAAGCGTACCTTGGGTGCTTAAGACCATTGACCGAAGTGAGAACTGAGTGTACAAGTCCCTTTTACAAATTCCATGCTTACTATGGTGTTTGAAGCTCCTTCAAGATCAGTGAGGCTCTGGAAGAGCTCTGCAAATAGTTGCTTGTGTACTCTTCTGCATAGAAGCTGGTGTGTTTGTGGCATGGGTGAGTGAGGAGCAGTCCTGAACAGACTGGTTCAGTCTGTTCAGGAGTGAGGAGCAAGTGGGAATGTGAAGTGCAGTGTTCATCCCAAGTGGGAATTTGAAGTGCAGTCTCCATCCAGGCTTGGATTTACAGTAGTAACTGGTTACTTGGGATGCCACTGGAATACATGGGCCGTCTTACAAATCTCACCTTCAGGGATCTCACCAACTGATGCCAGTGCCTCCATGTATTTTGAGTCAGGACCTTGTTGCTGCATGAAAGGGTGGCAATTGCTTGTCGAAGTTGTGATCTGTGATTGCAAGATGCAGGTGGAGCCATTTTGAGCAGTAACTCAGAAATAGGTAAGGTTGCTGATGCTCAACTCTGCAATTACTAAGACAGAATTACTGTAAAGATGCTGAAAATAGCTTCTAAAAGGAAGATATAATAAGATTAATGGAGCTTTGGTGGTCTCATTATGTTTATAACTTGATTTTATAGGCTTAAAATGCAACATCACAAATAAAACTGAAAATAAAGTAAGCTGTTCAATGTTGGTAATTAATGGACATGATAATCTATCTGTTGCCAAACAGCTATTTTCATGTAAATCAGGATACAACAAGACCAGGAATCTGCTTATCAGTTGTACATTAGGAGTAACTGATTTTTTTTTTGTAATTTTTTTTCCCTTCCTGCCTTCTTTAGATGCTAG
The DNA here is from genome assembly GCF_047716275.1 of Strix uralensis. NCBI lineage: Eukaryota > Metazoa > Chordata > Aves > Strigiformes > Strigidae > Strix > Strix uralensis. The sequence goes on along the minus strand of NC_133977.1, from coordinate 7,469,546 downwards.
TGGTATAGACTCTATTTGCCGATGTTGCCTATACAGGGCAGGGAATATAGAAAACTGCCAGTGTTTTGCAGGAATTTTTGTCAGAGATTTATTTTGGTGCATGTGGTGGTCAGAGTCCCAGAGCAGTTGAGAGGTATTTAACCACTGGAAGCTGAAAGGTCCTTTCTATCCATACATACCTTTCTATCCATACATACAGCCTCATGTACTCTTTTTTGTTCTCAGCACTACTGCTAGCAAGAGTTTAAGAGTTTCTAGTCTCCCTGACTGCTGGCTCACAGCCTTCCCACATCATCCTTTCAGACTGGGACAGGTTTTTTTATAGGCTGAGCAGTGAATAGATGAGGGAAATCCTCTGGCTTTAGAAGGAATGTATTTTAACAGTTTCCTCATCCAGTTCCCAGTCTGGTTTCTGTCTAGACATACTCTTGGCCAGACACGGGGGTCAGTGCTCTGCAGTACATAGGAATAGTAAGTGTGAGAAGTGGGGGGGAGGGTTGTGAAGACAGCAACACCTAAAATCAGTCTTGCTGCTGAAGGAAATGTTGTAACAAGTCAGCCTAATTAGCTGGACAGGGAAGAGTTTTGAGACTGAGGCAATTAAAGTACCTCAAAGCAGTTTTGTCCCACAACTCCCTCTGACTGTTAGAACAGCCAAGGAAAACCTTTGAGGGAGATCTTTGCTTCACAATGTTTTGCAGATTTTTAAGTATGGATGTTGTGAGGAATTAAGGGGTCTCCAAAAGCCCTTTCAAGAAGGAAGAGTGAGTTTTTCTTAAGGGACTCTGGCACATGACACTAAGCTAGTTTCTGTGGGAACTGAGCACCTTAATCTTCGTGAGATTTTTGAAACCCACCTCCCAGAAGCCTGAAGGACAGCAGGTAAAAGACCCATGCAGTTCCTGTGCAGTGACACAGTTCCACCATGGACTGTGGAAGCAGAATCCACTTGTGTATTGGTAACTGTGAAGATATTGTTGTATTTTATGTCAGACACAGCTTCATATCAGAAGTCTTGAGTGATCTAACAGGACCTGGTTTTAATATGATTTCCATTCTACTCATTCTCAAAAAGGGATGGTGGGGTACTTTGCCAACTGATTCTGTAGTGTGAACTACAAGATATGTTCTGATACAAAAATCTCCTTTCAGCATTACACATCAGGAGTCACAACAGCAGTGGTAGTACTACTGGCTCTGTGCTGAGTCATATCCTCAAAGGTGGATTAGGGACCGTTGGTGGTTCATGGGTTGCAGCTTGAAGCCTTGGAGTGAAGGGAGGTGGCTTCTTGCTCCCCATCTGTTCCACCCTTGCTCCTGACATGGTGGTAAATCACTCCTGGTGATGATCAGAGCTGTCCTCACTTAATACATGCTCTTGTATCTCAACAATCTCTTCATCTCAGTCTTTAAGAAGGTAAAAGTTCAAACAAGAACTGACTTAGGATAACACAGAGGGAGGAGTTCTAATATTCTGCTAGTGAACTTCATCTGGAGTTCCTTGTAGAGGGGATATCTTTCTTTCTGGCTGGTTGTAATCCCCTTATGAAAAGATTCAGTTTGTTACCCAGCACCAGGCATATTGGGCATGGATTTTAGTATCTTCTCATAAAGGGGCCCAGCTGTGAAATATGAAAGCCAGGGAAGCTGATTAAAAGGGAGATACTTAGTTTTTAAAAAAAAAAAAAAAAAAAAGACTTTTTTTTCAGTGTCGTATTGCACAAGAGAAAAGACACTTTGGATAAAGTACACTTATCAATATCAGCTTTCAGAAGCTGAGCATAACTGAAGGTAAGCACAGAGTTTGTTTTTAGGAGGAAGAAAGCTGCCTTATGTGCTTGTTCATGAATAACATCCCAGACTGGTGCTAGCTGCAGTCATGTAACAAGTAATTCAGCAAGCTGCAGAAAGAAGCTGTCCGTAGAATGAAGCACATCAGTGCTACAGCTGTCTGTCAATATGTCTGCATGTTGCAGTATCAAGGTCTATATAACACACAGTGGTTTGACTTCACTCTCTTCCATGCTGGTTGTGACCAATAGAGAAGTGGGTGTACAAATCCTAATGGTGCAGACTTGGGACTGGTGACAGTTTACTTTGTGGAATGGGTTGAGGAACAGCAGCTAGAAGAGAAGTGTTGTCTGTTATGTAAAACTGTCAGGTCCATATGGATGTAGGTCATGCTCAGTGACGCGCTTGGCCTGGTCTGTACTGCTGTGGTACACTAGAGGTCACTCAGAGGGTATCTCCAGCTGTGCTACTCTTTGGTCTTACTGTGACTGGAGGGTCAGGGTGGTAGTTAATGTGATGGAGCTGTAGCTGGCGTGAAGTAGCCTTGCTCCACTGGCATCGGTAGGATGACTTCCCTTCAGCTGAAAATCTCTCGCTGTGTATCTGGCATTTCTCTTGGGCTACAATAATCTGTGAGAACTGGCTTGCTGCTTCCCTGCTAATGAGATGAAACACAGGAAAAAAGCTTGTCATTAGCTATGGAAACAAGTGATTTCTTAGGAATTGCTGTTACTGCTGTAATCAACAGTATATAAAAGAGCATTATAACTTCTACTTTCACAGAAAAATGAAGGAAGCACTAATGTCTGCAGTACTTCTGGAGATTTCCACGTAAATTGATTGTTAAGTACCAGTTGCTGCATGTTGGTGAAAAGTTACTCTGCTGCCTGTCTTCCCTGTGTTTTGGGAGCAGGGGGTGACCCATCATTTACAGCATGGTCTGTCTTTTTCTAGGAAGTCAAGGTTTATGGCAGAGGGAATCCAACTAAAGTTGTAGCTGTTGACTGTGGATTGAAGCACAACGTTATCCGTCTGCTAGTAAAGGTGAGTCAGTGCTTTATGTCCTTCACCTCTTGTTTTGCTTTGATAAGAGCCTCACTTGTACTCACTAGCCTTCCTCCCACCTGGACACATCAGCAGTTGTCCTTCTAAAATGAGGTACAATTTTTAGGATGATTTTTATGGACTGGCAGGTGTTTTCTGAACTTGATACACTGTATTGAAGGGATAAGGAAGAGGAACTGTGCAGCAACCTCTCAGCCATGGGAAGGGTTCTTGAAGGTGAGCTTTAAAAAGACAAAGCATAACTTCTCTGAGGAACAACCATGGAAGGTCAACCCAACATTGTAAAAAATAAATAAATGGGGGAAAAATTTTGCAATAAGGGTTGTGAATGGCTGAAACAGGCACAGAGAAGTTGTGGAATGTTCATCCTTGAAGATACTCAAAACTCAACTGACCAGTGCCCTCAGCAACCTGCCCTAAAGTTGAAATTACCCTTGCTTTGAGCAGGGATTAGACCAGATGACCTCCTGAGGTCATCCCATCCTGAGTTATTCTTTGATTCTGTGAAAATCTTTTCCTGTTGTTAGCACAATGATGTAGCAGGCCTTGCTTTTCTAGCCACATAGGAAGAATGAAGGCAGTGTCCTCTCATTCTCTAGATGTACAGGGTTTCCCTGTTTCTGTTTTTCGGTTTATGTGGATGTTTGTCCCATTTTTGACATGCAGTACTAGTTCTGGCATGTCATAGAATGAGGCTGTGAAGCCCTAATTTAGCAGTTAGATGAATGCACCATGTGTGCATACACACTTATTTTGCATTCCATTAGTAAGTTTTGTCTGAAGTTCACTAGTGAGATCAAACTTGACATACACTGAGGTGGCTCAGAGATACTAAGTCTACCAGTTTTGTGAAAATAATCTGGTTAGATGGTGAAGAGAAGTCTCATTATTGTCCCCGGCAAAGGGGATGACTGAAATCCAAACTCAGCCTCTGGGATATGAGAGCATGGGAACAACCTCCTGACACAAATTCATTTGTTCCCCTCCTCCCCTCATTTCTTGTTCCCTTGTTTTTTTCCTAGCGAGGTGCAGAAGTGCATTTGGTTCCATGGGACCATGATTTCACCACCATGGAGTATGATGGGCTCATAATTTCCGGAGGTCCAGGGGATCCCATGAAGGCCCAGGAGGTGATTCAGAATGTCAGAAAGGTACAGTGTAATAGCCATAGCCAATTATTCTTGTTTATTTGCCTTTTTTTCAAGTGCCTGGATTCTAAATGATTGTATTAACATGTTATGGACCAAATGTCGTTCAGTCATTTCAGCTGCCTGGGATATTCCTCATCTTGGTCCGTTGGGTGTTGTCTCCAGACCAGTAGTTACAGTAAGGCTATAGAGGCCTTGCTAACAATGCATAGTAAACATGATTACCACAATTACCTTACTGGTGCCTTAAAGTACCCTGTGCTCTTTCAGGAGCTCTGTGACTTTATGAAAGTACAGCCCTGACTTCACAGTGCTCCCTTCTGAAATAATGTCTCACATTAAATGGCTGTAGCGCAGAGTGTCATTGCTTATTCCCCTTGAGTAGACCGAGACATCAAGCTGTGCTCTGAGGCTTCCCTCTGAAGCAGAGGAGAGGAGGAAACTTTCCTTTATAGGCTGTTGCCACCCTTGCATTCAGCTTTTTCCCAAGTCGGTGTGGCTGCTGTGAGGGAACTAGCGTGGTTTATGCTGGAATTGCTGAACAGAGGCATTCCAGTACCTCTTGAAAACCTTTTCATTTTAGGTGCTGGAGAGCAATCGCCCAGAGCCCTTGTTTGGAATTAGCATGGGGAATCTAATCACTGGAATAGCAGCCGGAGCTACTTCCTACAAGATGCAGATGGCCAACAGGTGCGGCAGCAATTCTCCTTCCCAGGGCCCAGATAAACCAGCTCAGCATTGCAGAAGGCCACAGAGCAGCAGTGCTTTGCTTCTGAACTGCCTTAAAAGGAGCTAGCATGTCAGTGACATTACTTCTTTGTGCCAGCCATTCTCCTCGCCTTTAATTAAAACTGCCACGTCATGCATTACTTTTTTGAGGGTATTTTGAAAGTATTTGATGTAATTGATCCCCATCAAACTGAAGAATAGTGAAGTTTCTCTTAGGATTTATCATTTTGAGATTGGCTGCCAGTATTGAACAGCTACTATTGAACTGCTATGTATAGCCCCACAGTTACCAGGTCTTCCTAATTGTGGCATTTGGACACATCTGGCATTTCTGTCCTCTGTTCTCTGATCCTTTCTCTTTCAGAGGACAGAATCAGCCCGTCCTGAATGCAGTGAATGGACAGGCCGTCATCACTGCTCAGAACCACGGTTATGCCATCGACAGCTCTACCCTCCCACCTGTCTGGAAACCTCTCTTTGTGAATGCCAATGATCAAACGAATGAGGTGAGCTCATACTTTCTGGATACCTGCACCTAGCAGCCTCTAGTGAGCGAAGACTCTTTCTCACTTTATTTCACCTCCTGTAAACTTGCTGCCAGATTACAGTTAGTTATCAGGACTAAACTTGATGGTCTGACCACCTGCTTTACTTGGGGCCCTGCCTTACAGGCCACAGAGGGGTGAGCCATTACTGCTGTTCTGCATACTAGCCCAAAGTGTAGGATTGTAACAGTGACCTTACGTTTTCCCTTGAACAGCTGCCTTATTAACTTCTGTGATTTCCCTACCATTAGTGGTGCTCACTCAGTTACTGTTGTCTTAGGGCTTGTGCCACAGGTGTGCTAACCCGTGTCGCTGTTTTATTGTGTTGGTTCTGTGTTGCCCAGCACAGAAAAGGAGTGTTATTGCTGTCTAATTTGGTCTGTTATTTTAAATAGAATTCCAAGGACTAAAGTAATGAGGGAGAGAAGCAGTTGCCTCTAGAGAACAACTTACAGGATCTAAGGTAGAGGTCCAATGTCAAGTGATGTCCGTGTAGGGAAAAAAATTTTTTAAAATGCCTGGCCTCTGGAGGTTCACAGCTGAACAGGGGAGAGTGTAGGAAGGAAGACAGTTTTACATAGCTCTGTCTTGACAAAGTCAGACAGACATTGAGACACATCTCAGGCTTTGCAATTGCCCATTTTAAATCTTGTCCAGTGTTGTGCAAGTCAGTGAAGTCTTGTTATTCATCAGAAAATCATTGAAAAGAAGGTATTTTCAAAAACATTTCCCCCATGGGAATATGCCTCTTCATTGTTTTGTGTAAATGCCCCACATCAAGTCTAGCAGATTGAACAGTGCTGTTCTGGCATATCCTGGCTCTACTTTGCAGGATCGAGGAGCAGTAATTTCCAGCTAATGGTTTTAGAATAAATTTTGTTTGTCAGTTGCTGTTTTCTTTATCCTTACAGATGTATCTAAACAGAGACAAATGTTACCAAACAAGATACTAATACAAAAAATTTACAGCTGTTTGGTTCAATTTTTGAAACGAGTTTGAGCTGTGTTGACAGACTGAACCCTTTCATCCCCACGCCTTTCATGTTTGCTTTAGCTGAAGATTGGAGACAAGTGTGATGGTGCTTTTGCATAAAGCAGTTGATAAGATTGAACATGAGTCTTCTAGATCTAGGAGCAAGACAGTCTTTTATGTGAGCTAAAGGACCATTTCTGTGAGCCCCAAAGCAGCATCAGTCTCTTAAATCTTCATAGACGGAGAGGGACAAGAAGCAATGTTGTTTTATCATGGGATGCACAAATAGGAATGGGATTGGATAGGCTCTCATGTGCAGTCTGTTGCATTCCTCTGTTTGAAAAAGAAAAAAACATTTCTTCTGGCTGACCTGACCCATCACAGCTGGACAGGGCCAACACAGGTTTCCAAATACTGACAAGCCATGGAGTGAATATTTTTTAAAAGATACTTGTATGTAACTAGAAGCAACATGAGCATTCAGGGAAAATGTGACAGACTGATGACATTCTTTACTCTGAGAGCAGAAACTCATGAGATAATGGATCAGCTGTGGTCAGTAGCTCATCTCTCATCCCTGTCCTATCCCAGCATCCCACCCTGCAGCTCTGGATGGCACTGTTGCTCTCTATGAGCTGTTGGGACTTCTTTGTCCAGTCCTAAGGGAAGCGGGTTGTATCAGCACTATTTTTTCCTGGATTTTTCTCTTGAGGGATCTCTCTACCTCCATCTGGAATTGGAGCCCATGAGCAATGACAGCTACAGGATAGTGTCCCTGTGGGCCACGCTGCTTGGTGCTATCAGGCCATGCAAATGGGAAATCAGTTTTTCCTGGCTCCAAATGAAACTAGAAGCAGTGTCTCCAAACTTGGTTTAGGTCCTTCATATCTACTGTTTGTCCAGAGCAGTGGTCCCACTTCATCACAGCCCTGAAAACAACCCAGGGCAGAGGTCTGGCCCGGTGTCGGTATTTAAAGTGAGTTATGGAAATCAAGAGCGTGACCAAAATCCATTTCTCCTGTGACAGAACCAACCAGATCAGGATGGTAAAACCATTCATTCCATAACAGCCTTGTCCAAGGTGATCTTTTCTTGCCATGTATGTTTTTCTTCTCTGCCTGGTCCAGGATTACCTCCAGAGGGAGACTAGCGTATCTGCTCTGTTAAGTGCTTACAACTTAGTAACGTTTGCTGTTGTAGTGAAAGCGATGTCTTCACTATGCTTCTCTTCCCTGTTCTGCTTCTTCACTGTGCTTCCACGCACAGCTCAGTGGGTTATACAGGCATTGGAGTGTTAGCAGAAGAACAAGAGGCTTAATGACTCCTCGGATAAGACATTGTTTGAAGACTGGAAGTGAAATGGATGTCAGTTTGGCAGCCTCTAGAAACATGACAGTCCTTTGCCCTTCAGTGCTTAGAGGGATAAGGTGTGGCTTTCTGTTCTCCTGCTTGCTTGGGTGTCTAAGACAATTGTTTTTATTCCTGCAGGGAATTATGCATGAGACCAGACCGATTTTCACAGCACAGTTCTACCCAGATGCAAATCCTGGGCCAAGGGACACAGAGGTATTGTATGAGAGCTGATCTGGGCTTGCTTTCACATGGCCTAGGGAGTGCAGATATGCATCAGCTACACTGACAAGTCTTTATGTTGGTAATGGTCCTAAATCTTGGTTTTGGAAATGTCAGGATCCTAACAGAGGGACCAGTCATGCATAGGCTTGTGTCTGTTTAGCTTGATCCGCAGCTAATTACAATCAGCAGCAAGGCGTCTATTGACTTCTGTGTGCTTTGGATCAATGATTCCATTCTTATGATGTGTATGCTTGGAGTCCTGGTGGGATTATCTGTGTGTTGGAAGTTACTGAAGTGCTTAAGCCTTTTCAGGATCAGGCTCAAATCTCTTGTACCTGGGGTGACTGCAAAAGGAAAAGGATTTTTTTTTAACAGAAAAATACTAGCCAGATGCTTTGTAATAAAATCATTAACTTTCTAATACATTTTAGTTCCACTTTCAAATTTTATAATTACTGTAGAGTTATGCAAATGGATTCACACTTCCTCACTCTGGTTCTCCTAAGTGAAATGAAATTTTAATCCCCCATCTGTGACTTCGCACAAATTCTATAACAACCGGTTGCATAGTCACAGAGTATGACTAAGCAGCAACAGGGGATGTGGAAGGCAGAGGAGGCATGTCTGAACATAAATAAACTATTTAGCATTTCTTGAGAGAGGAAGATGGAAGAATACATAGAAGTGCTTATTTTAATCTTAATTTGATGATGTTGATTAAACCTGCAAGTAAATCTCTTGATATCAAGAAGTTGCATAGCAATCTGATTGACTAGTGAATCTCGGAGAACTCAGAACAACCCTCACCCGTGTCTTTTCCAAGTCTGTGCACTCCCACTGCTGGGATGGGTCTGATAACATAGTGCCTATCCTTATAGGCTTGCGGGACCCATCCGTACTCCTTCCATAGGTCATTCCCAGCAGCCAGCTTCAGGGGTTCTGTGGACAGAAGCTCTGCAAGTGTGGGGTTAGGTGGGAAGCCTGTGCCATTGCGTGTAGGCCTGTGTGCCTATGGTGGTCATGCTGCCTTCCCTGCCTGGCCTGGCTGGAGAACACTTTTCTCACAGCTGTTCTGGGATCTCCTCTGAAAGGACAACACTGATTTAGCACAACGGCTGTTTAGATATACCTGTTCAGGTCCCAGCTCTATAGCAGGCTGCATTCCAGATGGTTCCATCAAGCTAGGTAAGTGTATGCTCTTCTGTATTTTAGCTTTCACTGCATGGTCGTTCCTTATACTGCCAGCCATATACAAGCAGAGCAAACAGACGTGATTGATATGTGTTTTCTTCCTGTTATGACCTCACTTTCTTCAATGCGGCTTTGTCAGATACATCAAAGTTGTTAAATAAATTTCAGATAATGATCTCCTCTTCTTTGATGCTGTAAATCTACCTTCTGAAGGCAGCATAGCAGAGTTGATAGCTTGAGCTCACAAATGGCCTGTTTTTTCTTTCTTTGCTTGGTGTTTATTTAGTTACATTTTGGCGATTAAACATGTGTTTATTTTTCCTAGTTCCTGTTTGATTCATTTATTTCACTGGTTAAGAAAGGGAAAGGCGCTACAATTTCCTCTGTCCTGCCCAAGGCTGGAGTGACAACTTCCAGAGTGGAGGTCAGTGTACAGATACTCATTATTCATGCTTGTTAGTGAAGCTAGGAGCTTGTTAATTCCTGCTGAAGCCATGGTACAAAATGGCACAAAACCTGATCATGGAAGTCAAAGGAGGCTTCCCTTACAAAAGGCCTGTCAGCTGCCTATCTCACGGTCATCAGGCCTCTCTTGTGTCATTAACTCCCTTTTCTTTGAGAAAGTTTTAAGATCTAATGTTTCATGTATTTTCCTTTGTAGTTCTCCCAAGAAAGGTACTCTCATAGCAGTATATGAGGTGCCCTGGGATAATCTGGTCATGAGACTTTATGCCAGCAGCACAATTTTGATGTTCTGTTGCTTAGCAAATAAGTCTGGAATTCCTAGCATGAACTGAATTTCATACAGTTTTGCTATCTTAGAAGACAGTTGGACTTTGTGGGCAGCCAAAGTGAGGCATGGTTATCTATAAGCACCTGACACAATAAACACGTTTATTGTATGCCCTATGCATAAGTCATGTGTTTCTCCAACCAGGGATGTATGGGAGAAGTCCAGAAATATTCTTAGAAGTATAACTGTGGCGGTTTTGAAGGTGACTTTTCTTCTCTTTTTAGAACTTAAGTTTTGATTTTCAACATCCACTACGATAGGACTGATTTTTTTTTCATGCTGTTTGACACTTCTAGGTCTCCAGAGTTCTCATTCTAGGATCCGGGGGTCTGTCAATTGGTCAGGCAGGGGAATTTGATTACTCTGGATCGCAGGCTGTAAAAGCCATGAAGGTGAGAGGATACTCTAAAAATACTAACCTCATGTAATTTACTTTCCCTTCTCACAGCTAACTGATCATCCAAATGTGGTATCACTGGGGCAGGGAAGCTGGTGAGAATAAATGACTGTAAGGAAATTTAGCCATTTTTTGTTCGTGAAGCTACTGGTTGAGTGATGAGTTAACCCCTCAGAATTATTTTCCAAAGAGAGACATTCTCGAGGTTTCCATTGCAGTCTTCAAGCAGTTTGTTATTTGTGATGTGTGACTGGTCACTCCAGGCTTGTCAAATTGAATCGAAATGAGGAGGAGGAATATGGGCAGCTACACCTGAGCTGAAATTACTGAAACTTTTGTGAAAAATTACCAAAACAACAACTGAACAGTTGGCTGCTGTCAAGACTTATGCAAAAGATTTTGAACCCCTTATCAAGGCAGGTTTTCTAAATGGTATTTATTTTAAAGGTCATATATGTCAAGTTTTTTTTCCAGAATAGATTCATAATCTTGAAAGGAATGAATGAAATATCATTCCTTTGGATGAGTTTTGTCCAGTAAACTTATTACCTGATTTCTGATGTTCCCTTTCTGAAGGTTGAAGAGCTGTATTATTCTGGAGCAAACAAAAATGCCTGTGTACTTCTATATGTGCCTGAGAAATGCACGCGTTTAAAATGGTACTTGTGCATGTTTGCCTGAAGCATCCTGCATAGTCCACTCATATGGTGGGTTGGTGGATTCTGGAGTCTAAATTGCTCTGGCTGTCTCATGCTGCAAAAGTGCAAAGCAGCTCTGAAAGGGTGCTAGGGCAAAAGCTCATGCTCAGAAAAGGTGTAGAAGGATAGCAGTATTCCTGCGATGGGGTTATTACTGGTAATGTAACAGTTATCTGGGCTCCGTAGTTCATGTCTAACCTCATGTGAAGAAGGAGGAGAGCTTGTAGAGGTCTGCCTGACAGATTCAGAGCAGATGTAGCAGCTGCCTTCAGATGAGGTGATGACTGTGAGCAGCTCTGAGGCTGTTCTGACATCAGGGCCATTTTAATCCTGTGCTGACCCTGGAGTCAAGGAAGGAAAAAATAATCTGGGGCTGCTCTGGGTTGGTCCTGGTGTTACAACACATCTTGTATTGTAGATACTTTGTGTTCTGTATTGCTATTGCTGGCTACTAGTTCAAACTGGCCGTGTCATCAAGAAAACAAGTTAGGAGTGGAGGATGCCAGAGTTGATGAGTGCAGAGAATGACCTGAGTTGGACAGGAGGCAATCTCTTCCTTTTTTTCTCTTTTGTCCTTCAAACTCAGCTCCGGTTTGTGGAAGAAAGTGGTTTTTTTAATGATAAATCTCCCTAGCTTGACCTCCTGCAGTGCCCTTTCCCTTCCTGTGGCCACCAGGCAGCTGCTCTGATCCGCAGGATAATCAGCCATTCCAGTGGCAGTGCTTGCTCTTCCTGACCTTGCCTCTGGCAGAGTGATTTACAGTTGCATGCGAGAGAGAAGGTGGTTGGTCAGTGGCTGCCAGGGGAAAGCTGCAGAGCATGGATGGGAGAGAACAGGGACAATTAATTGGAGACAAGAGTGATTTCTTTCCCCTTAGACTTCTTCATTTTTTTAGTTATAAATAATCAACATTGATTATCACTGCTGGATCTTCTGATTCATTCTGCTGTGTACTGCTGTTCTTCCTAGTCTGTTGGATAAGAAGGTGCTGTTGTAAATATTCAGTCCTATACAGTTAAATGGGTGCCTTCTTTAAAGAGTAAAATCCTGTGGAGCCGGGACTTGCCCAGCCAGTGAATTTGTATTTGCAAGAATGTTCATCAAAGGCAGGAACATTCTCTGAAGAACAAGGCCTGGAAGCATCTGTGAACAACAGACACTGACTTGTGGTCACCTGAAAAACCTTTTGGATTACTTGCTGTGGGGAGTCTCCTGACTGGTCTGAATACAGGTGGATATTATACAAAAAGAAGAATGGAGCCCTCCTGGAGTATTATTAATTCACTGTTTTAATTAAGTTGTAACAAAGGTCTCCAATCAGGATGGGTAGCCATTGCACAGAGTCCTGTGTGCTTATAAAAAAATCCAAAAGGCAGAAGTTGAAGGAAAGGACTGTAAGGGCAAACAGCAAGTGGATTAAAATCCAACATCCTGAACAATTGGGCCAGAGGATGTGATATCAGTAAAATATGTCTCTCTTAGCACAGTGAACATTAATTCTCATTAATTATCTTCATCACTGCTAGCTGGTCCTTAAGACACCTTGCCCCAGATAAGTAGGAAAGAAAGGGCTGAGATGTACAGATACTGCAGCTCGTTGAAAAGCGTTATACCTCTCCCTCCCCCATTCATTACAACAGAATTATAACTATAAATTTCTGAATACATTTATTAAAGAAGGACATTTTCATCAGAGATCTACACTTTTGCTTTAGCACCGCCATGAAAACTACCCAGTTTGGGGTCCTTTGTCTAAATCTGAAATATTTTCCATAAGGATTTTATCTCTTCTTTCCCCTCCCTGTTCCACACATTTCCAAGGAAAGTGGGCTTCAGTGAAAAAAAAATCCAACTTTTCACGGAGAAAAAAGGTCAACAGAAATTTACAGCCAGTCTTTAAGGCAGTATTTTAAATTATCAGAGGAAGAAGAAATGTTATCCAATACCTGAACTGAGCAGTCAGAGCTCTGAGTGAGAATCCCACTGCTCCAGGTGAGCTATATATTTGTTCCCCCAAACCAATGGGTCAGGCAATCACAAATTTTAAACAAACACAGAGAAACCCTATGGCATTTTCATGCTTATTGTGAACTGGGAAAAAAATAGCAGTTACTATACTGGTCCCAGCAACACTTCCACAGCATTTGCTTGAGGAATGGCTGACTTAGTCTACCAGCCATCTTCCTGTTTCTTTTTACTGTTTTTTTTTAATGTCATCACAGTTCCTGTTTTTAATGAGAATCGTTGTTGTTTCTTAACCTCTGCAACTTCCATATAGCAAATCTTTTTCTTAAAATGTATTTTGCATCTATAATTAGCATTGTTTACAAATGGTTTGTTTGTAGAAGTTTATTGCCTTACAAGAAGTTGATGGAGATTAGAATCTGTTCCTGCAAAAATGAGGCCACAGCCTTTGCACTTCCCAGTCCACCTTTTCAACAAAGCAGTAATACATTGTTCTTTATCTGCTTGTGGTTGATGTGTTTGGGGTTTTTTTTAAGTTTGGCCACATTCTGGTCTCATAATTATTAGCAAAACTTGGTTGGCTTCCTCATTACACGCTAATATTTCAAGAGTGAGGTGAGTTGATATGCCCAGCTCTGATTCAGACTTTTCTATTAATGAGCAAACTGTAGTGAATTTCTCTCTGTAGTCAAAAGAGTGGCAAAACTCCCATTGTTATAGCAGGAAACAGATCAACTTCATTATCAGTCTATCTCAATTTCTCATCTGTGACAGAGAGAAAACAGCGTGAAGTTTTGCCTAACCTTTGTCTTGCATATAGAGGCAACGTTTGTCTTTTAGTATGTGCAATATCAAATAAGAAGGTTATGGGACAGCGTTTTAAAGTGGTAACACCAGGAAAATTAAAGTATCTCTATGGAAAGTCAAAGCAAAAAATGTATTCTTCTACTGTTACTATTCAGTACAAAAATCTGAGAACTACCTGGATACCCATGATCAAAGACCTACTGCTTGGCAAGAAAAGATTGGGTTTTGATTACATTTTTTTTGCTTTGCCACTTTCGGTCTGACTTCCAACAGAAGACAGGCATGGTTATGCTGGAGTTTGTTCCTGTCTCCCGTATGTAAGTCCTGAATGTGTTAAACAATTTCAACAAAATTTCTGAATCAGGTGGGAATTGCCATTCCCTCCAGATTCACAGACAGGCAGAGGCACAAAAGTAAAGAACTGGTGTTAGCTCAGCCTGGTACAAGATACCAGAAATCCCTTATGGAGAGTACATAAGGAACCAGGATTTTAAATTCTGCTTTTGGTAAATTGCTTGTTGAAACCCATGTCTCCTGGCTGTTGCTATTAGCTCTTTTTCCACATATGCCTATCTTTAATGCAGATTTTAATTTTTCAGGAAGAAAATGTGAAAATTGTCCTCATGAATCCCAATATTGCTTCGGTGCAGACCAATGAGACTGGCTTAAAACAGGCTGATGCTGTCTACTTCCTCCCCATCACTCCACACTTTGTCACAGAGGTCATCAAGGCAGAGCGTCCCGATGGATTAATCCTGGGCATGGGTGGCCAGACTGCTCTCAACTGTGGTGAGTATCGTACAGATGCCTTGGCACTCCTTGCAGGCAAACGCATGGTTTGTACCATGTGCTCAGCAGACTTTATTTGTGCAGACGTGCAAGACCCATGTGCCTGATACATTGCCCAGGTTACTAAGGGACACAGGCAGGGATACTGACCATGGGGGAGTGACTAATTGCTAAGCTGTGAACATAACATTTAATTGCAGGTTTTGATACTTAGAAGTAATCCATATGTCCTGCTTTTCAGCTTAAATCTTAATTATCGTAGTTGGACTGGGGATATTTAGACCACCTTGAGGCAGAGATCAAAAAGAAAAGTTAACTTCATTTAGCTTCTTGCAACAGTATCCAACCGCACTGCTTTGTTTTGTGTTGCAGATGATGGCCAAGCAGTAACTTTACTAATATTCCAGGTTTCATAGATTTGAGGACAGAAACTTTCATGTTGTAGTTCTGAGTTCTAGTACTGACAAAGAACAATAAAATTAGCTGTTGATGAGGCCGAACAAGTTGTCAGCTAGTCAGATATCTTTTGAATACTTTCTTCTTCATCTACCATCACTCCTTAAAACTGGTTTGTTTACTCTGCAGGAGTGGAACTCTTCAAACAAGGAGTCCTGCAGGAGTATGGTGTGAAGGTCTTAGGTACATCAGTTGAATCCATCATGGCTACAGAGGATAGAAAACTTTTTTCCGATAAACTGACTGAGCTAAATGAAAAGATTGCTCCTAGCTTTGCAGTGGAATCGGTAAATCAGATAATTTTGAAGATGTGATTACTATTACTGTTGTCCATTTGAGTTATTAAAAAAAAAAATTCTAGTTTTGTTGAGTGAAAGCTGAATACAGCTGTGGATACTGTAGTCCGTACACTTTCAGCACTCCACAGTGATTGATACTGGTTCACCATGATTTAAACTGAGTGAAAATGCAATTAAGCACTTGGAAAGCCGAAGCTAATTTACCCATTGACAAGAACAGTAAATTAGGCTGGGAGACTTTAGTGCTGCAGCACAAAAATATATAACATGTCAGTGGTTACTTTTCTTTTAAAAAATTCTTTCACAAGCCATTTAGACTTAGGATCTCAGGTCCTCAAAATCAGCAGTACTGAAATCCTTCTTGAGGAGGGGAGTGTGAAAACAAAAAAATTAGTTCAGTGGGAAGGCCTGTTTGAGTTTGGGGGAAACCAAACATGTCTTAATCCAGAATGTCTGTTGGAGGGGTTATTTCATGCTGAAGTCTGTCAAGACAGACCAGGTAAGGAATTGTCTATGGAAAGTCAACAAGAAAGTCCACACATAACTAAGGACAGAAGTCACCTCCTTGAGTCCGTGTTCCAGTTTTCTGCTGTTTGGCAGAAAAAAACAATGTTACGAATCCAACTTTTATTATTTTCATTTTATCTTCAGACAGCTTAGTGTCTTACTGATGGGATTTCCAGTTAACCATGTAATGAGAGTTGAAGACTTTATTCATCTTAATTATTATCATATCTCTGAAATGTATTCCCCTCTCCTTTAAGATTGAAGATGCCCTGAAGGCAGCTGAAAAGATTAGCTACCCAGTCATGATACGTTCTGCTTATGCCCTTGGTGGTCTGGGGTCAGGCATATGTCCTGATAAGGAAAGTTTGCTGGACCTTGGTACGAAGGTATGTCTGCAATTGCAAGCTCTGGGAATAGAGGTGAACATCTGATTTTCTTAAATATTTTTTTAATAGTCACAGACACTGGAATTGTACATACCCTACCTTTCAGCTTATCTGTAACATTATCCTGATTCCTTCTAATGCCCTCTTTTCATAATTCTTGCTGACTTGGGTAATGAAAATGATTAAATGAGAGATCTGTTAAATTCATGAGAAACAAGTTATAATCTGAGCAAGTGTTTCAGCAATTTTGGTCTGAAAAGAAACATAGTGGACTATATTCACCTACTTTCAGGAGTAAATGGCACATGAAAGATGTCAAGAAAGTTGAAACATTTGAAATGCTGAGTGATAATGTAGTATCAGGGACAGCAGAGCTGGGAGGCTTGGGCTTCTGCTGTGTTTCCGTCTAAAGACAGTATTTTTGCTAGGTCAAAAGCTCATGTAGAGATTTGACAGGATGACACTTCATAATTTGACATCCACCAGCTGTCTCTGGCTATGAAGAGACAGCTCTTTTTCTGTAGGAAATCTGGGATTGTTTTTATAAACTTGCTGTGAAAAGTAAACAGATAATTGGGGAAAACAAAAAAGCTTTTTCCTTGGCAAAACCGCAGAATTTTAGGAGACAAATCTCTATCAGTTGGTCTCTAAAATTCTTGGGTTTGCCTTTTCCTGATTTGCTGAACTTCTTAATCTTTCACGTATCTTTAGAAAGAAATACCGCTGATGGCAGTAAGAGCTGTATGTGAAAATGACATTTTTGTATGCCTCCACACTGCTGTCATGCAAACAGACTTTGGGTCTAGCGTGCTTAGTGCTGAACAAACATCTGCTCAGGCAGTGTCGGTTGCGGGGAGGCTCAGTGGACAGGACTGACAGATGCAGGAGGAGGCAGTGGGTGCAGTAACCCCATCTTACGGATTGATGGCTGAGGTTGGAAACACTTCGTTTGCCCAAGCTCATGCATAGTCTATGTTTAGAGAAAGCAGAAATTCACCCAGAAACCCTGGGAGTGCAGCTGTCTGAAGGGTTTATATCAAAACATTCTTCAGTAGGGAAACCTGGTTTTGATCAGCATTTCTTGGTGATTTTTTAAAAAAGTGGCTTTGAACATCTCTATTTTTCCTTGAAATCTGTATAATAGCTGCTCTTTATAAACATCTTATTATCTGTAAAATTTTAGGAGTGGGGCAGTTCATATTTTTAGTAGATTTTTCATATTTCTGAAGCTTTCCTTTTTTTCTACCAAAAGTCTGATTCTGTTTTACTTTCTAAGAAATGTTTTCATTTTGTCAAAAATTATGCAAAAAGAGCTTCAGCATTTTGAATGAAGAGAGTAGACTAGAATAGACTGTTTCAGTTGGAGGGGACCTACAACGATCATCCAGTCCAATTGCGTGACCACTTCAGGGCTGACCAAAAGTTAAAGCATGTTATTAAGGGTGTTGTCCAAATGCCTTTTAAACACTGACAGGCTTGAGGCATTGACCACTTCCCTAGGAAGCCTGTTCCAGTGTTTGACCACCCTCTTGGTAAAGAAATGCTTCCTAATGTCCAGTCTGAACCTCCCCTGATGCAGCTTTGAGCCATTCCCACGTGTCCTGTCACTGGATCCCAGGGAGAAGAGCTCAGCACCTCCGTCTCCAGGAAGCTGTAGAGAGCAATGAGGTCGTACTTCAGCCTCCTTTTCTCCAAGCTAGACAAGCCCAAAGTCCTTAGCCACTCCTCACAGGACATGCCTTCCAGCTCTGTCACCAGCTTTTTTGCCCTCCTTTGGACACATTCAAGGACCTTCACATCTTTTTAAAATTGTGGGGCCCAGAACTGCACCCAGTGCTCAAGGTGAGGCCACACCAGCGCTGAATGCAGCAGGATAATCACCTCTTTTGACCTGCTGGTTATGATGTGTTTGATGCACCCCAGGATGTGGTTTTTCCCCTTGGCTGCCAGGGCACACTGCTGGCTCATACTGAGCCTGCTGCCCACCAGCACCCCTAGATCCCTTTCTGCAGTGCTGCTCTCCAGCCACTCCTCTCCCAATTTAAACTTGTGCCTGGTGTTACTCTGCCCTAAGTGCAGAATCCGTCATTTCGACTTGTTCAATTTCATCCCATTACTCATAGCCCAATGCTCCAATTGATCTAGATCCCTCTGCAAGGCCTCCTGTCCCTCAAGAGAGTCAGCAGCACCTCCCAGTTTGGTATCAGCACTTTGAAATTTACAGTGAAAAACTTTGGATGCTCATTTTCACAGCCCAGCAGAAACTCCATTCTTTACAGTTATGAAGATGATCTGTAGTAATTCTGTGAACTGGATTTTCAGACACTGGACTCTGAATTCTACATAATTCAGATAACTGAACACCTATGGATGTTTCATAACACAGCTAGTTCAAGTAATCTGGCCTTGAATTCATGTCTCCTGAGTCTGATCATTTTGAGCAAGAGAAGGCAATAGACAGTAACACAGGAGCAACGTAGATTGTTTTACAAGTGTGGTTAGGTGTTCCTGCTACGTCACCACAAATTCAGTATCTGTTTAGGCTGGGTGTGAAGTACCAAAGTACCACTCCTCAAACTACTTTTTTCCTTTTTTTTTTTTTTCTTTTTTTTGTGTGAGTTTGGCAACTGAGCTAAGGGCAATGTTTGAATAACAACTTGAGCTAACTACAGAGGGGACCAGACTGAAGACTGATTCATGGGCAGCATTAAAACAAGAAGCTTTGCTAAAGGATGGATTGATAATATGCCCATTACTTTCGAGGATTTTAAGCAAGAATTGATTAATGTTTTTTATCTGCTAATATTAAGGCTATTTATTCACTTAGATTACCCTCATTTACCAACAAACTATATTTTTCATTTTTGTCTCTTGCGCTGAGGAGTGTTTTCAAGATTAGTTTAAGAATAAATCACGAATCTTGCTTCTGGTTAGTATGCCAATGATAAGCAGCATTATTAGTGCTATTAACTATGTAGTGTTTGCTGGCACCCACACTCCCCATCACTCAGTCATTTAGATTTCTGCAGGGTTCTGTTGAAGTCCATGGGGCTGCCCACATACAGAAAAAAAAGCATGTGTCTGTTGCGTGATTGAAGCCTTAGATGTTTTTATATTCCCATTTGTTATTTATATGCCATTGCAAGCTCACATGCTCTGTCTTTTTTTCCCATTAGATCGCATAAATATTTTCTGTGCCTTTCAAATGAAGCTAATGCAAAATTTTTTAAAAAAGGAGAAATATAAAGTGCTTGTCATCAGGGCTATGAACTTTGCTTATCTTCATCTTTCAATTTTCACGTTGGTCTGGGATGTCTGGAGATAAGCCACAGAAGTCTTAAATATGGAACATGTTCTAATAAGGTTTTCTTTTTTACTGTTCATTTTCTGTAACATATTCCCAGGCATTTGCAATAACTAACCAAATTCTGGTGGAAAAATCAGTTGTTGGCTGGAAGGAGATAGAGTATGAAGTTGTGAGAGATGCTGCTGATAACTGTATTGCTGTCTGCAATATGGAAAACATTGATGCTATGGGAGTCCACACAGGTAGGCTTGGGCACAGGGTGGCTCACTGGAAATGGCTCTGACTTTTTTATGCAGTGCCCTTCTGCCTGCTGTTATTGGCATAGTTTTGTGATTGATGAAGTGGGCTCTAGAAATACTCTTCAGGTCTTGGACACAGCTAGCTAGGGTATGAAGCAGATATTGGTGGGTTAAACCTACCGCTATGATCCTGTTTTCCATAAGATTGCCTGGCCCTCCAACTCTAGGCTTCTAACTATCTGTGCTTTTCATCAACTCTGCATCCACAGGTTTGAGTGTCTGTGGTAACTTCACTACTAGCAATGGGTTAGCAAAGAACATGACCTCTGTGGCTAGAATTTACTGCCACTGAGCTGCTTCTCATTTTGCTTCTCTGCTACCTTGTGACAAACAGGAGATTCTGTTGTAGTGGCTCCAAGCCAGACACTCACTAATGAGGAATTTCAGATGCTGAGGGATCGTGCCATCAAAGTTGTCCGACATTTGGGCATCGTGGGAGAGTGTAATATCCAGTTTGCTCTGCATCCAGCATCCCTGGAGTACTACATCATTGAAGTTAATGCCAGACTCTCAAGAAGCTCAGCTTTGGCCTCCAAGGCGACAGGGTAAGATTATTTAAAAAAACCCAAAATACTACAGAACAAACAAATGAAAAAACAAAAACTGAGGGGAGAACAGAAAGAGAATTACGATGGGGGACTTGGATCAGTATATTATTTAAATACATAAGTGGTAGCTGCAAGGAAGAAGAGTTCCTGCATCTGCTCTCCATGCAGTTAAGACAAGGAAGCACAGGCTTAATTTGCAGCAAGGAAGGCTGAAGTTGGCTGTTAGGAAGAACTCTGGAGCAGTCAGGTCAGTGAAATGCAGATTTCTGTATGGGAAGCTTCTAAGAACATTTCTTGTCAGCATCTGCTAGGATTGACTCTTGGAGAGTTAGTCCTTCTGGGAGATGGAGGAAGGGGTTAGTGAGCCCTCCAGGTCCATTCCAACCTGCCGATGCTGTTACTACAAATGGAAAAACTCCCAGGAGGTGTGGGGGGGGAGCATAGCTGTCCTTACAAAACATATCCACTGTATCCATATGTTGGCTGCAAATCATCTCTGGGACCCAGAGGACACAGTTATTAATGAGCTGTCTGTCAGATTGATGCAAATGGTATTGCTAGCTGCCTTTGTTTTGTTGGCTAATCATAAACTAATCAAGATAAGGATGGTCAGAGCAGGCTGTTTAAAAATTGGCTTCTTAATTGCACTTAGCAGATGCTGTTGAGAGGCACAAATTAGTCTCTAATTTGCAGTTCTCAACAACTCTTGTGGTTGTTGAAGTGCCATAGCAGACTAGAGATAAGCCATGATGTTGGACAGTGGGTGTTTGATTGTTTTCTTTTTGGATGACAGACCTGCAGCAAAACATATCTGTTTATGTGGTCTCACTGTGGGTGTGACAGATACTTAAAATGGTGGCTTTGCAGATAATAAAGAAGTGCCAGATCTAGGTAGCTCTACAATGTGTTAAGGTAGGAAGCTGGACAGGCCCTGCTGTGCTTGAGCACAGTAACCTTCTGTTGTGTTGAGAAGGAAAAATCACTTCACATCTGTTTAATTTGATCCACTCCCGGGATTTGCAGAAGCAAAGTGCTTCCCACTCTACTGTTCTCTACTTCTCCTCTATGGCAGGTATCCATTAGCATTCATTGCTGCCAAAATTGCCTTGGGGATCCCCTTGCCAGAAATCAAGAATGTTGTGACAGGAAAAACCTCTGCCTGCTTTGAGCCCAGCCTGGATTACATTGTTACCAAGATACCCCGCTGGGATTTGGACCGTTTTCAGTATACATCCAACCGGATTGGAAGCTCCATGAAGAGCGTGGGAGAGGTGAGTGCAAGACAGTCCCATTCCACCACTTGGGAAAGTCATTTCCATTGTAAACCCTCAGAATATCTATCTTCAGGGACCTAATGGTTTTTGAAGGTATTTATTCAGCTCAAATGATTTTTATCCAGTAGTATAATTAATCAAAATGAGTTAGGACTGTGTAGTCTTGGATATCATAGTGTGGATTCATAAATGGTTTGACTCCTAAGGGAAGAGACCACTTTGGATCACCTGAGGTTGACTTCATTCTTAACAGTCACTACAGGACTCTGAGTTTTATTTTTTGTTTGGGGTTCTGTAGTGGTGGTTAATTAGGGTATTACTTCAAGACTTGTAGTCTGTTAAGATCTTCAGTAATGCCGATGAGCCACAGCTCTCAGTTGTTCCCATAATTATTTGTCTTCTCTGTTAAAACCATATGCCAAATCTCAGCCTACTTCTGCTCTTGAAACACAAACACAACCTGTAATCTTGCTCTGAAGCTTTGACTTCTCTTAGTGATTAAGTGTCTTATAACTGGAAAATGACATTGTGACTTTTAAAGCCTGATTTTAAGGTGTCCGGGACAATAACAGCATTTCCAGACTATGTTTTAAGAGGAGAGAAATGAAACAAAATGGGTAAATTACCCACTTAATTAGTTAATTACATATCAGCTACCAAAGCAAAATAATTAATTGTGTATTTTTTCAGCTGCCTTTTTTTCCAAATGCTTTTCAAGTAGCTATTTTATTACATTATTTTGACACATGAGACCTTCCTAACATCAATTCTACCTTGCTTAGACAATAAGCCTTCATCACAACTGGAAGGATTAATTAGAACTTGATTTTCCAGTGGCAGTTTTGGCTTTTAATGGCAATGAATTTGTGGGGTTTTTGCAGCAAGCTGACACTTACTGATATTAACCCTCTCTGCTTAGGGGTTTTTGGACTGTTCTGTAGAGCTGGGTTTCCTAAATACAATTGCCTTGTGCACCATCAGCTGTAAACACTTCCTGGCCACACAACATTTGCAGGAGGAAATATCGAGTCCTTCCAGTGATCATATATCACAAAAGCAGAACTGCATGAACCCCCCATGCTTCTCAAGGCAGGATGCTGGGTAAAGGGAGGGGGGAGTTGTAGGAAGAGTCTGTGCTCCAACTGTGCAGGTCTGTGACTGCTGGGGGGTGAATTGAAACAGGGATGGAGAAGCTTAAGAGATGCAGTTTGCAGCTGGTGGAGGTACTCTACAAAAAGATTCATCTCCAGGACCTGTGAGTAGGAGAGGGTGTCTTTGAAGCAAAGAGCTTCTTGCCACTGTGTCTCTTTCATATGGCACAGTTGTCTCCCTAGGCCTGGACTTGAAGCCAGATCACAGTACCTACTGCATTTATATTAATTGAACAGCCTGGCCTGGCCTGTTTTTTCCTGAGCTCTGTTGTGATGGGCAGTGGACCTGGAGCTGTGAGAAGAGAAAAAACAATGTTGGTTTTTTTTTTTTGGCATTTTTCAACATTGTGTTTGAAAAAATTTTTATGTTGTTAGGGTTTCACTGCACTGGGAAATAAAAATGTAGAAATTTGAGAAAGGGCTCTGTTACCTCACAGATTTCCACAGAGAAAGGCTTGTTTTCTTACTAGATGTGATGTCAAGATTGAAGGAGGGAAACCCCAGTGCTGCTATGCCAAGGAGGAGTAATCCTTTAAGAGAGCCCTCACAGGGAAGAGTCACTGCTAAATCTAATTTAAAGGAAAAGGAGCACATTTCTTCTGAACCTTAAAATTCCCACTGTGAGTTTCTATCTCTAACAGGTTGTTAAACAGAAATATCCTTCTATATTACTACACCCATGCTGCTGCATAATGCTTCCCTCTACTAAAGTGCTTCAAAGCAGTTTACAGAGGAGAGCAGAGGCTTCCTGTGTTTTATAGATAGGGAGATGAAAGCAGAAAGCAGTCACTTGTCTGAAACTCCCTGTTGATAATATTGGCAGAGTCAGGCCTAGAAGTGGAACTCCCGAGGCTTAGTCAGCTGTGCCTGTCTGAAAGCCAGCAGGACTGTCTTAAGGAGGAGGTCCAAAGTCTGTAATCTTTCTGTATGTCTGTCTTCGTGGTTTAAATTTGCACTCCTCTGTTATTCAGAGGATATCTAGGCAGAAGCTCACCATAGTTAATGTGGAAATGCTCTTTGCTACAGGTCATGGCTATTGGACGCACTTTTGAAGAGAGCTTCCAAAAGGCCCTGAGAATGTGCCACCCATCTGTAGATGGCTTCACTTCACATCTGCCCATGAATAAACCCTGGCCAG
Organism: Strix uralensis; assembly: GCF_047716275.1. NCBI lineage: Eukaryota > Metazoa > Chordata > Aves > Strigiformes > Strigidae > Strix > Strix uralensis. The sequence goes on along the minus strand of NC_133977.1, from coordinate 7,445,714 downwards.
CCATTGTAGATCTCCAGAAGGAACTCTCTGAGCCATCCAGCACGCGAATATATGCAATAGCCAAGGTAACAAAAGGTAGAAAGTCCTTGAACTATGTTCCTTGAATTACAGCTACCAGACTGGATCAGCTGAGGTGACATATTCTTCACCTCATTGCTTCCCTGTGTGAAGCACGCTGGGACCACCTTGCATAGGATTCTTGCTGTTGAAGTACAGATATTCTCTATTGCATGTAATTTCCTCTGCAGAACATAATAGCTGGGTGGGTATATGACTTTAATTTTTCCTGCCGACATCTGTATTTTCCTGCATCTTCCTGTATTCAGGTACTGTGTTTGCCTTTTGGTACAATCTTAGCCAATGATTGTTGCATTCAGCAGCAGGTGCATTCCTGTGTCCTGACACTGCAGTTTGTAGCTGAGTGTTGGTGGAGACCTGGATCACTTTCCTTTGATTGTTCCTGTAATATAATTGTTTGCTAAATATTGGCTAATGTTCAGCCCTCTTTTACACTAGGTGTCAGTCAAAGTTGGCCAGTTTTGCAGATTACCGTTAATTTATAGAGAGGGAGGAAGGAAAAAAATTAAGATCCTTTTGAGGACTGAAACAAAAGATGATAAAGAATGGCAAGCTGCAGTTTGTGAGAGAGCAGTCTTTTTGCAGTTGTTGCATTGGTATGGGCTTGAAACTAAAAAAACCCAAAACTCTGTGTTAAATTTAGCATACAGGAAATCCCCTGTTCTTTGAAATAGGCTCAACTTCCGCTAGCATTCTTTTAACCCCTCTACTGTCACACCGGGCAAATCACTTCATCTTTCAAGGTGTCTGGGTAAGGGGGAGTTTTATTGTAAGGGGAGCTAGTGTGTGAAATAATTTCTTCCTTCATCTCCAGAGTGTTTTCCTGTGTGTGTCACACGGTAAATGTGGGGTTAGTTACTTTACAAGGTAGGTGCAATTTCACACTTTGGTTTTGCTGCAGCTAATGTGTCCATCTGTCCATATCCTCTGTGAAGAGGAGGCAGCTGTTTTTTATAGCTCATACTTACCTGTTGTGGGTTTCTTTTAAGATTGCAAGCCTTCCTTGCAGGGAGTGACCAGGTACTATTTTTTGTGCCCCTGACTTTGTGTGGTGGAGTCTTTAAGCCCTTTGTGCTCATGTGTAGATACATCTCATTACATCCTCCACATGAGTGTGGGGAGCTGAGGTTGTGCCATATTTGTAGAAAGGTTTTCACATAGCTGTTCCTCTTATAAATGGCCTGAACAAAAAGCACAAGATGCTCTATAAATGTGTGGTTTGTCCGGCTGTTGACTCTCGCTTTTCAAGCTGGGGAAATGTGTGTCTTCATAAGTGTAGAACATCCTTCAACAGCTGTGCTTGGTCTTTATTACAGCTTTCTCTTGTGACTCAGAGAAAAATCTTGCTTCTTGTCTCTGAGTGGCTCAGAGAGCTTTTAGGAAAGGTTAATCTTAGCCCCATGTTAACACAGGGGATCTGGGGAGATGAAGGTGAATTTGGGCCACAGTGAACACTCTGGGTGTTCCCAGCTGGTGGCATTTTCACTGGGAGCTGTCAGAAAAAGCAAGATCAAAGTCTTAATCCCTCCTTTTAAAGAGCTGCTTCTGTCTGACACAGTGCACTAATTTGTCCCCATTAATAACTGAGGCAAGCAATATCAGTAAGAGGTACTTCTGGCAGCTGGGGCTGCCTGCCTGGAAATCCCTTTCCAGCTTGCTGACATTTAAAAGCCAACAGTTAGTCCCCCTTAGCTGTCAGCTTTGTTTGAAACAGGATGGACCTTTGTTGTATGTCTTCTCCTCCCCCCAAGCCCCACTAGTCAACTTTCCAAGGCTTTTTACTTTTTCTCTCTCCTTTGTCTGTTGGATGATGAAAACAGTAACTGTTCAGGTGAAAGGGAAGGGAGTTCAGCTGCCATTCAGAGCTATTGCTGTTGTAACGGTACTCTCTGTCGTAACGTAAAAGAAGGCACTAGGAGAAAGGCTGAAATAAATGAGATTTGTTCCTTGGCCAGAGTGGCCAAGGGTGTAACTGCCTGATGAGCAGGGCTGCTCAGGTTGTATCAGATCTTTTCTGGGCCCTCTTTGGATTTGTATACAAGTGACCTCAGAAGACTTATGCTGTGGATTTGATCCTTGCTCTATTTCACACCAGGGCCCTGGTCTCCTGGTTGTCCACACTATGGACGTGTTAGTTTGCACTTGTGCTCTGTCCACAGGCAGCTAAATACTTCTTTTGGTGGGGAGCAGAGATGGGACCAGAGGAACAAGGGTCCCAGCCCTAAAGACAGCACGGGCAGCTGAGCTGCCCTCCGCTGCTTGGCCTGGAGACCAGGCTTGCTCTCCAACTCACAGTGTGAAGGCAGTCCTATAAACCCCTTAGCTTCCTAGTGTGGGGCCAGTGTCTACTGGATGGGACACTCTTGAAGGTGAGCAGGGCTCTAAAGTCATGCTGTCCTGCTGTGCCTCCCTCCACCTTCTTCCACTGTGTGTTTAGGCTGTATTCCTTCACGTAGGTTGGAATAGAGTAAAGCCATTGGAGTGCTGTCCAGGGCCCCTGTTCAAATCCTACAGGGATTTTCTGCCTGGAAACCTGATTTGCCCCTGTTGTGTGGTGATTTCAGAGCAAGAACTGTCTGCAAACTCATTCTTCTCTCCCAGTTTCCAGATTTATGCCGTAGGGATGAAGACGGTTTATTTTCTCTGCCCCTGCTCTGGTTAAGGAGGGGAAGGCATTTCTGTTTTTTTTCAGTTTCCCTTGAAGATGCCTAGGATTCTTAAATAAAGTGTCCTAAGCAGATTAAGTGTATGTGGGCATGCTACCTGTGTGTGTATACGTGGCTCAGGGACCATTGACTGAAGGTTGGAGATCCTCAAGACATGCAAGTCTGCACGTGTTTTGTGAAAATAGATGGGCAGAAGAAAGACCTGCTCGTGTCCCACTAATGTGGCAGTGTGACTTTACCCTTCAAGCACTAAGGAGTCAGGATGGGAGGGACCCTTACCAGTTGCCTCATACCAGTATTATACCCAGAAATATGTGAGAAGCCCAGCCTTGTTATTGCCAGTGCTCAGGGACGACTGTCATGGCCCCAGGCTTCTCTCTGCAGGCATTTGGAAGAGCAGTGGCTGTTGGGTGCCCAAGCACTAGCTGAAGGCTCCGTGTGTAACAGACTGGTTACTCTAAAGGAGCAAAATGGGCATTAGAGATTTTCTCTGCTGCTTGTGAGCAAGCAGGCTATTCAAGTCAGCAGCTTATTACTTCTCAGGACAAGAGAAAAATTGTGAGAGGGAGACCCAGGCAAGCTGCCTGGAAATCCTTTAGAAAAGGTAGAAGGCAGTGTCAGTATTTTGCAGTGCCTGATGAAAGCTGTTACCCCTCCCTTGTCTGTGCGGGTGGTGCCTTTTTGGAGCACAGGAGTGAAGTGACCTGTGCATTTCTCTCAGCTTGTGTAAAGTCTCCACATCACATGCTGAAGCATGTGGTGACGGTACAACGTTGTGTCCACAGCTTGCTAACTCGGAAGAATAATGCCGATGTGCAGTGGGCCAAACTCATTCCTGGATTAGTGCTGGAGTTTTCTTCAGTGGCGTTGCTCTGGCTTTGTTCCAGGGATGCTGCCCTGCAAGAAAACAATTAAGCATTGTAACAAATTAATGAGCCTGATTACTTCAGCTCAGCAAAGATACCGTGTTGGTATTATCATTATGGTTGATTATAGTTGTCTTACCAGGAGAGTTGTAACTGTGTACACCACTGGTGAGACCCAAGAAATACCAGTGACAGAAGGTACAACTGCAATGTATCAAGATACAACTGCCCCCCAATACAATCATATTGCGGGGTGCTCTAGCATATTTCTCTGAGTTTGTTTCTTTTTTTATAAATTCCGCAGTGTCCTGTAAAACATTATCATTTGAATAATAACTCTGTGGGGTTCCTTTTTACCCTATGGTTGCAAATAGTTTGATAATAATAAAATACTTGGTAATAATAAAATAGTTTGATAATAATGCAGAGGAATTTGAATGATCTTGACATTAACTTAAGATACAGAGAGAGAAGCCTGAGTTATGCTGTAGCTGCAGTGTGTCATCTAGGACTGGACTTTCCCTTGCTTCAGGGGTATTTCAAGGCCCTATGTTTTGATTCAGCCTTGTATTTCAAGGGTAAATCAAGATTTATGCCCCAAAGCAAAAGAAGTTCCTCCACAGCTGAGAAGCTGGACTTGCTGTTTAACATTTGCAGCTAGGAGGTTGGCAGTGGGTCTGAGATTTAGGCAACGTGAGTGGTAAGGGATGTAGGTGGAGGAGTTGGCACTGCAGGCTGAATATGCCTTGCTGTAGGTAGTTGAGGCATATACTCAGTGGCTGCCAACCCTTGTTGCCATCAGTTTAAGTTTGGCTGCTGGCTCTGTGGAAAGCAAATTATCTCTCTTGGTCAAACAGAAGCCAGCTTTTGGTACCACAGCCTGTGCAGAAGTGACTGGTGCCTCCCTACACTGCTTGAGGAGCATGTTTTCCATTGCTGAGGGAGACAGATCCTGGGGTAGATGAAACTTTGATTTGTCCAGCTCAGTCTACAGTGCTTTTTATACCTTTATGCTATATAGTTGCTGCTACCTATTTGCAAACTAAATCTGTATTTGCTAAGCATGTATTAAAGGGGCTGTTTGGCACTGTCCTATTTTTGGCAGGCCTTGGATAACGAAGTCCCTGTGGATGTCATTCACAAACTCACAGCCATTGACAAATGGTTCCTGTATAAGATGCGCAGCATTGGGAACATGGAGAAGATCCTGAGGGAAGTGAACAGGTAAGAAAAAACAACAGCCCTGTCCTAGGACACACCAGTCCTTCTGGGGATCCTTCTGCTGGGAAACCTGTGGTAAGCCCTGAGCACAGATGTAATCAATGCTGAGAAGTTTATTTCAGTGCTTGGATTAAGCAGTGTTGTCTTAAAACCCAGTTCACTGTCTTACCCGGACAGTACTCTGAGAACACTCTTTTTCATAAAAGAACTTCTTTGAGTGCTTAGGCACCTTGGCTGATCTCAGGGATTATGGAAGTTCCAGTTTCTTTTGGAAAATCCTCACTGTATTTTTGAGGCTGAGGCTGGGAATGTGGGTGGCCTGCAATGTGTAACAGCAGGCTGCACTCATGTACCTAGGACGGAATTAGCCTTCAAACACAGGGCTTGTACTGACTTATTACACCTGAGGGTTGAATACACTACATTTTTTTCCAGCCTGGCCAATTGATTTTTAAGCCTTTCTGCCTTGCTGTGATCATGCAGTGTGTTGCTTTTGTACTGCACTTTCAAACATCTATAATTCCGGACAAATTTAAATATAAATCTTCTTCTTTCTTCAAGAAAAATGACCATATAAAACTAAGCAGGAAAGATAGCAGTAAATTAAAGTGCTGGGCTGTATTTCAGTTCCAGCCTCTTGCTGACTTGAGCTTTCCCTTCGTGGTTTACGAGGTCGGGAGAACCTCCTTGCTGAGTTATTGGCTGTATGTTGGCCGGCTTTTCTGCTTCAGGTATCCCTTGTGTTAACCACGTTTCACCGCATGATGGCACTGGGAGCGCACCGTAGCCAGTACATCACCGGGGTGCTAGTTAGTTCATCTGCTGTGATTTCTGCTTCTTTGACCAGCTGCACGGTTTTAATTGAGCAGCCCTTGCTCTCCCTTGCCCCCCGGAACAAGCTGGATCTGGAGCTAAACAAAAATAAATGTGGAGGGAGATGGTGAAGAGAAGGAGCAGCTTGATTGTTTACAGAAGTCTGTTGTTGGGCTGCACAAGTTTTTGCCCTCTAACATCTGTGTCATGTTGCATTTGTCTTGAAGTGCCTTATATATGTGCAGCTCCCGAGGAAGAAAAACAATGTATCCAGAATCAGTTTGATTTCCTCTCTGCCGGAGTGGCATGCTCTGGAATGATGCACTTGGGACCACAGAGGTTGGTCCCATCCTCAGCTGGTATAAATCCAGCATCACTCCGCAGAGGCTAATCGTGCTGAACTGTCCTATATCACTGAGGTTGCTTTCCCTTTCTCTGCAGCGGGTGGCAGACAATAATACTACTAGTAATGTGATCAGTAGCTGCTACCATCCCACATAGTTTTTCATCCTTCTGGTGACTCGGCAGCAGGCTGTATAGGCTACAGAAAGCCCTTTGACAGCATCCGACCTTGCGTTTGTATCATACACAACCCATGTTGTGTCCCTTCTAAATAGATTCATGCAATTCGACTCAGATTGCAGGTGGTATAAATTAAAATTATCTTAAACTCATTCACTTATCAGTGCAGATTTTGAGTCCATTATCCTTACTCAGACCTTCCCAAGGAAATTGTCTTACCTCACAACCTGCGTTGGAGAGAGGGGATGGACTGTCCAGCTGCATTATGTTGAAGGCGTGTTGGCACAAAGGCAAAAAGCCAGGGAAAAACACTTCTGACCTGAACTAAGAGACTAGTCCAGAGAGCCACATCAGGAAACACATCTCTGCAATAGCCGAGGGAAAGCTAATTACCGAGTGATGCAGATGAGACTTGGCACACATGTGCTCTTCCTGCAGCCGGCTGTTTCCAGTCCCTGGCATGCCTGGCATGAGTTTTACCTGTGCTACAGGATTATTTCCAATTGAAAAGAATGAGCTGTGGCACCGTCATTGCTTTAAATCTTTCTGTTGTTGAAATACCGTTACCAGAACCAGAAGTAGTTGCACTGTCCCCAGGCACTGTTGCTGTTACAAACTCACTCTCTGTTCCAGTTGAATTTGTCCTTCCTTATTGTCTCAGGATTGGTTTGGGTGTTCTTTGCAGCAAGGGTTTGGATGCAGTTGGAGTAACATCTCTGCCAAGAGTCTTGATTTGTGCCCTGCAGAGCTGTTGTAGAGACTGGTAACAAGGAGATGGTCCCTGCCAAGAGGAAATTTAGAGCTAGAACAAGAGGATATAACCGACAGATGGGGAAGGGGTATCAGAGGCAGGTGGAGGCCTTTGTGAGCAGTTCAGCACGCAGCATTCACATACCGCATGTTGTCTCGTGCAGTGATTCTGGGGTGAGCAAAAGGCCTCACTGATTTATGCACAGGATCTATTTCCATGTGTGAAAGGTTGTATGAAATAATGTTATGGGAGGAAAAACCTTTCTGACCTAATAATGTTTGTCTGTTCTCAGTGGTGTACAGGCAAAGCCAGCCATTTGCAGAGACAGTAGAGACTGGGAAGGGCACTCTCTGACCTGTTTACATTTGTCCCAGGGAACTTCTTTCCAAAGAAGATTTGACCTGGTGCTGGTGAGACTGTATAGCTTTTGTCATGCGGCAGCGATGTTTCCATTTGACTCTGCCTCTGGGCACTCTAAGATGGAGAAAGAGTTGTTTCAGGTTTTGTGATTTGGCTGCAGGAAAGCAAATGGCCTGAGCTGAATTGGGAAAAGAAAGCCATTTTGAGAGCACTTGCAAGAATATCCAGTAATATCACACACACCAGACTTGTGCCTTTGCTGCTTCTCCTGTGACCTACATATTTTTCCTTTAAAGTGGACACTTACTTTGTGGGGTTTTTGTTGGTTTTTGGCTGATTACCTTCATACCTTCAGTAATGTAATCTTAACTATAACCTTCCCCACCACACACATGCAGACACACAAACAAACCACATGTACGTACACACAAACGAAAGGAGCAAGCACCATCCCATGCTGTCAGTCTACGAATAGGTGATGGTGTATGGAGCAGTGGCAGTGCAATAGAATATGCTGTTATCAGGACATTCTTTCCCTAGATTTGGCCTTGCCTGTCCCTTGAGAGAAAATGGAGGGGAAGGGCCCTGGAGTGACCCCACTGGCTGTTCATCACACTGACAGCTCGTGAAGAAGATTGAAATTTGAACTGACCATGTCTAGCTGTCTGAGGCAGTGAGGAGCAAGATGTGACTTTAAGGCTGGGGTTACGGACCCAGTCCAGAGCTAATCAGATTTGCAGTGGCATCCAGTAGCACCATCATTCCCAAGAGTACAGCTGAAGTCCAGACTTGGAAGTAACATCTGGGGCATGTTTGACTCAAGACACTGGTAGCCTGGGTGCAAGGGAAAGCCTCTTTTGGAATTAGCATCTCTTCTTTGATCGTGTGTAGTGAGGATTTGTTTGCGTGTGGCCATGGTTATTTTTATCTGTTCCCGATATTGTGATCCCTGAGAACGGTGGCTGTATGCAAGGAGAATGTATGACAAATACCGTTAAATATAGGTAAAGAGGTAGGCAGCTATGGTGAAATCATCATTTATGCCCAAGTGACGGGGGGACAAAAGCCTTGTTGTAAATCAGTAGGACTTGTGCCATCTCTGTAGCAGTTGAACGTGCAATTGATTGTATTTGCCATTACTTGGGAGCTCACAGGGATAGGTGAAAAGGAGAGGTAATGAGGTCAAGTTCACTGCTGGGGAAAATCTGAGTAAGACCCAAGGAAGATTGGGTCTTCTTGCAACAGGCAGAAGTAAGTGTGAGTAGATTGTCCAAAGAGGAACATTTCAATATTGATAAAAGCCTGCAAAGTAGAATTCAAGTGAGAAAAGAGGAGCATGATAAACCCCTATTTTGCCACTGAGGAGCAAAGCATAGAGATGGTAAGCTTTACCAAAGTCTCAAACACAGTCTGGCAGAGCAGTGAACTGAACTCTGTCTTCTTAAATCTCAACTCTTCCAGTTAACTGTAATGAAAACAGCAGATCTTCCTTTTGGTGGTTACCAAACTAGCCAGCCTACTAGCAGTGGGAAATGATGGCACCAATCTGTTCTGATAACTTTATACTTTGGAGCTTTGTTTTGGAGGAGGATGTCTCCTTGCTCTGTGGGCATTGAGTGAAAACCCCTCCTGGCCTGGGGTTTGCTTGAAAGGGGTAAGTGCAGTCCTGTGTATTGCCCTTGTCGTTCCTAAAGAGACACAGGTTAATAGAGGGAAAAGCAAAAACGTTGGGAGGGTGCAGACCCACTTCAGCCCAGCATTTATAGCTAGGTGCTTTGCTCAGTGGCCCATGGAAGAGGTTGTTTATTGCGAATTCCTTTTCGAAGCCCATGTCCTTGGGTCTGTGAAAACTGTGCTTTGAAAGCTGCTTGCTGGAAGCATGACTTGATTTCAAAACATGACTCTGGTGGAGTAGCCACAGAAATACAGGTGCTGGAATTAAAGCCCGGCTCCAGCAGGTGACCTGGGAAACGATGCAGGAAGGAAAGATCAGACAGGCCATCAATAACCTGTGCTCTTCCACAGTGGTTGTTGCACACCTGCTCTTCTCAGAAGCAGTGTTTCTGATGATTTGCATGCTCCTGGGACAGGTCAGAGAGCGTAAGTCAGACCTTGTGTGGGTATAAAGCAGAGCAGGTCCAGTGATGTTAAATGAGGCTGCCCTGATTTCTACTGTTTGAGGAGCTGTCACTGACATATTTGTAGTACTCATTTTTAACTAACTGGGAAGATCACTTCTGTCTTCTTTGTGAACTGTGGGGCAGGGAAGACTCAGGGACAAGTTAGGAACTCAGTACACGAGGAGAATATAATATAAGCAGCTATTCAGCACTGTTTGTGCTTTGTGTTCACCTGATATAAGATACTTTCTATTTGTCTTATAGAGCCATTTGTAATAATTTCTTTGTATTTTCTTTGAAAGATCTGTACATTTGTAAAAACGTAATGTGCATTCTTTCCTTGATACAGCAAAGACCTCAAAGCTGTCTTTTACCAGGAGTAGAAAACAGGCTTTGAGGAAGCATCTATGACCCGTTTCTTGGCTGTGTTTTGGTGTGAGCTGCTGCTTCAGCACATCACTTAATCCTAGGTGTGAGTCATTTAGGTCTTAGGACACAGTGTGAGGTTCATGTTACTTAAATCAAGGTGTTCACAATGAGATTTATTAGCCCAGGGACCTGAATGTTAAAGATGCAGAGCACTGGAGTGATAGTTGTTCAGTGAGCAAGATTTGTTGGTTTACAGCTCCTGCTTCCCTAAACGCTCCTTTGACAGCTTTTTGTCAGTCATCTCATGAGTTTCTTAGAAGGGGAAAAATGGTAACAATCTGTCTCCTTGAGAAGAGAAGCAGGGAGAGAATTTATACACTGATCTCATTATTTTAATTGTAGCATGTTCAAAATCTTGTAAAACATCAGGAGCAATCAAGAAAGCCACTAGGAGCCTTGAAGCAGAGCAGGACAATGAGGAAAAGAGGAAGAATATGTCTTTGTATATAATCCAACCTGAAATCAAGTAGGCTTTTGAAACCCTCCAGGTCTATGAGTACTGAGAAAAGAAGAGCTCTCTCAGGACTGGGCTTTAGGCATTTTGATTCCAGCACTTCTTGCTGTCGGTCTGCTTTGCTTGGCATAGCAGAACTGTAGTCTGGGCTTAAATCCACCCCCTCCAGATTTAAGAGGAACTGAATTCAATACTGATGGGCTGAGCCGGAGTGTGCTCATCTTTTCAGCTCCTATGCGTATGTCCAAGCTGCATGAGTAGCTGCTGAGATAAACCAGGGGTGAGCCTGTGGGCTTACATGGCAGCTGTTAACTGACGCAGTAGCTGTGTCCCAAATGCTGCCAGCTCAGGCTTTGGCCCTCAGTTCATAAAACATTCCTGATCCTTGTGATCAAGACCTATTAACATGTGCCTAAGTAATATACAGATGGGCATAAACTGGCCAACATACCTAAAATGAAGCAGATCCTGATTTGGGAGACAAGAGAAAGAGTTCTGCTTCCCATATCAAGCTGGGGCTTTCTGCCGGCACGTTTATTTAACATTCATCTGATCCACCAGTTTAGGAGTAAAGCCAGTCAAGTGGAAGAGAGGGCCGTGCTGAAGCAAGCCAGCTCTCCTCATAATTGCAATGCTGCCAGTGTTCTTCCAGTCAGTTAATAGATTTCCCCAGGTCCTCTGTGCCAGGTGAAAATTTCCTCATTAAGGGGAATTTATTCCATTTCCTTTTATCATTTATTATTGAAGAAGTGAGTGGATGGAGTTCCAAAGATGACAGGGTGGAACTTTAAACAAAAAGCAACAACAAATCAACGTTGGAAGCTGAAACAGAGGCACAAGCAAGGTTCTGGGAAGGCTTGTATTGTTTATAAACTGCAAAATGTGCAGGAGACCTCAGTTTTCCGAGGAAGTGAACAGCCACTGAATGATTATGGCAGTGTGCAAAAGTCTAATCGTCTGATTTTGAAGCTCTAAAACTTCTGACTGTCATTTTGCAAAGGTGAATGTTAGGAAAAAGGAGCATTATAGGAGTCTGGAATCACAGCCACTTCATCTTCCCTTGTTTCAGAATTGATTATAAACCATCAAGGGAGTTTAATCTTTGGAAGACTTTTTGCTCTGTGTTTGAAAAGTAAGTGATGATCCAGGGGAAAGCAGGAGGCAGTGAGGTAGGACTGGGTCATGTGTTTAGGAATAGCAAGAACTGAGAATTTTTTTCTTCTCTTTTTAGTTGCTGGATTTCTGGTGAGCTCTTGGAAGGGTTATTTGCGCTCAAGCGTTCAGAGAGATCAGCCTGGTTCCACTCCTGCTGGCTTTAGTGTCTCCAGCAAGTCAAAAGGGCTGTCTTTGAACAAAGGCAGTGGGAATGCTGGATCTTAAAAATCATCACCTCTTAACCTCTGCATGTCTCAGTTTTGCTATCTGCAAGATAAGCATCACCCTACCATACTGTTTGCATGTTTCTTTATATCCTTTCCATGAAAGTTGAGATATAAATGCTAAAAATTACCCTTATTAGTAAATGGAAATTATCCAGGTATGAAGATGTATGTCCAGTACGTGAAGAGACAGCCTGATTTCCATACCAGCACTGAGGGTTTGCAGCTCTCTGATCCAGTTGTGGTGGAGCAATTCTGCTGGCTTGCTCTGCCTGCGCCTTCTTCTGGTTGTGCCTCCAAATCCTTGGGGGCTGCCTCAGAGACTTTTGGCAATTTCTCATCTCATGGCAGATTCTTGTTTCAAGTGTTTGGAAAGCAGCACTGCTGGGCATTTAACTCTTGCCGATCTTTTCTGTAACGATATTAAATGGCAAAACTGTTACATCCCCATGTCTGCATTGTCAGTTCTAGCCTTTCCTGTCTTGTGGTGAGCTGGGCATGTTTCCTCCATATTAAGGTGCCTCCATGGCAGTGAGAAATGAGAAAACCCTTCTTGTCTAGGTGCTGCTTGGATAGAGGTTCTCACCACATGTTTCTTATTAGCCACATTGAAAGCTACATCTCTTATCTTTTCTTTATCATGCATTGGGAGTAGCAGTTTCATTTCCCCTTTAGGTACTCAGCTTTTCTCTTGCACACTGGTTGTCCTGTACAAAACTGGTTACCCTTTTGCATGGATTAGTAAGTGTCCTAACCTAATTTAAGCTGCTAGCTCAAGGCAAATGAATCATGTCGCCAAATAATCACTGCTTCTCTTCTACCCACCCTGCTGGGGGGGATGACGATGAATGATATTGTTATAATGAGATATAAAAAACTGAATTGAAACAAGCTTCAAATGAAGGCAATTTTCTTTCTCTGTCAGTAATCAAATGACAGCCAGCTATGTGTGTTACTGAGGCAGAAGGGAGGGAGAGCAAGGGAGTAAACTGCACTGAAACAGGCTCATTTTCTTGGGGTCATCAGGTCTGCTCACTTGTACTTAGGGAACACTGAATCTAGGAGAGAAATCTAAGGTGGCTGCGTTCTTCTTAATAGCCAGTGATGGCTTTCATCTGTTTTGCCGGAGAATTGGCAGATTTTGCTTGCTGTGTTTCCTCCTGTAAAAAACCCATCCATGCCTTGAGTTCTGGTGTTCACAGTTTATGCAAGAAGTCCTGCCTCTGAGCTGAGATCAGAAAGTAGAAAGGGCTGAGGAGAAGCAGAGGAGTTTTGTGGTGGAGGTGTTAGTGCATGGGAACTGCAGGCTTTAATGTACTGTGGTGCTGCAAAGTGGGTCTTATTTTGGGAAGTCTTTCTGCACCCAGAACTAAATCCAGAACCTGGGAAGTTCAACCTGCTGGATTAGGCAAGACTGCTTCCTTCTGACACTAGCAAAGAGCAGGATCTGCTGGAGTAGGGAAGGTGATGTGGTTGGAGGGTTGTGGAGAAGATTGAGGGTGCAGGTGGTGCTCCTGCCTGGAGTCCCCTGAGGGCAGAGCAGGCTGGTTAGTGCCAGGCTGGGACATGGTGCAGAGGATAGCAGTTACAGATGGAGGTAGATAGAGGAAAACCCATCTACCCAGGGACCTGAACCCAAAAGTTTCTGGTCCCCAGTTCTGCTCTCAGAACAGCCAGTTTGACACTTCTGTGACTCTCACCTGTTTTACGCTAGCCTGACTTCACTGAGGGCAGCAGAGCTGCTCCATGCCTAAGCCAGAGTGGAAAATCCAATCCAATGACTCTCTTTCATGCTTCAGCTTCCTGACACATTCCAATAAAGCGGCCTTACCCCTCTCCTCCCACTCAAATAACATAATGCTATTTATTTAAAAATACCATCAAGCAAAGGACATAATTCAAAAGCTCTGATTTAGGAAAATTGCTTGTTTGTTAATCATTTCCTTTTTCCTGATTCAGAGCTTGCTTGCTCATAAAATATTGATTTATTGGGCAGGCAAGGATGCTCTTGGCAATGAAGATGAAAAGCAGAAGTGCTGATAAAAATACATAGGCTTTTTTTATGTTTTTGCAAAAGCTAAGCTTAGAAAAGGTAGCTTAGAAACAGAGACAGGCAGAAACTATAAGGGCTATAGGTGGAGTCAAAAGTGGAACAAAGATAGTGTGGGAGAGAAAAAAGTGGAGGGAATAAAGGGGCAATGGAGAAGATGAAAAAATCAAAAGCAAAATGGGCAAGAAACTGTTGAGCTGCAGAGATGGCTGGGAAAATAAATGCATTTGAAATAAACAGCAAAAACTAGGACTCCTGAAAAGCAAAACCAGAAGAACATATGGAAATACTGAGAAACCCTGATTGCAAGTATGAAGTCAAAAAGGGTGCCCCTGCTTTACCCTGTCTATTCCCCTCTCCCTGTTTTCATAATGCAAGAAGCAGCACACATGATATGGAAAAAAGTATACTTGAGACTGTCAGAAGGAAAAACCTGCCTTGTGTGTGAGCCTCTGCAGGTCATTTCTACTATGTATCTCTGAAATCAGATGCTTTTTCAAAAGACTGGCCATTTCTGAAGGTAGACAGAGCATCCTCAACAACTGAAAGAAGGGCTTATTTGGGACAATTGTAGTGTTTTGAGGCAAGTTGTCCCCCAGCTCAGCAGGGTCAGGGGACAGTTATGCCTCTGAATGGCTCATCCTAGAGCTTCAGGAATTTCTTGCCTTGTGTGAAATGGGCAGCTGCAACGAGAGGCAGGAGATGTGAGTACATACATAATTATTGATCCAGCCTAGTCTGGTGAGGCCTATAATTTATACTGGGAGGAGGAATGTAAGGGAGAGACTGAGTTAAAGTTTGGAGTTTGGAGATGTGGGGATACTGAATCCAAGAAAGAAATCACTGCTGGTCCTCTGTGGAGGCTGTAATGGTAAATAACTATACAGTTGTGAATACAGAGACCTTTTACTAGCCTGGTGGAGAATGCTGCCTGGGAGATGATGGACATCATCATGAGTCACTGATACCTGTCTCAAATATGCAAGGAAAGGAAGTGTTTCACTTCCTAGTGTCAGTAGTCTGCCTGTAGACTTTACCTTATAGGAGTTTGTGGGGGGTATCCAGTGCAAAAAAGATCTTTGTATGAGGATTGCATAGCTTAGCTGGGTCTTCTTCCTTTTCTTGCCTTTATGTGCATCATCCTATAGCAAGTCTATGCAGTATGGAAGACACAAGCACTCATGTATCTTCTAAGTATTTCTGTAAAGCCTCATGCAGAGGTGTTCTTATTTTTTTAATCCCAGTGAAACAGTTCCAGAAGAGACACTGAGGAGAGCCAAACAGATGGGGTTCTCGGACAAACAGATTGGGAAATGCCTGAGGCTGACTGAAGTCCAGTGCCGTCAGCTGAGGCTGAGGAAGAATATAGTGCCCTGGGTGAAACAGGTACGTGAGAAACATCACTGTTCATGGTGGGGGCTTCCAAGAGTGCAAGGAGCTGGAGACCTCCATGTCCTTAGAAACAGCCGAGGTAAACAAAGTGGAATCCCTGTCTCTGTTAACATCGATGGAGTTTTGACATTGACATTAGAGGATAACAAATTTTACCCATGTATCTGTTACTTCTGCACTGCAGGCATGAATGTAATGACATGAACATCCCCAGAGAGAGACTCAGGATATTTTTGTTCATATTCTGTGGGGGGGAGGGCGAAACACAGCTATCTGGCTTCAGGAAGAGGCTAAGAATGCTGGCCCACCATGGTGTGACCATGAAAAGTGTAATACGTCTTTTCTCTTTGTAGTAACTTTTTACAGGGTAATACTTTATTTGAAGTGTGCTATTGTTATGGGTTCATTTGCTATTCATTGTGATAGCATGAACGTAATGAGCTCATCTAGTATTCATGGCAGTGTCACAGTGCTTTGCTAGGTGTTCTGATGCTGCATTTAAGGTATGTTGGTATTAAACTGCCACCAGCTGTTCTTCTGTCCTTAAAGGGGAAAAAAAACCCCAACCCAAACTACTGAATGTGTCTGAAAGAGCCCATCTGTATCCTCAGGCCCAATTCCAGGTGCCAAATCTCCTTCTGTTCCCCAGCTGCTGTTTTCCTTCTATGTCCTCACCTGGCCCACAGAAACGTGCCTGGTCTTGCACTGCGTTCTTTCAGCTGCATATGGCACTGCAGTGCTGGATTGATTTGTGTGCCAAGGTATCCTTAATAAGGTCATTCTACTTATGCCTGCATTTGTGGCTTCAGAGCATATGTTTCTTCTTGAGCCATGAAGTACAAGTTGCAGCATTAGCAACAGTAATGAGCAACAGACACTTACATAGTGCTAATGACGTAAGGTCACATTCTTCATTATTCACAAGGATTTGGGCAGCCAGTGGGGATTCCTGAAAATACTGGAAGACTGGACAGATTTTTAAATGGTATCGCATGTAAAAATTCATGTCAGGACTGCTTTAATATTGTTCCCTGTTCAGTATTCTGTGTAGAAATGTTTCAGGTGTTAATGCAGGGAACCTCAGCAATCACTGGTGACCTAGATGGACAAGTTACTGTTCATAACACGCAATAAGTAGTTGACGCAAATAGTTTGTGAACAACCTAGTAGGCAAATTATTCTTCCGGGCTCTCTGGTGACTAATTACGTAAGAAATTGTTGAAAACTACATATAAGGGGTGTTTGAAAATCACTCTTTCTTTCTATACCATTATAATTACCAAAGCACAAGTTATATTGTAACACAAATATGCAGTACTTGCACTGCTGGCTGCTACTTGGCTTGATCTCAAAGTGATACTGTGTGCATGTTTGTATTCAGCATGGGAGTAAGATGGGGTCAGGAGTACAGCATGAAGATCCCAGACAGTGCAACTAAGGAGGACAGGAAACCTGGAGGAATGGAGATCTGTGTGATTAATGCTGCCAAACTAACTAGAGAATAAGGGCCTCAGCAAGAAGGGATGGATGGGAAAAGTTCCTGGGCTGTGAAGGTGTTTTACCAAAGAGGTACAGAGCTAAACTGCAGCTTAGAAAAAGATGGTAGACCCTCCCGTTGACTGAACTGGCCAGGCATATGCTGTGTGGCCAGCATATGACAGTTCAGATCACCTCCTTTTGAGGAAAGATGTGATGGGAAAATAATAGGACAGAAATAGGAGTAGAAAAGAAAGAGGGAAAAGAAAAACCCCAAAACACCTGTAGATCTTGTGCTGGCCAAGTCACAATCCTTCTTCTTCTTCCCCGTACAGATTGACACACTGGCAGCAGAATACCCAGCGGTAACTAATTACCTCTACATCACGTACAATGGGCAGGTAGGCACATTTAGAAACAACAGTCTCATTGCTGTCTAGTTTGATCTCTTTCCCCTATGCTCTGTTATTTCTGGAGATCTTGCAGATGTCTCGGTCTCTGTAGCAATTATTTTGAATGGTGTTACATATAATCCCCTTACAGCAGGCCTGGAACTTTCTCTTGCTCAAATACTGATCCAGTGCATTTAGCGTTAATGCCCCTATGTTGCTATGATCCTGTCCTTTATCACCTGTACTTGCATCCTCTGTGCACAGGTCAGGTGCTGGGAATGTAGAACTCATGTTTCACTCATCTCATCCTAGCATTTATTTTTGTGTGAAACGTAACAGCTGCTTAGGCTGCTTGAATAGCCAAATCAGAGGTGCTGCGTCTCTTTGGTTTGGGTGCAGCACCACTAATTCCATTAGAGTTGCACTTGATTTACACTGCAGTAAATGAGATTAGACTTGAGCCCTGAAGGATCAGACTGCTGGGTATGGGCTGAGCACCAGAAGCTGTTTATTCTGAAAAGTATGGAGTTAGGTGCTGTGGAGTACAAATCCTAAAGACTTTTTCTCCCTACCTTCTCAGGAACATGATGTAAAATTTGATGACTGTGGAGTGATGGTGTTGGGCTGTGGACCGTATCACATAGGTAAATCTTTCTTACAACTCCTCTGTTCTCCTTGCACCCTTGAGCCTTCTTTGGATATTCCTGTGGTTCATTTGTTCCTCTTCTCATATGGCGGCAAAACCCTCCAGAGCACAGTGCACAGGACATCAATTCCTAACACAAGATTTGCCTTTTACACTTGCTTGGAGACTTCATTTCACGCCCTGGAAAAAACAGAATTTTATTACTTTTCACTTGTCACTTGGTTGTGATTTCCACAAAGTTTTAGGGAATTTTTTTAATCTTACTTTTTGTACATTGAAGGTCTTGAGAACCTGATACCTTGTATAGACGTTTGTTGCTCCCACGCCTATCTTATGTTTAGTGCCAGCTCATGACTATGTTGTTATATGCTGTGCATTTTACTACTGTAAGTATAGGTGACTATGAAAATATTTTGATATCTTCATCTGCTTTTGTATAAGCAATTCTCTGTATGCTGGTTTTTCAGCCCACTCAGATGATTATGCAGCATAAGAGTTTCCTCATGGCTATGAGTATCGGGTAGACAGACTGCTAAATTCTGTATATGATGACTTTCACTTTTTCTTTTCATGGATCCTTCCAAATAGCTTGCAATTACTGACAAGAAAAAAATTGCTTGTTATTCAGAAATATTTTTGCTCTCTATCTCACAAGTAACAGTGATGCTTTTTGAAAGCTAAAATTTAAAACTGCATCCATTTGTTTTGCTTGGATGTACAGGTCACGTGTTACATTCCTGTTGCTGTTTGTAGGATGTGTCTTTTTGAACTCAGCTTCCAGTATGAATGTTGAGATGAGTGAAATCAGGAGGAACACTCCATGATTATGCTTATTTTTTGTGAACACTTCTGCCAGTCAACATACTGTGTAGCATGGTTACAAAAAATGAACATAAAAAGCACGGCAGTGTTGTTTAATAATTTGATTGAGTGTATGTGAATACATTTTGCACTGTTCACCTAAAACTCCTAATTGCTTAGATTAGACATACAGGTCTGATCTTGGTCTTACCTGTTCTGTAGCTTTGATTAGATCAAGACCATCTTTGGAAGCGGTTGCAGCTAAATAAAGGCTGCTAAAGGAAACCATTACTTGTACCTCTAAAAGATTTTTTTTTCTAGGTGCAATAACCAAGTTGATTTTTTTTTTTTTTTTCATTTTATTATACTTTGAAGGCAGGTAAGCAGCAGGCTTTTCCTCTATGCTTTCAGAATTGTAATCATAATTCAGTGGGATCAACTTAGTGTTCCCTGTGGATTTACATTTACAAAAGAAGAATAGGTCAGAAAGGACTAAATGATTTGGATGGAAGTTAAACATGTGACAGTACTTTTTTTTTTTTTTAAAGGAGGATTCTTTTTTCCTTTGTGAAAACTAAGTTTTAGATTGAAAACCCCAACCTTATGAATTTTATTTGAAAATATTTCTAAATATATTACAGGGAAATCTTGAATATGTTGACACTTTTGCAAAGAAGTAAAATTATTTGGGGGAAGTGTGAGGTCATTTAAAAAGTCATGCTGTATTCTGTATTTAAAAAAAAATTATCCAAACTGAAGTGTCTTTTTTTTTAAGTTTTCTTGTTAACTAATATGCCACATAGAAACATGATGGGAATCAGGACAGTTACACACTCTTGAACTTCAGAACTTGCTTTGCCTCACCTTTCATGCACATGTAAAGGCCTCTGGCTCACTGAGAGCCTGAACTGCAGCGTGTGACCTGTGCTCCACAGAGATATTGCTCAGATATTCAAGGTGATGTTTGTTCTTCACTCGCTGCCAGGAGGGTATCTCCTGTCCTAGGAGGTGGGTTGGTTTGTGTGGAAGTCCGGTCTGAAAGCAGTATAAATAAGCTGTTCCACCAACTGCATGGACCAGCAGAGTGCTCTGTAAATTTTAAGGTGTGCATGTAGATTTGACATGACTGAAGCCTGAAAATGAGTTCAAAAACATGCCTGTATTGATGTGGTAATTATCTTCCGAGGAGCAGTGTCTGATTATGTTACAATAGTAATTACTAGTATTACTATTTTTTGCTGTCTTCCATTTTCCCACTGTTTGGACATGATCATTACTGGATATAGCTGAAATAGGTTGTATCTAAAGCAGTCGGATGGGGACTCCAGATGACCACTGTGTCCCAAAGTTGAGGTTTCTTACATGTATAAGAATACCTGAGTAATGGAAGCGGAATACAAAAAGTGAACAAGCATCTGGTGACCCTTCTGGGAAACATCCAGTTTCAGATTTGTTTTCCCTCTCTTTTCTGTGGTGTTTTTTTGTTTTTTTGTTTTTTTCTGCTGAGGCCTAGGCACGTTTCGAGGTTCCTGTCTGACAGAAGTAGGGAAGTAAATTGTGCGCCTGTCAGTGAGTGACCTGTGACAGCCATCTGTTTGTGACTAGGTGGTGGAGGCAGCAATTAAGCACAGCCTGAATTTCCAATGTATCTTGTCACACAATTATATATAAAAATAATTATATCAGTGGTTAACGATCATGTAATGACTGTGAACACATCATGATGAGGCCAAGGTTTTCTTGTAGACTGCAAGCATAACCATTTAATGATGTTTTTTAATATGCATCATTTATGGTACCCCTCTTAGATGTTTGAGCGTAGAAATTTATGGGACAGTAGCTGTTAGCACAAGTCTGGACTCCAGCATTGCCTGAAGCCTGCAGCATTGCCCGAGCCCCAAGTCCTGCAGCTTGCCCAAGACCAAGCACCAAGACCTGGTGCTCACCCAAGCACCAGCTGCCTCCCTCTGTGCCTCTTTCCTGTAGAGGTGGCCACAGCGCTCACTCATGGTTCAAGACAGTAGGGAGTACTTGCCCCACAGTGTTGCCATAGTCACTGTGGCCTTTAAACCAAGATAAAAGGATCACAGAGTGGCTCTAAAAGTGTTGTTCTACTGATTTGCCTTATCTAGAGTCAGTGCACAGGAAGGTCAAATGCACTGAGTTGTAATTTTTCTGTTGTTAGGTTAGCTGTGCTTTGCTCTTCTGGAAGGCAAAAAATACTTCAGTCTTCTGTTTTTTAAACCACATCTATACAAATGCTTCATGTTTCCTGTAGTAAACAGCGCTGTCTTACAATAATGGGTGCTCAATTTGGTCACCTCTAAGCTTCTGCCTCTGAAGTTTATCTGAAAGCGCGTTGGTTGGGAGGCAGTGGTAGCTGGATGGGCAGGAAGAGCAGACATGAGTGTTTATGAGCGCAGGATGACAGACATGTTATGGAGACCTGTCACTCCTGAGCAGCTGAGCCAACTTACCTGTTGTGTTTGGAATCTCACATTTGTGGATGGTTAGGTTCCATGGGAGGATAATTAGATTTCTTGCTCTGAGCTGACAGGAGGCAATGCTGGTTTTTTGTTCTTTTCCTTTTTTAAGCTTGAGTACTGAGAATGTCTGTGTGTGTGTTCTTCGCTGCATCCTTCCTTTCCTTGCCCACTTTTCTGTCTCCTGGCAGGCAGCAGTGTGGAGTTTGATTGGTGTGCTGTCTCCAGTATCCGCACGCTGCGTCAGCTTGGCAACAAGACCGTTGTAGTGAATTGCAACCCGGAGACAGTGAGCACAGATTTTGATGAGTGTGACAGACTGTACTTTGAGGAGTTGTCATTGGAAAGGATCCTGGACATCTACCAATATGAGGTAAAGAAAAGCAGAAGCACAATAAAAAGCCATGAAGCAAACCATACTTTTCAAAATTCATGTCACTAGCTTGCTTTGGCAAAGCAGCTGAGGGTGAGGGGGGAGAGCTTGCTAGCAAAAGCTGTTTGGTTTGGATCCCAATGTTGCATTTTACACATCGTTGATGTTCCTAGCAGACTGCTCAATAATGAATGCCAAATAAATATTAAATTATTTTGCAAGATGCCATATTGTGCAATATTTACAAGCAGATTTAATTTGCTGCACAGTCATTTGTCGCACAAATTGTTCTGCCCTTGCGGTGCTGAGCTTCAGCACTTAAGCGTATCCTTGACTTTTAACACAAGTACTCCCCCTGAAGCAGTAGAACAAGTTATGTGCATAACGCTAACGTGCTCAAGAACTTGCAGTCTTGGCCTTGCAATATGGTGGCAATGTGGTGGATGTGGTCTAGCATGCAGGCAGGCAGATCAGGAAGGAGCATGGGAATTGCCATCAGACCAAAACATGTTCCAGCTCCTGATCCAGCCGTTGCACTTGTCTTGTTAGGAGTTTTAGAAGTGCTGATGCTAAGACGTGGGGAAGAGTCCCAGACAGATTTGGTAATGGGAGGATATGTAATGTAAACAGTTGGTCCCAGTATGGAAAATGTTGATTTCTAACTGGTAACACACTCATCTTGGATTTGTGGCTGATGCTTTCAAAGGTGCTTACAGGAACTTCATCTCCCTTGAAATTCAGTGCGAGTTGGCCATGTAACTTGCTGAAGCAACTTTGCGGGTCATGTTAAACTTATTATTTTTCTTGGCTCTTTTTCCCAGTATATGACTATTTGAGCTTGTCTCCTTTGTGAATGGCTGCAAGGTTCTAAAATGGTTTTATAACCTGGCTACATTTTGATCATTCCCAAATTTGGAACCAAGCAAAAGCACATCAGAACTCAAGTCACAGTCTCTAGGCTTTGTTCTTAAACCATTTGCAAAATACTGTCTAGGACCATTTTTAGATTGCATGTACATACTTTCCTATTTGTACATGTTGTTTTACGTCTTCTTTAAATTTTCATAAAAATGGAGACTGTTACTGGAAAGCATAGATTTAGGACAGGCCAAAATACTCTGGTGGTTCTCTGGAGTATTAAAGGCTGATTTTTGAATGCTTTAGGATTATCCATGAGGCTCAGCTCTATAAGCATTGAACTCTTGTTTACTTAAGCAAAACTGAACTTCTGAACTTGGATTGTGGAGGAAACTGGTGTGACAGCTTGTCAGACAAATAACACTGGTGAAACACAGCATCTAATTACTGCAAGACCAAAGAGAACGTAGAGACAGGTGATGAGGGAGCAGCTACTCATTTAAACACATAGGGCTAGTAATTAGCAAGTTGGGTAAAAAAAAATGTGAAAAGAATCATTCATATATATTGAAACTTGCATTATCCTCCTTGTCAGAGCAGGACTTGGTGAGTTTGATGGGAGGCATTGCAGACCTCAAGGTCTAATAGCAGCATCCTGTGGTACCCAGAGATGAAGGGGAAGGTCGCTCTGTTGGCAATTTCCCCAGCACAGCCATCCATGCTCATCAGCTGCACTGTGCTCATGCTTCTGGGCATATTTTTAGCCTGTCCTGCTTGTGAAGTAAACCAAAAAGTGATCATTAGAGGAGAGAGGGCAGATAGGAGGCAGCAGGAACTGAGGTCATGGCAATAAAAAGGGGGAGAAGAGAGTTGCTGGGAGTTTGCAGAGGATTCTGCTGCCCTGACTTGGGTATGAAAACAACTAATCTGATGTTTGCTCTAGAGGTGTTAAAGCCATCAGGGTCTGAGTCTAAACATCCAAAGTTAGGATTGTGTCTAATAAATCCCGAGATGAATAACGGGTGGTTATTCATCTTGGGATGAATACTCTGCTGGTTTAGAACACCTTTCTTAAGTAGTGACAAAAGGGAATGGTACCATTATGCCTAATTTGCAAGTAGGAAAACTGAGTCTCCGAGGAGTAGAGAGATGGCACAGAGTCATGCAGAAGGACATAGGCAGACCTGGGGACAGTCTCCAGACCTCCAGCAGAGTGTAGTCTAAAATATATTATTTACTTTATGTCATTTTTTTAAAAAAATGAGTGAGCCGAATGCAAATATCCTGTTAACAGAATACTTCCTCAGGCAAATGCAGTTGGAAGTCAGTCCCTAAGGAAACGATCAAGTTAAAAATTCAGGGCCTGATTCTGAGATCCTTCACCAATCCTGCAGATAACTCTCTCTTCCAGCTTCATATACAAAGCATGAATAGTGCCATGATTTTCAGACTGATCTTTTAAACTTTCCTGCTCATTAGCCTCCTCTAGTGTTCCACTGGACAATGAAAAGTGGTGAATACTCTCAAAAGTCCTGTATCATTGACAAACCATAGGTAAAACCATCAGCAAACAATGGACACAACCCTTTGCCCTCAGTAGAGATGATACATCAGCACCCTAAATATTATTAGGATTAGCAGCACACCTTGGGCAACTATTAAGCTTGAATAAATAAATGCACTGACTTGTCCCGGTTTTTCCGATTAGACAAATTAGGCTACCCTGAGGAGCGAGGTTACCAGTGAGACTGAGGGACTGGAAACTGCCTACCAAGAGCTTCTCACAGCTTTGCACAGTCCTGTCGCAGGGACATACTCCCTTCTCTTTCTCTCCTTTGTGTCCCCTTTTACCTCTCCCTCTCCAGTTGACATTCAGAGCTGCTCTCACTCACTGGAGACTGAGCTCTGCACAACAGAGCTGTGTTTTGGAGGGAAGTTTAATTTACTGTGAATGTGCAAAGTTAGGTGGTAGTCTATGAGGACAATAATTTAGAAAAAATAAAATTCCTTCCCTCAGATTTATTGGCTTTTTGTTTCCAGAGAAGATGTTCCCTTTTTATTTTAATATCTATCAGCTTGAGGGCCTCTTCTGATTCTTTTTCAGTTTCTAGGATCATTCTGAAACAATTCATAAAACTAAAGGAGGCTCTTAGGTACAATTTTAATGGTCTAATTTGTTTTCAAACTCAGGGAAAAAGAAAACCCAACTCTATTACTAATGACATAAAAGCAAGGTAGTAATAAAAAGAGTGATTTTTGTTATAAAGGGGAAAATAATTCTCTCTAGGCTTCTTTCACTAGATTATGTATAGCGTATATTTTAAACACACCTAATGGCAAGGTTGTTATTAATTTTCTTTATAATTAAAATATGGCTGATGACAAAGTGATATGCAGTGGAGTCCATTTTTGTCTGCCCACATTTCTCAGTGGAGCGGTCCTGTTCCCCATCAGGGCAGTGGGCGGCTCTTTGGGCAAGAGCATGCTTTGGGAAATAATAGCAGAATTTTAAAGGAAGAAGTAAGCAGCAGCTGGGTCTCAATTTATGGGGTTTTTTGAGTAAAAATGAGTATATGATTCTTTGCTATCTGCTTGAATAATCCATCTCCTCTGTCTCCTTGGGGCTGGAGTCCCTAACGCCATCCCAGCTTCAATGTAGGCAGTATTTGGATTTTAGAGGCTCAGTTACTAGAATTGTTTTAAAGGAAGAAATAAGCAGCAGCTGAAGAGAAGCTGTTGGCTGGGACATTCACATTTCAAATATGTTGAGGATAGATTAAGATGTTGGTTGACCTTGGAAGCAAAGCTAGGTTGACTTATTATCAAACAGGAACCATTCCAAGCTGCAAGGAGGGGTTTGCTTATTCACTGTCTGGTTCTCATCCATGTGGGATGATAAGGAGCCCAGGGACTAGAGATAAGTACTGTATTTTGGATGGTTCTGGAAGCAGTAAGGAACAGATTTGTCTTCTGAGTTGGAGATAGTGAGCTCCAGTGTCATGAGACAACCCCATGTGGGCGCAAAACAGCCTCTGTCCTTGCTCCACCCTCTACTAATGAGGCATTTTTCACTCCTTGTCCTAAGCTCTTTCAGATGGTTGCTGTTGTCCAGCAGAAGCATGTCATCCTGTAAGTGACTGCATGGTGAAAAGGAAAAAAAAAAATTATCTCCAGCACTGTATATTAGCATGTTAAGCAAATAATCTTGTAGACCTTGGGATAATAAGTGCTGCTTAAATGCCAGACTTTTTTAGTGGATTTTTATTATGGTAGGAAATTAACCACATTAAAGTTGAGCAGGGTTTGTACTAGCTTTTATCATCTGTTTTTCTCAGTCACTTCTAGTCCATCTTGCTCTCAGCTTACAGATCTGCCACTCTAAATCCCTTTAAATCCCTCATTAAGAAGTTCTTCTCCCAGGAAGGCCAGTGGGGCTAACCTTCTTCAGAAAAAACACACTTGTTAGTTAAAAGAACATTGATACTCTAAAAGATAGAGCCAAACCATGGATCACTTGATTTATGTTTCTTGTTTGTTAGAGGTGGGTAAAACTGTGTAAAACAATGGTTTTACAGCAAAGGTTCAAAGCAGCCTTTCATTGTAGCTGTACTGTGGGCCTGATTCTCCTTTGGGCAAAGTTTCACCAGCTTTAATTTGGAAGTAAAGTGCCCGTTATTTAATTACCCTCAATTATTACTATTTAAAATTTTCACACCAGACTAGATTGTACTTGAAAATATTAGGGGCTCTATGTAAAAATAATGCCCATATTTGCACCTGAAGAAGGATGCTTGCAAGCAAGCTCACCTGTCACTTGTCATTTGCCATTTATTATTTCCTCACTTAAAATGTTGTGGTTGCCCACTGACAGACATGAAATATGCCACTGCGGCTTGAGGATGCTGTGCCACCTGTCCTGCCTCACCCACTTCTGGAATTGAAGTGCTTGCAAATAACCATGACAGTTTGCCTGAAATACTTGTTGCTATCAAGTGCACTACCAGAAGTGAGGAGCTAGTCAGGATAATAAGGATGAATTAAAATTAAAGGGCTAAGTGTATCCAGAGTAATTCCCCATCACAGGCTGTCTGATGGATTGGAATCTGTTGAACTAGATTTGGCTTTGCTTTGTACAGGCCAGCAAGGGGTCAGCAGTGAGCACTCCTTAAAGGTAGGTTTCTGGGGCTAGGAAAGGTTGTTTGCTTAACGAATAACAGTGCTGGCAGAAAAAAAAAATAAATTCTAGTTGTTTCCCATTGCCACTCTGCTGGAGGTTACTGCCTTGCAACTCTATAGTGAAACAAAATTTGCGTGAATGTCTGCTACTCTGGAAGTCTCTGACAGTCAGCATGGCAGAGGCTGTTTTCTCAGAAGAGATGGACTGAGATAGAAAGGAGACCTAAAGCATCTTCTTTGTTCATTTTACTGGGTCCAAAGGTCACATCAGGGGGATAGAAATGGGCTTGGTTGAAGTGATGGTCCCCATGTTCACATGGGGAGAACACGGGAGGGAAACCTGACCCCACCGAGTGGAGTTTTGAGTTTCGTTGTGGGGCGTCACGTTTTCATAGCGCAGCACCCTTCCTCTGCACAGCAAGGGAATATGCGTCAGCTCAGTGCTTATCCTCACTGGGAAAGCAGAAGCACCTAAACGTGACGTGAAAACAAGGTAACAGTCTGTGGTTCTAGCAGAAGTTGTAAGATCTTGGCTTGATGTCAAAAGGCATGTGAACACTGCAGATATCTTTGGTTTCCTGGGGAATTTGACCTCAAGTTAATGCTGATTTTTGAGCATTATCAAGGAGGATATTGCTGTTTTAGAGAGGCTACACACTCTGAATCACACTTTGCACCCTGGGTGCCTCTGGATCAGCACAACTATGATCTGCCTTTGCTCATAGCAACCTGAAAAGTGATGTAGTCTAGATATTGGATTCCTAGTTATAACAACTCTTAATGTTAAGTTAACTTGGACATGACCATGCTCCTTTCTGTCTGCCAACAGGGTTGCAGTGGTTGCATTATTTCTGTAGGTGGGCAGATTCCCAATAACTTGGCAGTGCCACTGCACCAGAGTGGTGTGAAGATCCTTGGTACAAATCCTTTGCAGATTGACCGGGCAGAAGATCGCTCCATATTCTCAGCTGTTCTAGATGAGCTGCTTGTGGCCCAGGCTCCCTGGAGGGCAGTCAGCACACTGGTAAGTTGGGGTGCGCATCTGGGAAATGATGAAGCAGCTGGGAGTTAGAATTAGTTAGGAGTGTCTGCTCAGGGGGGACCGACTTACTGGTACCTTTCAAGATTCTAAAGACATTTGATAGTTTTTTACTGCCAATGTTGAAGAACTTTTTGATCCCTGTAAAGTGATGCTATGGTGTCACTGGAAGCGGGATGAAAACTGGAAGGTAAGTGTCTTTAAATCACCTTTACACGACATGGAGTATATACCCAGCAGAAGTTAGCACCACTTTAGGCTATTCTAGTTTATCCTGTTGGCCTTTAAAACTGTTCTAGAAGGTAGGGATTGCAAAGGAATAGAGATGTGTTGACACTGCTCTATTTTCCTGTGCAGCTCTATGGACAGGGAAGGTCTGAAGATGACAACTCTGGAACCAAGAAGCCATGTATTACGCTCAGCCCAGACTGTAGTCCCTGACGTTTTCCCCCCTCCCCAGTCTTAATGGCTAGTAAAGTGCAAATGCAGTTAGAGTTGAAATTTTAGTATGACTTTAAAATATTTTCTTCTTCACAGCATGATTTTCCTCCCTTTCTTTAGAGAGATGCAGTTGAATTTGCAAACTCAGTGAGTTACCCATGTTTGCTGAGGCCTTCCTATGTTCTGAGGTAAGGCTCAACCATCAGAGCTCATCAACTTGTGGGTATGAACTACAAAAGTCTCTTTGAGACAAGGGAGAGTAATTTCAGGGGATGTGTGGAAAATGCTATGCTAGGTGCATGTGGCATAAAACTGCCCATCTCAACAGGTGGGACAGCTGCTCAAACCAATAAAGGAAACCAATGGATCCCTTATGTCCATCAGGCAGAGATCAAAGGTAGAACATAATCGTAAGAATGTCTGTTTAGCTGCATTATCTTTTTCATATCTCAAGGCCAAAATTACAAACCATCTGGGATATTCTTTAAGGTTCCTGAGACTACTACCTGTACAATTAAGCCAGAAGATTGTTTGCCACTAGGAAAAACAGAAGGGTACATGCTGAGGCCATTTATTGGGGTTGGCATCTGTTTTCAGAAAATGACAGCACATCTTTTGAATTCAGCTTCTTATTTGCCAAGCTTCTCTGCTTACAGGCATGTTTTATGTCCCTACACTGTGACAGCTGCTTCTCTTTAAAGAGACATTGTACAGAGCCACACATTTCCAACAGCTAGACTTTTTGAAGAAGTTACACCAGCACATAAACACAGCAAGCTCACACGTTCTGAATGATCTCTCTTCTCTGCGAGGAGTTTCTTCATAGATGGATGACTAGGCACAGAGAGGAAGTTTGCCGGGCACACTTTACAAGTGAGAATAAATTGGAGACAGGATCCTTTTCATATGAAGAAAAGACATATATCAAAATGAAGAGGCACAACATTCATTTTCAGGGAGAACTGCCCCCCCCCCCCCCCCCCCCCCCCCAATTTTTATCTGAAAAGGAGAAGGATTTCTTGTATGTTCAATCCTCAAGGAAATATCTTTTAGAAGAGACTGCTGAATGTGGCTTTTCTAACCAATTTCTGAAGCTTGCAGTGGGGTTGTGAAACAAAGTTGAAAAACAGCATTTGGATCAGGAAGATAAGTTAGAAACGGCTCCTGATGTTGTTATTCAGGATTTTAGGGAACACTTCTTTTAGCCTATTGTTTCCATCCATATTAAATTCAGTATAGGCCTTTTCCATATAAGTATTTGCTAAAGGGTGTTTGTGCAGGTTAGGGGGACTTCAGAGAGAAAAATGAAACTGGAGGATGTAAAACTTAAGGAAATAGAAAGTGAAAAGCCCTAGCACAGCACACCATCTGGCCTCTATTTGCAGAACAGCAGCAGGTCCACAGCTAGACTTTTTCATCCTTTGAACAGATATGGCCTTTAATATTTGCCAGTTGCCTTGGAGAACTAAGCGCATTTCCCCAGCAGTTATGTACTGTGTGCACCAGCTCACACCCTCAGTGGTGCTGCTGACATAGGTCCATGGATTTAGCTGAGCTCTATTGTTTTACATCAGCTGAAGAGGTAGTCTGGTAAGTATAATCACCTGGGTACTTGTGTCTATTTATCTTAGGCTAAAGTGACTGATTTCATGGGATAGATCCTTCCTCCACTTTTCCCCACAGTCTCTGTGGGCTTGCCCACCAAAGCAAAGGGGAAGCTGAGCATCAGTGGTAGAAATGACCAACATAACATCTTTTTTAAAAGATTCTTGTCTTTAAAAGGGACCTGAATCACTGACTGTCGAGCCATGTTCTCCCAGATCCCCCTCTCTGGTATTACTGACAGCTACATTTCAAAGTAGCTTTCAGATACAGTGTCTATATCTCTCTGTGCCTCTCCTTTAAGGACTAAGACATTAGGGGAGGGACACAGTGAAATGGCCAGCAAAGAACAGCCCATTTTCATCTGCATTTACACCTTTGAAACCATTACTGGTGGCCTGTGTATTTCTCGCTTCATCTGTCCCTGATGAGTAATTGGGGTACAATGAGCAAAGCATCTGTTTGTCCTGAGCTCACAGCTAACCTGCACACATGGGGAGAGTCTGGGTCCTTAGAGGGGCTACCTGGCTGACTAGCCATCTCCTCCAGCTTAGGCGGAGCTTTAAAGGCTTGCATCAGAAGGGGGACTTGGCAGCAGTGCTAAGGCTACACAACTGCAGTTCTTTATTTGATTCTTCATTATGGTTCTGGAGGTCACCTATCTTCTCTGGGAAGGAATAGCAGAAGTTCATTAGGTACTAGCTCTACCTTTCTCTCAGTCAAGAGTGGAGCAAGTGGCTTGAGTCAGGAGCTTACTTGGCTATTCTCTCATACGAAGGTAGTTGGCAACCCTGTAGTGTGGTATCTAACACTGATATCTCCTTTGGAGTCACAAGGGAAGCTGACCTGTTTTCTTTTCTTTGCCATTCTCACAGTGGGTCTGCAATGAATGTGGTATTCACGGAAGAGGAAATGAAGAAGTTCTTAGCAGAAGCTACCAGAGTATCTCAGGTACCAGTCTTTATGCTGCTCCTGCTTTTTCATGTTTGCTGTATTTGTTTCACCTCTACTGTGTTTTCCATCTCTTTGTTTCAGTATTGTGTCTTCCTCATCTTTCCCGTCCTTGTTGGGGGAAGACTCCCTTGTTAGAGTTTGACTCCTCAGTTTGTTCCCTAACAGTCAGGTATGGGTGCCTGTGCAAGCATCCTTACTGATACCACTGGGGTGCCTGCATGGAGCAGGGACAGCAGTTAGCTGTTGTACCCAGGTATCCATTTCTGACCAGTTAATTATATAAATAGATGTAGGCTAGTGGGCTGAGACCCTTCCTACCCCATTCAAGCTCGCTAGTAGCAGATAACATCTTTCACTCAGCTTCCCAACTGTTTTGCTGTTTTGCCTGGCTTCTTTGAACAACTTAAAACTTCATTCTAGCATCATCTCTCTCATCAATAACCTTTTTTTTTTTTTTTTATTTATCCTTTTAAATGCGGGAACATTTGCAAGATTTTGCTATGACATTTAACTCTCCAAACCATGTACTGAGTTCCATTTTCCTCTGATGCAAAAGCAGGACTGCTGCCTGCTTACTGTTAATCCAGTGGGATTATTGATCTTCAGAGTATCTAATGCAGAAGATGAAAACTCTGGTTTCCATTTTAAATGTTTTTCAAAAGATAATTTGGGGATTTTTAAAGTGTCTTTTTCTGGCAAAGGGAAGGATTTGGTCTAGTATGCTGAAATTTGGAAAGAAAAATCTGAGCAATTTCCCAAAGACATGAATGCTTCAGAACATAGTAAACAATTCAAAGCCTGCATTTCTCCTATACCTTCTATCAGTGTTATTGTACAAGGGATGTTTGGAGAGATGAGAATATGGGAGGAGGAGAAAGTAAAACGATCGAGGTTGAATGAAGAACATACAGTAGTCAAAGTCTGACCTTTCGACAGTGTCTGAGTTTGGCCTTGCCTTTTGGTCTGTTTTCTTCTGAGGGTTTTTTTCCCTTTGTTTTTTGAATGGTCACTGTTTAGAACAGTACTGTAGCACCATCAACACTACTGTCACAGGAATCTTGGAGTTAAAAATAAGTAAGTCAAAGAGGAACTCTGAAAACACAACTGGCTATGGAAGCCAGACATATTACTACTTACTCAGGGTATTTCTTACATGGTTAAAGTTTGAACAAGAGAAAAACCATGTGGTTTTTAAGCATATGATGCAAATGATCGAAGTTTAGCGTTTCAGCAAGAAAAGATGGAATGAAAGAGGGAGATACCTTGTAAAGCAATCATATCCTGAAGGATAGGTTAGTGTGGAGGCAAGCAGGCCACTTATTACCATCTTTGAAAAACTTTAAAGGGATTTTTGAAAGCAGGAGAGTACCACTGTTACTTCCATAAGAAGGAACTATACAACCAATTCTCAAAAGACAACAGGGTCAACCTGTGGTAGAAACCAGATTCTTAGAAGTGCTCAGCCTCCCAAAATACCTAGCTTCTCTCTGTACTTCATCTTAAGTACTCTGCTTTGGGTTTCCCCACACGCTCACAGAAGCAGACCAGGCAGCAGCCTTAAGCCACGTTCAATGGGACAGATCACTTCCTTGTGCTGTGGGATAGCTTCGTGATGGCAATGGGTACCCTACAGGAGGCTGAAGCCCAGGAAAGTGACCCTTGGTCAGCGTAACTTGTCACAGCTTGACTGACTTGAATTGGGCAATGTTGTTCTTCATTGCTCAGAGGTCTCATCCCTGGTACAGGAGGCCCTGCTGGGATTTGAAGTTGTAGAGCCTTGGCAATACGTGATGTATTCCTAGAGGAAAGAGTGGATGTTCTCATGGGATCCTTATGATGTCCAGTTCTGCTACACAAACAAGGCACTGACACTTGCTGCAAACATGACCAGTTGCACACCATGAGTCTTCAGGTGCTCTGGTCCTGATCATGCAGAGATTTACACTAGATTTACACACTTTTTTGTTAGTGTAGTCAGGCTACTAAGGGAAGACTTCTTTCTTCATCCAGCATTTTATATTGACAAAAGCTATAGTATAGTTGAAGCTAAGCTAGCAAAAAGCAAACTGAAACAAACATACTGTATTCTGCTTCTAAATTAGGGAAGGTTTTTTTAGTCCAGTCAAGGCTTTGTGGCCTGTGAGTGGTTCCACAGAAGCTACCAATACTAGTTGTGAGCATACAACTGAACATGAGCATCTTTGTGGGATACAGGCTTCATTTTTCTGGTTACAAAGCCTTACCTAGTTCTGCTCCATCCAACAGAGCATCTCCAGATAAAGTGCCTAACCAGTATTGTTCTGTTGTTTTAGCTACTTTGCTGTTATGGTGTTGTGTCATTATGGCATTTATGTTGTCAATAATGTTCAAAACTTCTTGTGTGAGTTGAGACAGATTGGGGTAAACAAGGTTGTATGCACATATAAAATCTTCTGGTGAAAAACTGCAACAAGACAGAAAGTTACAGGACACAAGCCACTAAATTTATGAAACAGTGTAGGCTGCGGCATTGTCCTTGCCTGTGAATTTACCCTTGCACTGATAAATGTAACGAATTGTGTCTTGTAACTTTTGGAGTTGCTTTATATTTTTTCAAGAGGAGCCTTTTGAGCATGCACAGACTGTCATTTATTCCATTTTATTCTCTAATAAATAACAGGCAGTTAATAGTGGATGGGACAGGTAAAATGTTGAGACATAAAGCTGGCCAGGAAGAATGCGGATTAGATTTTTAACTGTCTGTTGGAGCAGGTGGCTGGAAGGAGAAAGCATTAGAGGAGAGTGGGAAGTGTGTGCTAACATCCCAGAGATAGGCAGGAAGAAGAGGAGGAAGACAATGTATACCAGGGAACATATTGAGAGTCAAGGACAGTTTGTTCCTGGCCAGCTATAATTAGTGTCAACTTCTCCCTGGGAGATTTAGGAAACCAGGCAGAGAAATGAGAAAGGAATGGATCAGTTACTGAAAATATAGGACTCTTTAAAATAGCAAACAGTCACTATACAAAGTCATTAAGTATGCCAAGAATCAATTACTTTGTGAAGCAGTACGTCCAGTGAGGTGGCTGGGAGGCTCAGAGGAGGGAAGAATTGAAGATCTTGGAGGTGAGCACTGTCTTTGGGAGACAGGATCAGAGGTCACTGGATCCATGCATGTGTCCCACTATCTTCTTTTTGCCATGATCTCACTTAAAAGCTCTTTGTGGTTTTGCCCCAAATTTCCCTGTCATGGTGATGTTATGGAGGACTCAAATTACTGCTTCAGTGGCTTTGGGGTAATCATGCCAAGTTTCCCCCCATTATTGCTTTGCAAAGCTCACTTATCTATGGAAATAAGGATATTAATAAATTGGTCTTGTGGGATTCTGCTTCCAAAGGTTTTCCAGTGATGAATAGTGGAGCGCTTGGATGGTCCCCAAATACTCTCAAATAAAAACTTTCTTCTTTTATCTTGTCTTGATGACAGGATCACCCTGTGGTAATCACTAAATTTATTGAAGATGCCCGTGAGGTGGAAATGGATGCTGTAGCGAAGGCAGGAAGAGTAAGAACTTTGCTTTTCTTTGATAGTAAAAAATAGTAAAGTTTTTCAGGATTGGAGATTTGCAAAAATGTGTGTTTTGCATGATTACCTATACAGCCATGGATTCGTGCTGAGAAGAGTGGAGAAACAAGAAAAGATGAATTCATCTTGGGTTCAAAAACATTGTGCTTGAAAAGATCAACCTACCTTATTATATACATCTAAATAGTTATTTTTTTAAAGCATTTTTACTGGATTTGCAAATCACTGGCTTCACAAATTACTTCCATCAGAATTGTATCTGCATGTGTTATGATATTACCACAGTAGTTTTATTATTACAACCTTGCATGTCATTGCTGATCAAAGACAGTTCTCACACACACACAAAAAAAAAAATCACAAACTTCTCATTTAACAGAAATATTCTGGTTTCTGTCTTCATTTTTAACCAGCAGGCAAGATCACTTTTTCGGTATCGAGGTAGTGTGCCTTGATGCAATTCGTACAATTTAAATCCTTAGACCTGAATTTCCTCTGCTTGCTTTTCCCCATGATTAAAACAACACAAAAGAATGGGGAGAAAAAAAAAAAAAAGTACAAGTGATGTTAGTCCATACTTGTTTCTGTTGGGGAATGACAACTTTTTTGTGTTCATGGCAAGCAGGACTTAGCTGTTTTAAAGTCTAATTAGCTTTTACCTTCTGAGTCAATGTGTGTTAGAGAGAGGAAGGACGCCTTAGGATCTCCAGACTGTGGCAGGTTTTATCATGTTCACAGTTTGCTCAACCATGGTATGAAAGATGCCTTGTTCATATGCCTTGTGTTTTCTTCAGGCCTATTCTCCCCAAAATTTCGGGAAACTCCATTCCCGCCCCCCCCCCCCAATCTGTATCCTCTTTTGGATACAGCTGTGTTCAGGAGACTGTGCTGGGCTGGGGATGGGGGAACAGTTCATGAGAGAGTGTGAGGTGACTGACTGCTCTCTTGTTACTGTATGCAGGTTATTTCACATGCTATTTCAGAGCATGTGGAGGATGCAGGCGTTCACTCTGGAGATGCCACCCTTGTGTTACCCACACAGAGTATTAGCCAGGGAGCCTTGGAGAAGGTAGGTCTTGCACTAGCACTGAAAAGAGAAAAGAAAGTAAGAGTTTACATCTGCTTTTTCTCTCTTTGCTTGGGAGAACTCAATTACCAATGGAGAAATCAAATCACCGATTTTTTTTTAAAGGCCAGTGGGATATGTGCAAGTATAGGATGTCAATGTGCCCCTGTGATTGACTATGCTGTACATAGGATCATCTGAACTGTATCCCATTAATTTAAGCAGTAGATATACACACTTTCAGACCCATTGGATTTTTTTGTTTCATTGGTTTAGAACCAGCTTCCATAGCAGTAAAGGATTGTCTAATTCATACATATGCCATGGTTCACTTTCCACTTCCTTTTCCCACAATCCTTAAATGATTAAATCAGGCATATGACTTTCCAGCTGCCTGCTTTTCTAGAAAGGATATCAGGATGAATGAACCTCACCTAATCTTGACTTTTTCCCCTTTCAAGAATAAATCTAGTGATACAGAGTTAGTTGTCAGAATACATTTTCTAAATGAAATGTCCTATCCCCTGTGATGTCATCCTGTTAAGGGTTTGTTTGGAAGCTAGCAAGAGCTGTAATGCAATGGTCTGTTCTCCAACTCTGTTTACAACGATGTCCAAGGCCTTGTTTCTGAAAATAGCCATCTCCTGAAGCAAAGCTATTGAAACACTTGTACTGAAACGGCATGTGATTTTGTGACAAACCTAGAAAATAAGACCATAGTGTTTTCTCCCAGTTTGTTCCAGAGTATATCTGCTGAGACACCTCCCACTGATCTGTGATGGGACAGGCATGTTGGTGAAAGACTTTTGGGACTCTTGGAAAACTGAGTAGTTAAAGTTAAATGGCAAAACATCATTATTCATTATTTCACCAAGAATGGTATAAAGGCTTAGGTGTGCAGTGTAGGAATTACTACAGACAGGGCAGGCTTTTATTCTCTTTCTCCTTTCCCCTGCTTTCTCACACACACACACACACAAAGCTGATTTTTACTTCTGCCCTCAAGTGGCACTTTGTGCTCTAGGTTACCAGGCAAATTAAACATATTTGCTTCTGAAAGATAATGCTATTGCCAAAATGAAGGTGTAGAGAAAAAATGTGCTAGATACAACACTTAAAGGAATCCACATGTGAAGTGATTTATTGCCATGATGCTGTCTGTGGGATTTATTTATTTATTTGTTATATATACACACGTTTTTACCTTATTTATTTATTATTATAGGTAAAAGCTGCTACAAAAAAGATTGCAAATGCCTTTGCCATCTCTGGTCCATTCAATATTCAGTTCTTGGTGCGAGGCAACAATGTGCTGGTAAGAGCTCTTGTGGCTGTTGGAGGAAGTTGGGCTCTGCTGTGGATAGTCAGGCATGTGGTTCCTGCGGTCCCTGCCATGGAAACTCTGTGGCAGTAGCAACTGTGGGTTTCTAACCTGCCTGGTCTGACAACATGTGGCTCACCTGTGCCACACCTAGTCATGCAGCTCTCCCTGTCTGTGTGGGACAGGGCATCCTCCCCTGCCTTCACCTGGAGGGTGAAGTGAGTCTGGCTGCATTGTCTGTCAGCACTAGCTTTGTTTTGCTGTGGGCTGCTGTCCTTCCCAAAATTAACAGTTCTGAATATGATGGACAGCACTGGGACCTGCCCCTCATCCTATGAACTGAATATCATTGCTTTCAGATCTCTGATATCCTCTCCCATCTTTAGCTATTTTGATCATTAAAATAAGCCTTCCAAGGCATTGGAAAGAAAGCAAGACAATTTAAGTGTTTTAGCCATTAAGATGGTTATCTAAATAGCATGACCCTAGTAGCTATCAGTAACAGAAGTGCAGCAGATGTCTGACCCTTTATGGTTAACAGTTGGATTTTTGTTGCTAATGGAAGAAGGCCAGAGGAATGTGAGCAGAGTATGACTGAGGAAGTGGTGAATGGAAAGAAAACCTGATGTAATATAGAAGAGATGCGTTATTGGTGAAAGATCCTGTTTGGGCTATTAGTTGAGAAAAATGTACTTACCATTCTTCACCTTTCTTCTATTTCACACATAGTTATTCAGAAACTGCACAGAGGGACAGAATGGGGTTTTTCCTTCCTTGCTTTCCCTCAGCTGTGCTTGCATTTTCTCTGGATAAAGGCCTCTCTTCCATTCTGTCTTAACTGACCTATTCTTGCCCCCCTTCACTCCCCCTCTTTTTTACAGCAATTCTGCTTTTGCTAATGAACTCCATGGTGTGCTTCTCAGCAGGATGCAGAACTTCTTTTTTTTCTTGCTTGGGTCACTGAATGACTTCTGCATGTAGATGAGGAAAGTCAGTAAGGATAGCCCAGTCATTCATGAAGTGCCATTACCACGGAAAAAGAACAAGGTGGGCTTCTAAAAGTTGTACCTAATGCCTGTGCATGTTTCCATGCCTCTTGCACATTAACTTAGAGTGTAGTATAATACGTTTTCCAAAGTGAAGTCTGGATTACTCTCAGTTCTAATTTTCAGACAATAGAGATGAAACTCAGTTGCAGAACATCAGGCTCCTTGTATCTCAAGCTGGCCGCTACCCATCCCTCATCGCTGTTTGTAAGATTGAACACAATTTCTGTGTCTCTTGTTTGGCAATCTGAAGAGCATCTCTGCCAAGAGGAGTAAGGACTGATTTCCAGAAATATGAATCAATCTATTTCTTCACGGCACAGTGCCTGACCCTGGTATTTCTCCTTTTTAATCCCATCAGGTGATAGAATGCAACTTGCGGGCTTCACGCTCCTTCCCTTTTGTATCGAAGACTCTGGGTGTGGACTTCATCGATGTGGCCACAAAAGTGATGATTGGAAAAGAGGTTAATGAGTCATTCCTCCCCACACTGGAACATCCCATTATTCCATCCAGCTATGTTGGGATTAAGGTATGGTTTCCAAAAGAACACCAAAAAACCCCACAACAGAGCCAGCACCTAGCACATTAATAGGCAATTAGTACTTTAATGCCCAGAGAGAACAATTTACTCGTTGACCAAAGGCCAAATTGACCTTTTGTAGTTTCTGTCAAGATAATCTATGTTGGGAATTTTGGAGAAAAATAAAAGGAAAATTATCTAGTGATTATTAACAAAATCAATCTTCCTTTATTTCTTACTTCTAACCTACTCTGAATCATGTTTATGAACTGCATAATAAATATGCACTTGCAGAATTGAACACTGAAATTCAGGCTATTTCACAATACTGTCTATGTGTGGACATGTACAAATTTGTGTTTTGAGTGACCCCCAGATTTTACCTTCAGGATTTGGGATGTGGACTGCTGAGTGCATGGAATCCCCTGAATATGTGGGTGAAATTCTTGGATCCTTTG
Source organism: Strix uralensis (assembly GCF_047716275.1). Taxonomy (NCBI): domain Eukaryota; kingdom Metazoa; phylum Chordata; class Aves; order Strigiformes; family Strigidae; genus Strix; species Strix uralensis. The sequence continues at coordinate 7,407,393 of NC_133977.1, read as the reverse complement.
ATTTCAGTGGGGCAAAGACTTTACTTTTCATAATTACTAAGTTTATATAGCACCCAAGATACCAAAGTGTACTGTAGATATTTTTGAATGCTTAGTGGAAGAAAAAAAGTTAATTGAAGTTCCTAATCATAAAAATTTAGAACAGGACTGCAGAAAATACAATGGATAATGAGAATTGTTTATACAGAAACTTTCAAGCTTTAATAGCTTCCATATCAAGTGAAAAATGAGGAAATGGAAAACACCTAACATCTTTCTACTAATAAAATGTTCAGACCTATTAAAATTCAAGCCAAATTTGTGGCCCAAGCCAGCTCAGGTTATTGGCAAACCAGTCAGTCTAGAAGTAGCTTTACATGTTATTTTGATGCCACAGATAGGCATTATCTGAAATTCTAATCTGAGACTTTTTATTTTTGTTAGTCTTATTTATTTTTACAAATTTCTATTATTTAGACCTGGGGCTTCAGCACTGTTGTTAGCTAAACTGTCAAGAGTTTTGTCTCTCCTGGGAATGCTGGCTACAGAGAGGAAAACCCAACTATATTAATGAAAGCTTCACTACAAAGCCTTTTTTACTGCTTGTGTTCTGTGTGGATTTGTCAAATATAATAACCTGCTAATACCTTTGGAAATGCTAAACTTTGAAAAATATTCCAGTTAAACCTGTTTCTCATTATTCATGCATCATATTTTCTGTCCTCTTACGTTTTTATTGCTAGGAATATTTGCATGGAAATGGGATTTTGTTTTTCCAGCAGTTCTTAAATGCTCTGAAAAAAGAATATGAAACTCTTTTCTTCTTTCTCAACATAGCTGCTCTTTTGTGGATTTGGAGTCCCACTGTTTTAGCTTTGGTGACTGAAATATTGTCTTGCCATGTTTGCTTGCAGAGTGACGCAAGAATCACGGCCTGACCAAGATTAAATCCTGGATAGAGCATGACTGACTAAGTTTTAAATAGGATTTATTTGCAGTACCAGAGTCTGCTCCTGCTGATGCATTTTCATGTTCATGGCAGACAAAAATTAGGGAGCTGGTAGAAGGCTTTGTTGCTTGTTACCTTTCAAGGCAATATGCACATTAGAAACAATCCACCTTGACTGCCATATCTCAGCTTGAGACTGTAGAGTTGGCCACTGTAAAAATTTTCTCTTTACTTATAGAAGAAGCGAAACTGATCTAAAAGTCATGAAGACACATGACAGTTTTTGAGAAACCTTTTGCAATGAATTTCTGCTGTCACAATTTAGTTGGTCATTGTTAGGTGCCATGAAACAGCAGCTGTCTTGTCTGCAGTGTCACCCTCAGAGACTTACAGGAAGAGAATTAAGTCTTTGGATTTAAGAATAGATTCTTTTTTTAAGCAGCAAGGATGCTACCTTTATGTAATTGCCATTAGTAATTTGAGATGTAGAGAAGCCCTATAGAAAATTATTTCTTAGCAGAAAATTTGTTCCATGTTTGCCACATGTGGTCATTGGCTCAATCTTTAACAGAGAGTTTCTTTCTCTCCTTTTTTTTTAAGGTCAAAATAGACAAGAGAACTCAAAGACCACAGTGACCTAAGTCCTCAGATAATGATAATGCTCAGGGGGTTTAATATTTTCATACAAAAGATTAAAAAAAATTACAGGTGTGTATTTTCGGGGAGGGAGAGGGAAAATATGAAAATAATTTGCAAAGTTTCTTCTGGTTTATGCCAAAAGAGTGCATTCTTGTGGAATGATTTGATTTCTAAGAATGAAAAGTTTCTGTTGGAGAACAGTTTTCTCAGAAAAACTGATTGGCTTCAGACAGTATCTCTCCTTGTTTCATGAATTAGATGCTTCACAGCCTTTCTGTTTTAAAATGTGTCCTAAAAATGGTCGTGCTAGTGGGCTACTACAGATTAGAAATCTGCCATCAGAATTTCAGCAGGACTGCAAGAGTTAGAAGGATGATTTATTGGTGAAATACATGTTTATTTGTTCTAGTCTGTCACCAAGATGCTGGGGGAACTCATTTGCCGAGTACTCCTTTGCTTATAAGCCTTGACCAGTGCTTTTTTTGGATTAATTCATGTATGTTTCTTACTGTCACTTCCAAGTATAGCTGGGGTTTTTTTAATGATCCATTAAATTTTCATTCTCTTTCTCTCTCTCCGCTCTTTCATTCGCCAGGCTCCAATGTTTTCTTGGTCCCGACTGAGAGATGCTGACCCTGTTCTCCGATGTGAAATGGCCTCTACTGGGGAGGTATCTTTTAGATTTGCTATTTTTTTTAAAGCCATGTTGCCTTTAAACATCATGAATCTTTGCAAGTGATCTTATTACTGCCTGAATCATGATGGCATCTGTAGCTTCTTCAGAAAATTGAAAACATCTTTCTTAGCTGTGAAAACACATTGTCCTGGAAAACCCAGTTTATTCAGCCACTGGATGTCCCTCTTTACCTGCGTGTCAGCTCCCTCAGTTGGACCTGGTTGGTGTGACAGCCTGAAATGAGTTTATCTGAGAGCTGTCGGGTTCTGGGAGGTTCTTGGTGTGTCAGTCCATTTTATGAATCACCTGCTTCTAGCCAGACAAATGTTTACAGCTTTCAAATCCCCCCATTGACACATGCCAGAACAGCAATATCGAAACTCCAGGTCATGAGTGTTTGGTCTTGGAACATGCTAGTTACTTAAAAGCAACAAATACGTGTGGTGATATTTTTGTTGTTGCCTGGTAACCATCAAGGCATGTCCCAAGGTGCAAAAAGCAAGAAAAAGTGAATAAAATGTGATGTCTGCAGTAATGACTGTTGGTAGGATGAGAGGGAGTCTGGGCTACTTTGCCCACTCTTTCTACAGCAGGGCTGTGAGGTGCTTCTGAAATGTGTCTCTGGTGTACACATGGCACACTATAAAGGCACAAAGCTGTTTCTCTTCCTGTGTAGGCTCAGCAGTGATGGGAGCCCTCACTCCTCAAGGGGTACAGGTTTCCACCTACATCGTTTGGAAAGATACTAACTCATCTAGAACAAAGAGGTTTGTTTATGGAGCTGGCAATAGCTGCTGTAGATATACACAAGCTATCTTTAAATTTGCTTGCTCTGTTACTTCTAGAAAAGTTGTGGTGTCAAGAAACTTATTCTGATCTAGAAAGCCCACTTGGGAAGTGATTAAATACTGAGGCAATTAGATTAGGCTTAACTCAGTTCTACCATAGCTAGGCAGGTGGCAGACTGTGGGCTGCTCCATTTGGTATGACCTTGGGTATGTCTACATGAGAAGTTTTCTTTAGGAAAGACTTATCATTTTAGTATGAAAAAGCACTATACCCAAATACAAGGTAAGAACAGACTTAGGTCTCCTACATGTCTCTAGAATTACTTTTATTTTTGCTTTTCATAACGTGTGGAAAATCAGTATTGCAGAAGATTTCCTTTCAGTGAAGTTAATGGGCAGAAAAAAGCCAAGTGACTTCTGTGACTTCCTTATTTTCAGAAGAAAATTGACTACACAGACACGCCCCCCCCCCCCAAAAAAAAAAAAAAAAAAGGAATAAAATTGTAACTAAGGGCCAGAATTATTTTTCTGAGCTTTATATGGAGTTACAGATTACCTTGGTCATAAAGGAGGGATTATTAACTTTTATGAGTTGGAAAGATCCATATTCACAAATGCCATAAAATGTGACAGTTATAAAAGTCTTTCTTATGAGTGAAGTAAGGATAATAACTTGCTTTGGGTAAAATGCTCAATTATTCCTCAAAGACATTTTTCACACACACAGCTTGATTTGGGCTTGAATTTGTCACATCTATCTGGCAGAGATATATACTGCTGGAAGTTGTGGTTCCCAGAACAGCAGAAGACAGTGCTTAGGATCGCTTTGAGTACTGTGGCTGATTTGACCACGCCATAATGATAAACCTCTCCTGGCAGGCTGGAAACCCCTGATCCAAGCCTACAGGGCAGGGGGCTGCCCACCACCCCAGAAAGTCCAAAGCATACATAACCCCTCAGCCAGATACACTGTAGAACATGCTGAACACTCAAGGATGAGTTTTTAGAGAAAAGCTGAGATACTAGTTGTCAAGAATTTTTTTATCCCTTCCCTTGCGAGATTTTTGTTTGTTTAGTTGTTCTTTTTTTACTTCAGAAGATCTGGCAAATCATCATTTGTTCTTCTTACATGAAATACTGGTTTCTGCTCACCATGGTAACAGTGAGACCATGAATGTGAGGGCTCACTGTGTGATGGGAAGGACCTTAAGAGGAAAATGGGAGAGCAATTCTCAATCAGCCCCTTTATCCCATCTGTATATGTGTGTAGATTTGTTATTTCAAAGAGAAAAATCTGTGACAGTTTCTGCTTCTCACTGTTTTTCCACAAATGTGGAGTTGGCCAGAAAAAATGAAGGTTAGTTGTGGTTTTTTTTTTCTTTTTTAACTTTCACAAAAGCTCATGCATTCCTCTTTTTGTCATCAAATTCCAATTTTGGTACGGAACACAGTTTAGTTCTTTCAGAAGATCATTACCGTATGACAATCTGTCAGCGACTGAGCTCCACAGGCAGTTCTGCATGATGGAGAACTGCTAAATGATTTTTATAGTTTTCTTTATCAAGTTTTTGTTTATATAAAATAAATTATTATGAATTGGCATAATTGCTTTGTTGTTTTCCTAAGTACATACTAACATTTTACTTGAATTTTGTATATCTGTGGACTTTTAATCGAAAAGCATCTTTATATACCATGGTTTATCTTCACAAGAAATGCCAGAAGTACACGCCAGCACAAGCGCTGTCTTACCCCAGTTTGCAGCATACACACAGAGAAACATGCCTGCATGCAGAACACTCACTGGTATTTAAGCATTATATAATGTTAAACAATTTGCAGTGCACTCACAAACATTGGAGCAGAGGCTGCATACAGCATTCCCATAACTCAGCAGAATCAATTGTTGTTACTCCTTGGTGTGCTGTTTGTAACTAAAGCGTTGCTTATTCCTTCATTATTGCTTCATTAAAATTATGAGATTTGTCTGCAATGATTTTCTGATTTATTTTTCCCTGCCCCCGCCTGCAGGCTCCATGCAAGAGCAACCTGATTCTGTGTAAAGAAGTCAAAAGAACCTATTTAAAAATTTCATTCCTGTTTCTTCTTAAAGCAATGGGTTTGGGTTGGTTTTGTTTTTTCCCCTCATACCATCTTCTTTGTGCCTTTTCCCAGGTCGCATGCTTTGGGGATGATGTGTACTCTGCCTTCCAGAAGGCTATGCTTGCCACAGGGTTTATGTTTCCTAAGGAAGGAATTTTGATTGGAATCCAGGTGAGTCCTAAAAATCACAGCTGAGAAAGGACCGACACAGAGGAACTCAGTAACTGTTGCCTTGTTTTCATTCATGCATCTTTATGGCTTAAATGTGTTTCTCTGCAGTCCATGTTGAAGTGCAGTAAGACAGTGAGGAACAAACACCATGGAGAGATCTTTACTGGATTCCTTGGGGCTGGCCTGTTTTTTTTACCTCTGGTTCCTGATAGTTTCTACTGGGAGCTGCAGAAGTTTGCTGGGGGCAAACCCCCAGGATTTGCTTCAAGCAGAGGCCTGGGATCACAGAATTAGAAGTCACCTTCCTGTAGGGAAAAAAGCCCGTAGACAATCAGTTCAGAGAAACATCCCGGCTAGAACTCAGAGCCTGCTCCCAAATGGGAGCCCTGGGGATGCCACTTTCCAATCCTGATATATAAACTCCCATCATCTGTACATTGCCTTTTGCCCTTTTGAAGCCAGTTCCCTTCCACCTTCCCAAAACAGTGAGACAGTTTCCATAATGCAAAGCTGGACCTGCTAAGCTTTCCCCATAGCTGCATGTATTTCATCCCAGGCAGAGCTGTAGTGTCGTCCGACAGTGTAGAAAACGTGAAGTTGTTAGGGTGTTGTGGGGCTAGTTATTGGTGTAACGCTGTCAGGCAATGAGACCTCCACCAGGTATGGCACTGTCATGTTCCTCTCCTCATTGGAGTCATGATGGGGATATACTTGAGTGCAGGGGGGTGAGGGGTTAAAGGACAACAGTCTTCACCCTGCAGCCTGCTTTCCTGACTGCCTAGAGGCATGGCTGCCATTATTCCTTTCCCTGTTTGATCATGGTGCATGGCCAATATTGTTCCCTACCATGCAGCTCCTATCAGATAGGAGTAAGTAGCTCGGGAAGGAAAAGCCAATGCCACGTTTGTGTAGGCATGTTTCTTGTTTTTGTATCTTGCCAGAGCTCTCTCCTCTTAGGGACTGCCTCTCAGACACATGTTCTGCAGGCTCTGTGATTCCACACCAGACTAGAGCTTGGTTTAGGGTTTCATCTCTTGCCGTCAGCATCCCTCAAAGTTGCTATATGTGACAGAAAGTTTAAATGGTGTGATGGAAATGTCCTCCAGTGCAGTGGCTTCTGCAAACAGCCTTTACATGAGGGAGTTCCTGATGGGTTTGCCCTAGGAACATCCCTGCACCATTCACAGTTCTGTATCAGTAAGGAGGATGTGCATTTCAGGGTGAAAAGGTAGCTAGGCAGAAAAGCAAAACGTGTTGGTCCTTTATCACAGTGTAGTTACCAGCTGCAGGAGGTGCTGAAGTCAGATACACTTGTAAACTTTGAGATGTGTGTATGTTCCTCAAACAAATTCAGACATTTCCATTGCAACTAGAACATTCTTGGGCCCCATAAAGACAACTGATTGCCTCCTGACATTTCCCCGTTGTGCTTGTAATAAGCTTATGCCCTACATGATTGCATAAAGCCAATAAAACAAACAAAAAAAATAGAATAGATGAATTTTCCTGTCAGACAACCGAGGTGTGAAAAATGCGTTGGGCTGTCTGTGCCAGCAGAGGATGTGAAGGAAGTGTGGGAAATGTGGCCAGAAAAGAACATGACTTCTGCTAACACAGATTACTGCTTAGTCCTTAAATATACACATATATACATATCTATGGATTGAAGCTGTTCCTCCAAGTTACCTCAAATTAGCAGAAGTCTTTGCTTGCTACCTAGATAAAGTTTAAAAGTTCAGTATGAAACTCTTGGTAGTTGGTACTGTATCTCTACTGTATATCTAATCACCTCAGATTTTTAAAACAGCATTTAAAAAAGGGGAAAAGTCAGGAGAAGAAAAAAGGAGAGAGCGCCATGTTTTATATTTAAGCCTATTTTCCTGATAGCAGCTAAAAGGGAACAAGCAGCAAAGAATAATTTTATCTATAGAAAGCATTTATGTAGGTTCTATGTCAGTATCTGTTAAACTGAGCCAAATGTTCTTTGTACAAAGGTCTTAAGGAAAAAAAGAAGGGGAAAAAAAAGATAAAAGAACCCTAAAAGCTCAACCCCCCAAACCTTTCTGAAGTAACAAGATTCTGTCCTTTTAAATGAGTGGTTTACAGTTCATTTTCTTGCAAAAGAAACTTGAAAACAACAGATCAATCGCTTAAAGTCTCTCTTCATCTCAGCATATTTCTTACATAATTAAACTCCAAAACAAGAAGTGTAAAGTTAAACAGAGGGGAAATAAGCCTTGTAAGAAGGGAATGTTGAAATGCTGACCTAGATCTGACGTGTAGACTATTGAGTGGTCTTCCCTGAGTGTTACAGGCTGGAGCAAAGGGAAGCCCCTCGCTGCAGAAACAAGGGACACAAGGAATGAGGTTATAAGGCAGGCTGTGAACACCAGCAACGTTGTTCTCATTTTAATCACAAACATGAGATCATCTACCTCAAACTGGCAATGTTGTCAGTGTATCCTCAGCGGGGAAATATAGGCTCAGAAGGACAGATACCAGGTCACCCCTCTCCACGATCGCTTAATGTTTAAATGTCACTGCTGTGAGGGGGTGATGGGGTGGATGTCCCTCCCCAGGCAGAGGCCCCTGGGTTTCAAACTGCAGGATGGTTTCTACCAGCTGTTCTGGTGCACTTGGGCTGATTGTTGTCAGGAGCACGTCCACCATCCCGCTTGGTTGTGGTCTGAGAAGGTGCTATGTTTCATCTGCAGTGGATGGTGAACTCAAAACATACCCTGCTTTTGGAGGCTTCATTGCTCATGACTAGTGGCTTGCTCTGATTTTTACACTGGACTTCTAACTCTTGCAGAGAGAGAAATAAAAGCCAAATGGTCTTGAATTCTGTTTTCCCCAAATGTATCTAGGCTCAACATATTTAGGTTATTTGGTATACTGCACCTTTATGCTATTGCTATTAATTATGCTGAGATGAGAGAAGGCTGCCTTCTTGAAGGTGAAGGTCAAATAGATGTAGTTAACAATAGCAGAGAGGGAGATCTTTGTTTCCTTGCAAATGTTTCACTCTGGGAATTTTGCAAATCAAGAGTCAAATGGCTCTGCTGTGATCTGCAGTCCAGTAAGCCCAGGTAATGAACCCAGCCTTGCTGAGGGGCTTCCATGTTGGTTGGAGTTCCAGTGGTAATCTTACTAGGGCCATGCAGGAATGTTGCTAACAAAGGAATCATCCTCAAGGTCAAACAGGCGAGCAGCCCTTGACATTTGCGGGACAGGACAAGGCAGGTTGGGCAGCCAGCCGGGCTGCAAGCCTGCTGGATTGTTCTTCACTTGTGAGCACTCTGACATTGCCCAGGTCAAGGTTCCCCAGGATTTTAAAGGCCTAATGCTCTCCCAGGGAAATGGAGTATGGCTTTCTTGTTAGACAAATGAATCTCTGCCAGTCTGCAAGCTGGTAATCTGACCTCTTTTCACAATGCGGAGAAGTCTATGATGCTGAAATCCTGAGTCTGCCATTAAATAATTTATATTTTATGCAAGAGGAGTTGAAAAGCTCATTTTATTTTCTTTCCTGATTGGGCTATTCAGTGATATCTCTGGGATGGAGTGCATCTGTCTTACATCTGTGCTGGTGACCACGAGATGCGGAAAGCATTGATGGAGTATTTTATTTTTAAATACCAGCACTCCAAGTCTGTTGTTTCAAGGTAACCTTCTGCCTTTGTGCCTTATGTACTAGAATTTTTGCATGCTCCACAGTGGATTTGGATACAGAATTCAAGATTATCACAGGAGATGAGCTGACTTCGTTTTGAACTGGATTTTAGTGAGAACTGATGTAGCTGTATTGCATTAACTGAGGATGTAGCCCTTTACAAATAGCAAGGCATGCTAGCAAACATGAGAGAGAGGTTATAAGAAATAGAAATTTTCCGATAAAGGAAAAAGAATACAATTCTCCTACAATAAATATCTTCCACTAAATAAATCTGCTTGTACTTTTCACCTTTAGTAACTAATGGTTTCTTACACAGGTTCTTTCAGCCAGCTTGTAAATCTGAAGCTGCTCCGATGCAAGCTGACAGCTGTAATTTCTTTTCATGGAGAGGCTGTTTTATGTGTCACAAGTGTTCAGTATATGTTTGATAGAAGTTTATAATACTGTTGTGAAAGCCAACCCCCCTGTCCAGAAGGCAGAACCATTCTCTGACTGGGAAGCTGCCAACCCTGTCACATTGTATATTTATGTTTTCCAGTTAGTGTACAGAACGAGATGGCTTTCAGAATGAGGTTCTCTCCAGAGTGCTCAAATAAACCCTGTTGACTCCTTTTCTTCATAGGAAATCATTCACCCTTCAGAATATTGCTCTCTCACCCTTAAAGGTTAAGCTATCAGTAGCTCCAGCAGGGACAAGGGAGCTTGCAATAATCTTACTTGCAAATGGCCAGACCAGGCTAAGGTTAAAAGCAAGGTTTGGCCTGCCTTGGCAGTGAGAAAGGCATGTGTTGCATCTGAGCTTTGCATTGCTGTACCTTCAATATCCCGAAGAAAGTTATGCTGGGATTGAATTTTCACTCACCTGTTGCTCTAAAATGGCTTGTTTGCATGTAGATGTCTACAGGAGGTCGTCTTATCTTTACTACTTCTAAACTATGCTGGATCTGGGTATGCATTATGAGAGAGTCTTTCAAAGGTGCCCTAAGTACCTGGGCAGTTCAGGTCCTCGTGGGAATAGGGTGTCTCAGTCTCCTGAGTGTTTTTGTGTTTTCCATTTCCACATGCCCATGGGAGTTAGAAGTGAACTCATGCATACACAGGCTCTTCTTCATGTGAATTTGCAAACACAGTCTCCAAAAGCAGCCCAAAGCCTGTCCATACATGTTGTCTGCCAGAAGAGAAGGCCAAATGTTTGAGCAATGATTAAAAAGATTTATAATTAAGAACAGAGGAGACTCTAGTTGGTGTATTTGAAAAGGGAAGTGCCCAGATATTTAACATGCAGTAGTAAATCTTCTGTAGTTGCCACTGAAATTAGTCTGGCAACACTTACTCTAGTGTTGTAACAAAATATGTCTTAGCTGGGAGTGACTTGGGGTTCAGGATGCAGACAGTTTTCTTGGAATGGCACTGTACATGCTCATCCAGACATTTTGCACACATGCACACACAGTACAGAAAAGTGTATTTGCCTACTGACACAGTCTGGAGGAACTTCGTGTTGCCCAACAAAACACTGTTCTAAATCCTAGTTTTGATATTGTATCTAATAAATTTCCTCTTTCAGAAGTCCTTCCGCCCCAGATTCCTCAGCATAGCAGAACTACTACATGAGGGAGGTTTTAAGGTAGGTGGTTTCAGTTATTTAAATGTGAGAGTTTTCAAAATCTGAAACCTACTTAGCCTGTTACAGGAATGGAGAATATTGGAGTTTGGAGATAGAGAAAAAAAGGACATTTTTGAAATACAACAGGAATTTTTAGCCAAGTGTTCCATAAAGTCAGCAGGTATACCCAACTAAAAGTTTTCATTATTTTTAACTGAACATACGGGACTGTCATGAGGGCAAGAACAGGCCTGGCTCCGCTATCAGCCTGCACCCAGGATGTCACATTATAAACTCCTCTAAGTTCTCCGAGAAACAAAAATGCCAGCAGGATGCCATGTGTGACAGGAGGGGAGGAAGGGGAAACCTTTTGTATGGAGAAGGTCTTTGCAGTGCTTCATCTTCAGGGGTATTCACAAGCTGCAGACATGAAATCTGTGGTGTTTACACCCCTCTTGAAACTCTTCTGCATCACATTGCATCCATATCCCTACTGAAAGGTAACTAACAACACAGCCACAGAAGATTGGTGAGAGCTTCTTAGTATTAAGTATTTAAGTACTATTTTCCTCAATGGCATTAGTGTAACTACTGGATTTACAGTTCTGCCTTTCAAAACTTAATGCTAGGCAAAAAAAAAAAAAAAAAAAAAAAGACAAAATTTGTCAGTGATTGAACTTAAGCGCTATTGAAATTCAGTGGGATTTAGGTGTTCCTAAGCCATTTAACTGCTTCTGGATGTGTTCCTACCATTCATTGACTATCATCCATCAGCAAATCACAGATAACAGAAAGTTGGGAAAGTCATGCTGTTCTCTCTGTGTCTGCCTATATGGAGAGACACCCTTGTGATGAAAAATGCCCTCCAAAATCAGCTCTGACACCCAGGCTGTGTGTTGGGTTAGACCCACACGAGTTAAATGCAAAGTTTCAGTATTATGAAGCACCCAGTAAGTAACCATTTTTTTCCTTAAACAGCTTTATGCCACAGAAGCAACCTCAGACTGGCTCAATGCTAATGGTATCCCAGCAAATCCTGTGGCATGGCCATTGCAGGAAGGCCAGAGTCCGAGCCTCCCTCCGGTCAGGAGGTAAGAATAATACCTTGTCAAATTTGTGTTAACATCCAGGACAGCAAATACAAGGGGCAAATTGCTGGCCCTGTTGAGATCAATGATAGTGATTTAATGGGACTTTGGATTCAATAAAAAAATTTTGTTTTATCTGATTCTGTCTGGAATTGCCACAGCAGGGAGGTTTCAGATTAATTAATGAACATCTCCTTGAACAGTCCTATTTAATATGGCTTGGATGTATTGCTTCATGTTACATTTTCATGCAACGATATGTGGGATCTGAATATTTAGACTTTAATGACAGTCAGTTATGCCTTTAACAGAGTTGTGCTGAGCTATATGAAGGCTGAATATTGCTTTGCATCACTGAGTAGAACAGAAATAAAGCCCAAATTCCTGAGTCGCAGCTTAGTACCTTAGCCCCTCAACCCTACTTTCTTGGGATGTAAGACTAAACTCAAATGAAAATTTTCACTGTTGTTTACCTGCATGCCTGTGCTATTCATCATGGATTTTCATTAAGCAAGACACACTGTGATATTGTCTTGTGCCTTGTCTCTTCAGGCTGGTAAGGGATGGGAAAATAGATTTGGTGATTAACCTGCCTAACAGCAACACCAAGTTTGTCCATGATAATTATGTGATCCGGAGGATGGCTATTGACAGCGGGATTGCTCTGCTCACTAATTTCCAGGTACTTCCCATGTTGTTCTTTCTCCTCTTAGTCATAAGAGCCTTCAGAGTTTCCAAGCACTTGTGACCTTAGATTCCAGTGTGTCTGGACCCTCGTTATCTCTGACAAATAATAATGTGCCTGAAAATCATGGCCACACAATTGTTTGAATGGTTTGTTTTTTTTTTTGCTACTATACAAAATAACATTGCTCAAAGTAAAAAAAAAAAAAAAAAAAAAGAAAATCTTGAGTCCTGTACTGCAGCTGAAGTTGTTGCTGTATCATTTTCACTTCAGAGCAAACTTCTTGCACAGGATTGCCTGTAACATGTTTAAATTATGCATGGCAATATTTTTTTAGTAGGATGTTTTTCCAGTTCGGTCCTTAAACCTTACAGCAGGATGTAGCTGGGGTTTCTTGAATGATCCTTGGGGCAATACAGTTCCAAAGTGCCCTCCAAGTGGAATTGCTGCCTGTCCTGGTGTAGTCCCCAATTGCCAGTCATTATGTTTTTGTAGCTCCTGACAAACCCCTTTCACATACTGATAGGGGAGGAGAGGTTTGGTAATGCAAAGTGGGACTCCTGCTGCCAGCAGTACCTTGACTTCCTTTGCAAGTGGCTTCAACTGTCACAAAAGAGCCTCATCTGGCTCTCATTAAGCACAGTGGCCAAATTCCTGTTGATTTCAGTGGGCACTGACATGGAACCCAGTGACATGAGCTGGTGTCCAGCTGTGCAAAATCTTCTGCTGTGATTGGAGTAGTGGAGAGCAGAGAGAATGCCAAGCTGTAAGTTCATAGGATAATGCCAAACATGATTAGCAGGAATGGGAAATTGAAGACCCATCCTTCTCCTACTAGCGAAACACACACTGACAACCAGAACAGGGGTCTCCATCCAAAATTACCACACCTGCTTGATGCATTTCACTGAAACCTTTTGATTGCAGAGTTTTAATCTCTGAGTTGGAGAGAGGAAAACAACCCTGTGTACTCTTAAAGGCTTGGGCTGTAGAGGGAAACAACAGCTCTCATGGGATAGAGCTGTCTTGCCAAAGCCCAGCACCTCTGTGTCTCTCCAGCTGGATTCCAGAGGGCTGGCGCCAACACCCATGCACAGTCACCTTGAAATTGGTATTGATTTGGATGGACTCAAGGGCTGGACCTGCATAGGGTAGTTTCAGGGTGTGAGTGCAGAAGTCTGGAGGCTGCTCTATTACCTCAGCCTTCTGCAGAAGGCTTTGCAATGCTCAGTCCTCCTCTGCTTTATATTGACAGGTGACAAAGCTTTTTGCTGAAGCTGTCAAATACTCTGGGAAATTGGACTCCAGGAGTCTCTTCCACTACAGACAGTTTGACAATGGAAACATTGCATAGAAGAACTATCTTCAACCTGCAATCTTACTGCTTCTGGCTCCACAAAAGAGAGAGGATCTCAGAGCATCCACCTAACCATCTTTACATGTAGTTTATAGCATCCGCACTGATTGTTTTTCTAACATACACTAATTCCAAGCCAATGCTTTTGATGGGTCATTGGAAAGCCATCCTCTCCCCAGCCTCTACACCATCTTCTCCCCATTTCCACACAGGATCAAATATTAGTTACTAGATGGGTAGATCCAGACACCACCACAGCAGAGGAGATGAAAGGAGATACAAGTGATCCTATGTGGGGGTTGTTCCTTTTCGTAACCAAGCCTGCTCCTCCTTAGAAACGCCCTCCTTGGGTCCGTACTCCCAGCTGTTCTCATGCTGGACTACTAGAGCCTGGCCCCAAACTCCCATAGAAAGACATGTAGCTTTCTCTTTCCATTGCTGATAATTGAGGATTTTACAACTTTATGTAACAACTAAACATCCTCCTGCTTGATCCGCCCAATGATACCATAGATGCCTGCCATGGTGATGAATGTGATAGGAGATTTTAATGACAGATGAACATGAATTCCCCACAATTTCCTGCAACATCTGATAGCATGGTGCAGCTACTTTTTGTTTGGTTTTTAACCCTGGTCAAGAATCATCTTCTTCAGCCTGTCGATTTGGTGGGAGAGGAAGGGTATATGTGTCTTGGGACTGCTTCCAACTTCTGCTCAGTCCTTCAGGCTATTATTATTATTTTTTTTAAAATTCTGGTTCAACATTCTGAATTCAGGTGGCTGTCACTGTATCATAAAGGCTCCCTCTCAGCCTTGTGTCTGGCTTCAGAAGTGGAGAACTCCCCAAAGATTTCTATGTATTGCTGTCCAGCATTTTGTGCCGTGATTGTGGGCATTAAAATTGAATCAAGGCGAAAGTGTTGCAGTACTTTACCCCTCCCGATTAAGTGACTCCTTCACTTTTGCTCTGGCCTTGTCTGCTGCTTTTTCAGCTCTGGCAACACCTGCAAATGGTGTCCACAGAGCGGACACCGACTGTGCCACATGGTGCATGTTATCACTCACCATCTGCCTTCAGACTCGCTGAGAGCCTTCAGCAGCTCTGTGGCCAATGGCACTGCATCCTGCAGCATATATAGTGCCTGCCTCTAAACACCAGCTAAGGAACATGTGTCTCTCTTTTTTCCTCCATGTTGCAGGACGTACACAGCACACTCTGGAGTCAGGAAGATTCAAACTTGGACAACTTCTCTGAGACTTGCTAGAGTAAGCTAAAATGGAGCATTTTCCTCCAGCCACGCTCTGTCTGCCTGAGATGCCAGACGCAGGGCACTGCTAGCTTGTAGTTACCTAACTCCTATGTATCCCCCAATAACTGCAGGCCCTGCCAAGAAATACTGCTGCCAGCTACTGCTAGATATATGGTGGTGGAGCTGTGTACCACCCAGCAGTGCTTTTTCTGAAGCTATCAACACTGAAAGTAGTGCACTTTGGGCTGTGTTGAGGAGATGAGCAAACCTAGGCTGCTTGCATGTACTCTGAAGTTCCCTTCTTGGGTCCCAAGAAGCTTCAAGTGTAGAGGGGGAATAAGGATGGATAGGTAGTCTAGGGTTTTTAAAATTAATTCTAAAACATTTAGGAAGGATATAAAATCTGATGAGAGCTATTACTGAGAAGTGCAAAGGAGTGGGCAGAGGCTGTGATGCCTTTGGGTACCATGGGACTCTGAGCAATTGGTGCTAAGTGCCAAGACCAAATTTTGAAGCAGGTGTGGATTTTATTTCTGGTCTGGTTGACATCCCAAGTGCTCTTGTCATGGGCATTTCTTCAGTACTAACTTTTGTGATGAACATAACCCTACCTGCTGTGCACAGGGAGAGCTTTGCACTTTTAAAGTAGAGATGTTATTAAAAAAAAAAAAAAAAAAGAAAAAACAAACAACCAAAACTCCAGAAGAGCCTGAAGCCATCAAGTGTTCCCCCATTCAGTTGTGAAATGGATGACTAATAGTGGTTAATGAAGCAACACTCTAGCTGCATCCTGCACACGTTTTTTTTCAGTGGCAAAAATCCCATTAACAACTGGTGTCATCTCACATCCTCCCACCCTTCTTTTACCTCTAGTAGTGAACAAAGTGACATCTTAAAACACCTGTATTCTCTTGTTCTTCCTCTTCTATTTTGTCACATCTCTCATGAGCTGAAAATAAAATAAATGCCCTGGATTGTGACAGCTACTCATTCTTAAATGCTGCATGGCCTGGATTCTGCCCTTTTTTTTTTTTTTTAAGGTGGGGTTTTTTTGTTTTTGTTTTGTTTGTTTTTTAAAGCATTGATGAACACTAGTCTGTTAGGAAACCATCATTCTTATGTTTGACAGTGAATGCATCATTTAATGTGGAGCTGCTGTATGCCTCAAAGGTGAGGAGGTGATGGGAAAAGAGCAGGAGGACAAAGCGAATGTGCTTTCGCCTCAGCTGCATGTACACAAGAGAAAGGAGAAGCCCTGGTCCCCCAGGAGGGACATGTGAAATGTAAGTGAGGAGCCAGATGATAGAGCAGCGGGCTAAGAAACATTGAAGAGATGGGAACTTTATAAAAGGAGCTGCCAGTCTTGGAAAATGGGAAAACCTGTACTGCTTTTAATTCTACTTTCTTAAACAGTGCTCCTGCCAATTAGCTAACAGTGTGGGCATATGTATGTCTATGTATACATGTATCTATACATTCCTGTTGTTACTTATTGCAGCAGCTGCAGGTACTTAAACCACAGCTTCTTTGGTGTCCACAGACTCTCATATAATTAGAGTGGAATTTAGTAGAAAAACACACCGGGGCTGAATATATACTGAGTACTCTGCAATTATGCAGTAGTGTTAATGTTTGCTGCTGGTGCTAAACACTGGTCCCTTCCCCGCGCCTCTGAAGCAGGTGACACTAATGTCCTTCCACAGTTAATCAGACCCATCTATATATATACACTGTCCCCTGAGCTGTCTTTTCCTCCAACTCCTTTTGGTGTCTCCTCTCCTTCCCCTGTTGAAGAAAAAAAGTTCTTTTTGCTCTGACTGATGCAAGATGAAACTCTAACTACTATCATGGTCAGAAGGAGACAAGAAATCATCCCCCAGCTTACCTTGTGCAAACAATGAATACTGGTTGAATTTGTTTCTTGATATGCTTTTCTTCTTTGTGTAATGAAGGTGTGAACACTAACGGAAAAGATTTTTAAGTATCTACAGCTGTTGGGATTAATGCCTATCTAAAAAAAAAAAAGTTAACATTAGTATCCTTTGTACCAAGCTCATCTCTGCTTTCAACAGTTTCTGCCTTATGTCTTTTTCTTATTAGTCTTGGGGAGGGTGACAATGACAGATGAAAGAAGATGCTATTCGGAGCAAGAAATTTGCTAATCTATGAACAGCCAAATAATTTTATTCTTTTTTTACTGCCTTAAAAGAGGGTTGACAGAGACACATGAAGGTATAAGAGACAGTACAAAGCACAACTTTTGAGATAAGCACAAGAAAAGGTGGCAAGAGCCATAATGAAATATGAAGGAACCTAATTTTTAGTAACAGACATGTTTTTTTTTTTTCCCTCAGTAGTCAGTCTGCTGAGCCACAGGTCTCCAAGTGTGCCAAGGGCTGGGAAGCTCTGGAGGCTTGATTTCCCAGGAGACACTGCTGAATATTGAGGTCAGGCTCTTTATCCAGTTGATCACCTTCCTGGATTTAGTCTTCTGCAGTTAGCACCATTTAAATCACTTGGAGATTGCTCAGGCAGCCCCTGCAGAGGTTAGTAGCAAAGCAGTGATAGTTTAGCATGTTGAAAGCAAGAAGAAAAGAATGTAAAAGTGAGGACAACTTATTTCTACCACTTTCTGCTTTCCTGGTAGAGGTCTTAAAACACAGCGAGATGAAAGCATATGCTTTATATAAGTGAAAAAAAAAAATAGTGAAAATCTTTGCTATGAGATCATATGAAAGAGTCGAAATCAGGTTTCTGAAAGTCCTAAGAATTAGCTAAGTAGGAAAGACTCCACGATCTGAAAGAGCTCTTGGCAGTGAACAGAGAAATAAGTCTTGCTTGGCTTGCAGGTCGCTGGGTTTTCCTGGACTGGATGTTACCACCAGCCTGTAAGGCATCTTTTTTTCCTTCCCCCACATGCCAAGTATATTTTGCACTCTCAGGGTTTAAAAAGCCTATTTGTGCTTTGGTTCTCTGTGCTTGCAACAGAGGGATCTAGGAGTCTGGCTGGGAGCTCAGCACCTCTATATCTTTATTAGAAAGTGATCCATAAAAGCAGGGAAGGGATTGGAAGTTAGCATGATACTAAAACCCACAACTGTAGTGTGTGTGCAATACCAGTGGCTCGATGCATGCCTGCTGCCTGTATCCCAGCCAGATGTAAACAACCCCTAGCAGGAGGGTGGGCTCATGCAGCAACAAAGATGAGGTGGTAAAAGGAGAGAGCACCTCTGACTCCTTTTGTTTATAGTGTTTATAACACCAAATCGTACTCAGAGCAGGCCTGGACCTTGGGAAGCTTTCAGCAGACATAATTAGTGCTGTTGTCATCTCTGCAAGGACAGGAGGTGCTGCCATGCCATATGAAGCATATGAATGCTACTGCTATAGCCATCTGCAGGACATTGAAATCTGCTATGCTACAACAGTCAGCTGCCAAATAGTACCCAAAGCCTCTGTTTTTCTTCCTTCTGCATTTCAATGTCTAGCGCTGCATAATGTAATTTATAGGGAATAATCTGGTTACGCTGTAACATTTGTTTCACCCTTACATTGAAGAGAATTTAAATATGAACCTTTTAATGTTTTCTAATTAAATGGAGAACATAATATTTTTTGATTAACTAGGTAGGCTAAACTCTCAGTCATCCTCATAATTAAAATATATTGAATTCTGCAGACTGATAATACCAGTTGAGATAAACTCTTTTAATTCAGGGAAGTTTGTAAAGATGAAACTGGCAGACAAAAGCATTTGTTGCAAATTATGTTTGAGCTTTATGATAATGTACTTTGGGGAAAAGATAAATAATTGCTAGGGAGTAATGCTAGTGCTTTCGGATTACCGTAATCTTGGATAAATACTCCGGATCATCTAAAACAGTATCCAAGAGTAGCAAGTGCAGCTGTTTTGCAGTGAGCTGCAAGGAGTGCCAGGAGTTTGTAGTTCTGGCATAATTCATTCTCCCAGGGAAATTTTCTTGTTATTAAAGGTCCATTTTTTACTCCTGTAGCATGAAGTTTCTTAAACTTCATGGATATGCGCTTTTTTTGTCAGTCTCTACAGAGCTGCTTACACTAGTGCAAAGCCAGCATAATGTTGCTGCACTGATTTTACACTGCTTTTAGCCTCTGGTGTAAATGATTGCCCAAGATATTCATCATAGAGAATCAGGTGCCTTTTCAGGAAAAACATTTGCTCTTCCAGCTCTAGACAATCTTGTTCTTTTTTCTGACTTCCTGAGCATTACTAAATGCTGCCAAGCTCTTGTCCTTCAAGATCTCTTGTAGTAATGAGACCTCATTATAGCTTAAAACAGCCCTCTGCTATTCACCATCTTTGAGAGGCGTTACAATCCATCCCCTTATGACAGAAGCACTTGGAACAACTCTTAGAAAAGTGGGTTATGTTCTGACTAAGCATCATGGGGCATGGGTTGAAGTGTTTGCTGCCTTTCATGATTCATGGGAGACAATGGTGGAGGTGAAGCTGTCGAAATGAGACCTTTGTTGAAGGTCAAACCTGACCCTTTAGTCAAATTTTGAATGCATTGATGTGGCCAGCTGACAGCAAGTCAGTAATGTGTTCTTACTGCCAGTGAGTCTGAGTTCTTAGTATATCCTAAAAGAAGCATTGAAATCATTTGTAGTGCTCTTCCAACAGCTATAAAGGTACCAGTATTTGACTATTTTGCAGCTTAGCCTGAGCAGTTGATCCTGAAGTGAAGGTCTCAGCAATGCTGTATCATTTATATCTCATTCGGATACCCAAGCACATGGTGCCTCAGCAATAGTTATCTCATGGGGAGTCTCTCCTATGCAGTTTTCATATGAACAGCAAAACGTGGCTGTTAGAGCTTGGCACAGGTAAGCAAAGAAGTCCTGTAATAGTGGTGAGGAGGAGGTATATGTCCATGTTATCATGGACATCAGTAACATATAGTATAACAATGCCATTCACCATCTGAACACTGTGCAAACCAGACAAAGAATATATAGACTCCTAAGGGCATTTAGGCACAGGCCCCAAAGGGCACAGATAGAGAGTACAAGGGAAGAAGGGTTGACATTTAAGACACTGGGCAAATTCCAGATTTGTTAGCTTACATTTGTTAGTAAATGCTGTTAAGTCATCTCTGGTAGATAGGATAGCCTCAGAGGTTGTTACACTTTGAAAGGGCTGGGAGCTATTTCAAGTGCAAGAGAAATCATGCTCTGTAGCTGGGAGAGGAGCAGATGAGTAGAGCATCAAAATGAGAGATACCAGAATTTAACTGATGGTCTTTCTTCATCCTCATGCTCTCCTCATGCAGTTCAGGCTGGGTGAGATATGCTGCTAGACTGGGGGAGAAGTGGTTCATTTTCTGTTTGAAACTGCAGCAGTATTTGGTGCAGGAAGAGAGTGAATGTGGGCCACAGCCACATGAACAAAGAGCAGGAGTCACCTGGTTGTGCTGCAGTCTGGGTTACCACCACTGTTACTCCCCAACAGCACCTAAATGACAAAACAACCACTTCCAATTTCTTTTCTTACTAGCATGAATGTACTTGAAATGAAGCTGGATACACCCAGCTGTTCTGAGCTGAAAGTACCTCTGAACAGATAATAAAGATCTGAGACCTCAGCAGAGAGGAGAATGCCAATTATATAAAAGCATATCCAAGAGTTCCTCAAAGATTGCATTTCTGTCCTGTGGGATCTAAGCTTAGTGCTATAGCACTGTTTCGTATATTAGTGTAAGCCTAAGCATCCTTAACTAAAAGCTGATTATTTTTTTTATAAATTAACTGCAGGAAAAACAGCCTCAACAAATTCTGTTCACTATCTGCCATCAAGAAAAGCCTATTAACAATAATTGTTGGGTTTTTAGTTTTCAAAGAACCCATAATTAAATTTTATTGTCTCATAAGTGATTAGAATTAATTGCTTCCACACTAGCTCTTGTGCTCATTATCTGCTTTAAATTGGGAGTGGTTTTTCTGCAGAATTCCTTCATTTACCACAATCCCTTTCTGTTACATTCCTTGCTGGAGAAAATCCATCGCAAAGGCTGTTCATTCTAAGGAATTACTAAAAAGTGGCAGGTGTTGATTTAATATATCTTATCCAACAGATCAGGATTAACTAAACGGAATGGCTTCTCCCAGCGTTTAAACAGAAATGTCATGTTTGTCAGAGAAGAGGATAGGGAAAGCCACTTCCACATTGGTTAGATTTTTGAAACTCACACATAAAGACTGAGTGCTGTATATGACTTCTTTTTAAAATGGTTTTCTGGTGCTAATCTGAGAACTAATGCTGTGTAGAGGGGAGGATGTATTACAGATTTACTCATGTTACAATAAATAATGGTAGTTGTCTTTAGTTGCCGTTATGCTGATTTAAGACCCTTTTCTCACTAGTTTGCTGGGCTTGAGTCTGACCTTCCAACTATTAGAGTTGTGACTTGTGTTAAGCTTGATTTGGACACTGGGTGGGACTTGCAAATCCTACAGACTTCCTAAAGAGCCAGAGTATGCCTTGTTGGAGACCAGCCACATCTCATTCTCTGTCCATAGAGATCCCCTGCCAGTTGGGATTTGCCCAAGCAAAATCTCCTGGCCATTAGACTTGCAGTATCACACCCCCTTTAACAATAGTCTTCTCCAAGGGCCTTTCTAACCAGCAGGAAAGAATTAAGGTGTAACCGCTGGTCTTCACCTTTTACATGACCTTCCTTCCATGGCTCAGGTTTTGAGTTTGTTTTCCCTTCTCACATAGTAACTATTTGCATCAGAAGGTATTTGGAAAAGGAACTTGCTTTTATCCTACATTAGTTCTCTCAGGTTGTATCTGACCAGGCCGTGGTCTCAAGCCTCATGTCCAAATGTCTCTAAGCCATCATAACAGTTTTCGAAAGCTGCCGGCTAAGGGCTGTGCTCAGCAGTGGTGCTCCTGGGGCTCAACTGAAGAGCAGGGCTCATCTCCTTGTGATTTTTTTGTGGGTCACTCTCTGAAACACAAATCCTGCAGCCTTTCCCTGCCATGCACAATGGAGGTGTTTGACCTTCCGTCTCTGATATTAGCAATAGGCAGCTGCATAAAATCCACTTATGCAGAGAACCTATTCCAAATCCACCCCCTATTCTACTCACCTGTGGTTCTCCACTGGTGAAAGGATGAGTTAAAGGATGCCCAAATCCTTAGGGGTCACTGTGTAAGGCATCTGGTGAAGGGGGTTGCATAAGAACTGTATAAAATAGAATACTACACTGCTTAATACAGTGTGACTTCACACTTAGGCTGTATTTTTAGAGGGTTAGAGTGCCTCAGAGGATGCGTTTATAATAAGAAGATGTTTCCTCTCAATGCAAGATGCTGCTCTTATGGAAAAATCCTATACAATTTTCATATACTTGTCATTACACAAATGATATAGAGTATTAGGCCCTTTGTTACAAACCTTGAGAGTTTAGCAGACAAAGAATTGCTCCCTCTGAATTGTGATAACTTCTGGAACTGAATGGATTTAATTTAATTATCTATCCCATGGAAAGTTATCACTGTCTATTCAGCTCCAGGACACAGCAGAAAGTAGGAATGATTTGCTCTGTAGAAATGGGAGAGTTAGAATATAAGTAGTGTAGTCACAGAGAATTTATGTGGACAGTTTCCAGTCCAGATGAATTACTTTAAATATGTGAAAATATTAATAAAATGGGTTTCATTACAGTGTGTTAATGGCAGCAAGGAATGCCCTCAATTGCTCATTTCAGCAGCTAATCTGTCCGTAGGCGCTCGGATAAGGAAGAGCCTCAGGAAGACCAGGAGGTTATGCTCTGTAGTGAACCTTGAAAGGTTGTACGATAGAATATGTATTTACAGCATGTTGTAATTAGCAGCACCACATATCACTTTGATCCCAGCTGGAGGGCATCACAACCTTGAGCTGCTCCTCTAGGATGCTGTGATTTATGTTACCATCCTCTGAAGGCAAACACTTGGCGGAGGCTGGACAACCAGCTCAGGCCTGTCTGATCAGAGCTGCTGCTCAGTGGTTTTCTCCCACGCCCTCTAAGCACATGGATCGTTTTGTAACATGAGGAAGGGTTGGGTTTTTTTCCAGGGATGTAAACTGTGCCCCTAATAGCAATTCAGCTTCCCTGCAAACCTTGCTCTGGGCAAATGACTGCTTATCTGAAGGAGTGTTCTGCTGTTCCAGGGGACCTATACCTGGTAGTAAGTGTAACCTAGCAGCTTGGGTGCTAATGAGGGGTAATCCCTTTGAAGACTTTGCTGCCTTAAGCAGGTCAATAGTCTAAATTGGTACCTGGCATCACAGGGATTTTTGTTACTCTGGATAAGGATCCCAGACAGAAGCTGCTGAGGTTTTTTACTGGCTGGTTCCCAGGTGCCCTGGACACATCTGTGGTACCTTCTCCAGGCTGCAGTGCTGGTTTGCTATATCAGGACCTGACAGGGAAAAGTATTCACAGAAAGAAATCTTATTGCTTTCCATGGGTTTATTTCAGTGTTTCTTTTTTTAACAGAAGAAAAAAGAGGGAAAATATTTAAGTCATCTTTTCAGGATCATATTTGTTTATGCTTGTGTTAAAAAACATAGAAAAAAGAAGCTCCTAAAGCCAGCCTCTTCACAGTAGAATGGGTAGCAAATAGTGCCACTTCAGTAAATGTTTCCATTCATTTTTCAATAAATTACCAATTTATACTTCTGAATGTGGTAATAAAAAGAGATAAAAGGACAGAAGAAGGAGGAAAACTTGGGAGGTTTATGTTTACTGCCAAGCATTTGGTTTTATGTTTATCTCATGGAAAGTAACTCCATATATCATGATAATTGACTTCACCAAGTACCTTTGGAAAAAAAGGCTTTGCAACAAAACATCATCTTGTGCTAAAGAAGACTACACATGGTTTTTCCACCAAGTAAAATATTCTCTTTTGAATCAATGGTTTAAACTTTTTACAACATTCCTATTCTGTGGTTCATTTGACCAGTTGGTGGCTGAGAACAAGCAAGGTCATGGAATAAATAAAAGCAAAATTTTTTAGTTCCCTTAAACCCCAAACAAATCATCATTTATCTACCATCTCTCCAGACTAATTGATTCCCAAGAACTTTATGGAGTGAAGGCTTCCCCCTACCCCACTTGGTTCCAGCTATTTGCTTGTTACCATTTTAACTACACTGATTCACAGGCAACTCTTCCACGTTCCTGACCAGGGACTTTGATCCACCAGACTTCTGAGGGGCCACCAGATTTTTCCTTGGCATCCTGGGACAGGAAACAAGGACTGTCAAGCAGCTGAGATTCTGATATTTTCCACCATTTAAGACAACAAAAACAAGTTTCATTGCTGATTTATTTTGGAAACAACACTTGTGGCAGCTCCTCTCTGAGTCAGTCAGAAGAGCAGAGGATGGAATTGTGGCAAGCAATAAAAAACCCTGCTGCTCCTATAAGGACTTTAATTATTCACCTCGTTACAGGTGAGACCAAGGGAAGCTGGCAGCAATGCCAGCTCCAGCACAGCTGTGAAGGATTTATTTTTCTCATTGATGAGTGGAAAAGGCTGTAAAAATACTGTACAAGGTTGGCTAATAAACTGTATTTTATTAGCCATACTTATTATGAGTGTTTACAAGCTAGTGTGCTGATAGGCATTTTAATGAGATAGTATTCCTTAATTGCAATCATTCTGGGATTACAAAACAAAGGATAGAAAGCCAGAAAGCTGGAAAACATAGCATATGCATATGTCAGGTCAAGATTTATAGCCGGATAGTGAGTAGCTAGCTTGGCAGCAGGTACTCTAAACTGTTACAGTGCTGGCCTCGTCAAGTCATTTGTGGCTTGTTCAAAGCAGATTGATAGTGCTGATTTGCGGATGTTTGTGATTGAAAGGAAAATGTATGTGCCTTATCCATGGATCTCCCTGGAGCATCTCAGGCCCCTGAGGTCTGATAGCAGACCAGCCAGCCAATGGCATCCCCTTCTACCCCTGGTTTCCCTTGGTGTCTGTAGTGGACATAGGGAAAGGATGAAAAGGCCTGGACAGCCTCCACATCCCATCTGATGCAACAAGCCCTTTGCGAAGTCAAGGCTTAAACGTGGGTTTTTTGAGTCCCATTCTAACACCACCAAGCTCTACCATGGTTTTATTTGTGTGGAGTTACGGTACAACTTCTCTTTCCTGACACCTGCTAGCAAACTGGCATTTTGCAGGTTGGAGCCATGTTCTAGAGTGCTTCCAGCCAGTAATAGTGGTGCACTTCCTAGAGATGCTGCTTGGTTAGGGGTTGTGATGTACTCGCGTGTTGGCAGCGTTACATCTCAGGCTATGATACACCAATAGTAACAGTCCTATAATCAAAGTAATGACAAGCTAGTGGGAAATTAAGTTTAATCTGAGAAGAGGCTCTGTGAAAACGCCTTTGTGCTTATTGTCTTTGGCTGTCTATTTATTGCCTTTCAGTCACACAACCAAAAATGAGCTCTGCTTACGAGCAAAAAGGTTTTACCAATTATTTTTTTTCATTGTGCTTCCTTCTTGCCCTCCCCCTTTGCTGGCGATCCTGCAAATCCAACCTGAGTTGCCAGGGTCCTGCTGGTTTCTTTACTTTTTATGCCTGATCTCCAGTAGTGAATGTTCTGCAGGCAAGCCACATCCTCAGTGGTAACTCTGTAGGCCTATTGTGGGCTGCTGATTTGCCCCCGTGCATCCGTGTGGTGCTTAGGTACAAGCCCTGAGCTGTGCATGCAAAGGAGCATCTCCGTGCTGCTGTCTTAGCCATGGTGGTCCTGCAGTTCTGACAGCTAAAAAAGGGGAAGGGGCTGCGGAAAGCAGATAGCATTCAGAGCAGTAGTCACCTAGGACCAATTTTTTCAGGAAATTAGGTATGTCGAGATGCAGATCAGGGGAGGTTTCATAGCTGCATGCTTTTGTAAATCATGCTTTGTACCAATGGCCATTTTAGGAGTCTTAATCCCATTCAAACCTTGCCTTTTATCTCAGTCCCTCCCTGATAAAGAGAAAAAAGCAGGTATGCCCTGTTATGTTAGAGTGCTGTAAGAATACATCTGTGAATATCCATGATGGAGATGGAGTTTCTGACTTGGGGCCTGGCAAATCCTTTTGGGAGACTTTCCATTAATTTCTTAGGGGTTATGGAGATCCCAGAGGATTATTTCCTCAGATATGAAAGGATCAAATCGATTTGTATCTTCTCTTCTCTCCCTGAGATGACTCTTTTCATTGTTTGCATCTGGGAAAAGAAGCAAGAATATGTATATCCTAATATTTTAGGATGCAAGCAATGGCTACCAGCTGTCATGGGAATGTAATGCATTCATAAATGGTATAGTAGGTGTTCTGTGTATTTTGCTATGAAACAAGTAGCACCAGTGAGGTAGTCATCCAGTTAAAGATGTGGCCCATGCTACCAGACATCTCTTTGCTAAAGCAGGATAAACAGCATCCAATTTCTGGTTGAGCTGGTGGGAAGTTTGCATAGAGTGTAATTATGCTAAGCAGACTTTTACCAGAACACTTCTGCAGCATTCAAAGGGCTAATCGATATGTTCTATGTTGTGAGGGCTTTTTTTGTCTAGTTTTGGCAACATCTTGGGAATTGCATGTGACTGCTCTTTTATTTTGAAAAGAAATTGCTGTTCTCATTAAACTTCAAAAAGTGGTCTTGAAAATGGTTTTGGTTTTACAAATGCAGCAGAAAAGCCTT
Organism: Strix uralensis; assembly: GCF_047716275.1. Lineage (NCBI taxonomy): Eukaryota > Metazoa > Chordata > Aves > Strigiformes > Strigidae > Strix > Strix uralensis. The sequence goes on along the minus strand of NC_133977.1, from coordinate 7,380,683 downwards.
CAAATCTCTTAGTATGAGTGCTGCAAGAGTGTTTGTAAAAAGAAGGGCTATTTTGAAAGCTGATAAATTAAAGACAATTTCAAACAGCTTTATAAAAATTATTTCTTTTGTGCCCAGTGGTTTAGCATCAGATCTTCAAACAATGCAAATAGGTGAAACAGCTGGACCATCTCACAGTCACCTTACCAAAACCAGCCAGCTGCAGAACTGGATATTGCTCACCATTAACTCTGAGAGGAAAGGAGACACTTTATTGAATCATTGATACCACATCTCTTCCTTAAAGGTCTCCTATCTAAATAGTGAGTAAATACAACCTTATGTAATTGTAGGCAATTGGAAGATTCTTTTTTGAGAGAAGAATGCATAAAAAAAGAAGAAATCCAGCAAAACTGTCTGCATTTCTCACAAATCAGATGAGTACTCATTTCCTAATGAACAATCTTTATGCTTCCCTCTTCAGTTCAGGGAGTGCTGTGTTCATTTTTCTAGCTGAACAGAGAAGGAAAATAACAAGCAGGGAAATTAGGGTTAGGTCTGTCAGTCTGTAAGTACTCTAAAGCTTGAAGTTAGGAACAAGTTGGTCTTGCTTGTTTGATGAGCGTGATGAGGATAGTGGCCATATGTGTTAACATCTGCACTGGAAGATATAGGACTAATCATGCCGAATGAATGAGACTCACACAAATACAACTCTATCTCCCTCCATATGCTGTGTGTAAAATTGCAGGTGGCCGCTGTGATATGGAAAGGGGACATATGGCTAGTGATCTACAGAGAAGAGGTTTGTCAGACCTTAAATTTAAGATTTAAATTTAAGAGCAGGAAAATGTTGAGACTAAACCCTCAGAAGCTATATACACTTGGTGTAAAAGTGGAAGTTCCATAGTCACTGAGCTGGTGTCAGGTAAATAGCTGTGTCTGCAGAGCATGCTGTACTGCGTCTGGTGGTTCTCAGAACTGTTGGCAACAAGGGAGAAGAAGGGAAAGTCTGTAGAGATAAAGGACTCAAACTTGGGCCTTTTGAATTCTACTCCAATATTCTAATATTAATCCTGTTCTGCCAGGAATTGCAGACCCACTTTTCTGTTTAGTTGTACAGAGGGGCTTGAGATCACAGGAGCTTTCTTATGCTTACCTTCAGGAACTCAGGGATTAGAGCTCCACAGTGGCATTCATCCTGCCTAATTTTTTCTGTCTAAAAATTACACGTCTTGTGGAGAGAAAGAAACTCCTTCACATCTTTCTTATCTGAAATGTCTCTCTTGGGAAGATATAAATCTCTCTTCGGAGGGACCTGTCTCTATTCTGATGGTACAGAGTTATTCAGGGTAGGGAATGAAGCCCGTGAATATCATGAGACTTCATGAGTGAGCAGTAAAGTGTGAACTAAAACACAATGTAACATAATGCCATTAAGAAAAAATAAACCTAACATATAAAATGGTGGGCTTTGAGTTGGCCTTTACTGGTGAAAACAGAGATTAGTCCTCAGTGGAAAGTCTCGTGAAAATTTCAGCCCAATGCTTAGCAGAAACCCCAAAATACTGGCAGGATTGGGAGAGCAGTAGGGGACAACTCTTAGTGCTGCTGTACAAATCCATGGCTGGCCCACACCTTGAATCCTGTAGGCAGTTCTGGTCTCTGTATCTCGTAAAGTATATAGTAGAATGGAAAGAGGTTCAGGAAAAGGCAACAAGGCTGGTCAAGAGTTTCGTTTTCATAGGAGAAATAAATTGGAAAGCTCTGATTCTCCATGGTGGAGTCTATAAAAACCTGCATGGGAAAGAGAGAATGAGTGGGAATCAGATGGTTACCACAGGTTTATATGTATTCAGGGGAACTTGGAACATGTTCATGAAAAGGAAATCCACTGCATTATAAATATACAGCAATCACGTGCAGTGCTGGAAGGTGATGAGCTGAAAACAGTTGGAGGTGCAGCCATTTTATATTCTTACATTAATTACAAATTATGGCAAAAACTCGTAGGGAGCTGATTCTTTGGCTAGATAAGGTTGTGCTCTTGTATGAGGAACACATGTCTGTGGCAGTTTGGTTTATAGTTCGTGAAGGATCTAGTAACAGAAACCCAAGTATGTGCCTGACTCCACTGAGCTACTTAAGATCCCTATAGAATTCTCCCTGTAAGGTCTCAAAACTGTCAAGCTAAATTAAGCACCTCTGGTAGACCAAGTGTTTTATGTCCCAGTCGATGCTTACAAATTTACAAAGATAATGCTAAAAACTTACTATGCCTTTTTCTAGAAAGCGTTGTCTTAAGGAAAAATGCTGCTCTTGAATCCATGATGGGATATGAGCCATGAAGGCAGGTACTGAAGATAAAACCTCCTGTGTATATCTTGTAGTCATTCACACAATCTTTTTCAGCAAGATGTGAAAGAGGGATTTGACTGGGTCTGGTCCAGCTCTTTGTGGCTGCAAGCGTAGAAGAGATTGAGAGAGTGAGTCTTGGGGCTGTTACAAGTTATTATAGAGATGTCATGATTGACGTTGGCTTAATGGGACAAACTGTGGTGTAATCGGACAGATTCCTTCTTTCAGATGTGTATGACCTCTTCGATAGTGAATGTGTGAGGACAGGACTTTGCCTCTGTGAAAAGGTTACATACCAAAGGGCAGGGAATATGCTATTGTAAACACTGAGGATTTGCAGAAAGTGTAAATCAAGTCCGAACCTGGCCCCTGGGCTGCAGCAGCCTTCTCTCTGCCTGTTACTCCAAATTTCAGACCAGGTTTGGGACCTCTGAGAAATTTTGAAACTGATGGTCTGATTAGATTTGAAATCCCTCCCACAGCACTATCCCTGCTTAAAATTCCTAGCTATCAAACAGCTACTTCCTCACAGATTATTGGCTTTTCATGTTGCTCAAGTGCAGCCTTTTCATCAAATCGCATATGTTCTGATCACTTTCTGGCAATTTTTCTTATTGTAAATAGAGCCCATTCAGCCACAGTTTATATAACCACTATCCAGATAATACCCTCCTAATGACCACTTTCCCCGGAGAAACACAATTATATATCTTTCCCCATTTCTGCCAATTGCATTTGAGTTTGCCACAGAGCCAGACATGGCCCCACTATTGTACTAGTGCAGATGGGTAGGAGCCACAAAAGCCTGAACTGGAAAATTCCCAATCTCTGGGCAAGAGCTTTGGTTTACTTCTTTCTGTTGTAGGGGTTCCCACTGAATGACTGGGATAGAATAACTTTTCTGTACTTTCAGACTTTTTCACAAGCTTGAAGGGACATGATTTCAAAGGGTTTGTGGAAAATTACAAGGTCTGTGTTCAGGTAGGATTGCAAACTGGAAATGCACACAAAATCTTGCCTGACTGAGTGTTGTCTGCAAATAATTGCATGGGCCATGAGCTCACTTTTGCCATAGGTATGCATTATTCACTTTTAAGATGGTTGGGGTCCATTTAAGCTGCTACAGATGCATGCAACCTGGGAATCCAGGGCAGGTGAGTGATGGAGGACAAGTGAGAGGTTATCATAAGGAATTGGCTAGTCCTTGTGATAACCAGCTGGCAGGCATACCAGCAGTAGGTAATATTGGTTGGTTGCGTTGCCAAAATTCTGCTAAATCTTGTGGTATTTGAAGGTGCTGGGTTCCCAAGATGTACCTCTGACACCAGGGCAGCTGGAGTGAGGAGTGGTGCAGCTAGCAGCTACCTTCTACAAGTACTGACCCCCAAAGCTAATGTGTGTGCTGGGTAAAGCCTACCTCCCTTTCTCAAGGTTTCTTTGTGAGTAATTTGGGGACTGTGTGCATCTCACCTCTTATCCTGAGCCTGACAGGGAAAGGGGGCAAGAATGTCCTTGTTACTGCTTTCCTGCAGGCTTCCCCCCAGCTCTGCAACATGGGGAGATCTCAGGGAAAGGGGAACAAGACCACAGATGCTGAATGAGCTGCAGATCTCTGAGCCAGGAGGTCAATATTACCTCTCTCCACCTCCCCATCTTGTGCCAGGTGTGGCCAGTGAAGAGTAGGTCTTTGACAAGGTGACCTCTTGTGGGTAGATGGCAAACCAAACCGTTTGGGAAACCAGAGACAGATTTTGAAAAGGCTTTTACCAAGCTTTTCAGGTGCCTGCATGTTTAGACATCTGCAAGAAGGCTCAATACAGGGCCATATTTTCACAGTGTTTTCTAAAAAATGTTGCTCCATTTAATAAATTTGAAATGGAAAGTCTGAAATTGTTAGTTAGGCAGAATTACTAGGCTGCAGATTTGGCTGCTTTGAAAGGGAGGTGCTGCTGCTGCTGCAACCCAAGTGATCTCAGGTCACCCGGAAGACAGCAATAATTAGCCAAATATCAAAGCAGGTGCAGCTATTTATTTCTGTAAGTTTTAATCTCAGCTAGAAAAATTGGAGGAGGGCCGGTAAAGTCTGAACTAGGATGGTGCCTTCCCATGGGCAGTGATGGGTATGATAATACAGGTTTGTTATTCTTGCAGAGGTAAATGGCATTTGGCTGGTTTAAGGATAGGCATGGTGGCCTTGTATCTGCTTACAAAACATGGTATAGATATATTCTAAGAACAGCAGTAGGATTATGCACATGTACACGTGTAGATGCATGCGATTATGGACATTCAGAAAGTGAAGTATCTCTCAGAGGAATACTGATGTATTTAGAATTCATTTTGGTTTTAGGGAAGCAAGACAAATTGTGCATTTTTTCCCTTCACAAATAACAAAGTATCACAGCTTAGAAGTATCCTAGTAAGGAAACCTGCTGGCAAAATGCAAAGACATGCTCTCAGATCAAGCAGAACAGAAGGAAAGGGGGGGGGGGAAACCCAAAATGTCTTTCAAATGCCTTCATGTGGATCATACAGACAGAAAGTTAATTATTCCCCTGTCCTTTCCTAGTGGGAATAACATCATTTGTTGCCCTTTGTGGGGAAAACTCCAGACCCCTACAGACAATGCATATTGTCCATGCTAGGAGAGCACAGCTTACTCGTTTTAGCTGGAAGCACACTGACAGGGTGGAGCATCTTGACTCAGACGGGATGCATGGCCCAAGGCTCCCTGTTCTGCCAGGGGACCATGTGTGCAACATGGACTGACAGCCTGGCTGGAAGTCATACGTGGCAGAGGTTTCCCATTAGGCGATGAGAGAGAGAAAGGGAATCAGTTCTTGATGTCTTCAGTAGCCTTTTTTCATCATGAGAGCCCGACATTCCATTGCTCTTCCTCATGGTTTTTTTTCCCACCAGTTCATTATCTGTAATAATCGGAAGGACTGAGCCTAACAGGCAGGTTGTGGGCCAGGAATGTATTGTGCTACGTGCCATGCATAGACCCCAAAGAAGACTAATACTGCCCACAACACATAGGCAATTTGGAAATTACACAGCTAGATAAATGTACCCCAAAACTGTGCAAAATGAATCACCATTGACTACATTAGTCTACAGCAGGAAGTTTGCAAACTGCTAGCAGTGAATTTTAATGTGAAATATTTATAAATTCTTTTATATTTTTAATATTTTGTGGAGATTTGGCTGATATTACAATTCTTAAAATTGCACAGAAACATGATATATGGCATAGTCAGTGGTCCAGAATATATCAGCACATCTCTCCAAATTGCTGCCAGCATACTGGGGATGTTTTCAAGGTAAGTCTGTATGGGAAAATCACTGCTGGCTCAGTGGTGTAAGTGGCAATGCCAAGTCCTGTGACATTGGATCACAGCTTTCATTGCTTCCAAATGGCCTGATTCTTCTTTGTTACATTGCCAACGATGCCCCTGTGAAGAGAAATCAAGCCTGTGGCTCCTTCTTGGGCCAGATGGCCTCTCAAACCTGGAGGTCAGGTCCAATCTCACTGACACGAGGCTGGATCCACCGCTGTGTCACATCACCCTTCATCTTGCTTGAATCACTCTGAGCTGATGTGGGTAGGTGTCAGAGAGCCCTGGGTTTGGCTAAATGATCAATGAGGCCTTTGTGGCTTGCTACAAAGCTTTAAATCCCTTTGTGGGTCTTGCAGTGAATAAAACCCTGGCAGAAATTAGCCCCAAATGACTAATAGCGGCTGGCTCAGACAAAGGGGTCAGCAGCACTCAGACTCTCAGAGAAAACAGTAGCAGGTTTTTGGTCCAGAAAAAAAAGGGAAAGTGAACCACAGGGCTCAAAGTAACAGTCTGGCAGACAAAATATATCCTGAACAGCAAATGATTTAAACAGGCACACTGATTTTGCTGCTCTCTTGTGTCAGTGCCATCTATCTATTGCTTTATTTATTTATTTGTAAGGAAGGGATTTGCAGGATAATAGCTAAGCTGTAGAAGCTCCCAGAGTCTGCAAAGGCTGCTCACAGCAGTGAGTCCCATCAGTTGGATCAGACTTCAGCTGGGGAGCACTCAAATAGTATGAGCAGGATCTGGCCTCATGTTAGCTGGCTGCAGCATTTCACTGTGCGGTTCACATTACACCAGGTAGAAGCTCAGTCCTGTTTAGCAGATTACTTAATGCATGCCTTGTGAAACCTTCACACGCCATTGTTCACAGGAACTGTCCCAAGTTTTGTTTATAAAAAGATGTAATGAGAAAGTCTGGGTCCTAGTATAGGTGGACAAACTCCCACTGGTCAGGCCTGTCTCTACCCAGGTGATCTGAGCACAGCCACAGGTCAGTGCAGCGACCCTGCAGGTCAGGCGGAAGATGCCATGGAGCATTTCCTGATCATCTCAAGAGGTGTCAGAACCTTCTGTGTACACGCTCTTCTCCGTGGCAGAAGAGGTGTGTCTGGACCTCCTCTCCAGGCATCCCCAAGCCAGCTGTAAATTACCAACTTCAAGTGTTGATACCAGTTAACACTGCAGCCCTGGGACTGCCTGAATAAGGTTTAACCTTGATTTACCCTTTATTTTATAAAGTTTACCCCTTACTCAGAGTACAATACCCTGAGTACAATACCTCCAATCAATCCTGTTTAAGATAGGCACCTCTTCCCAGCCCAGCTCTGGCTGTAAGTGAAATAGGTGATGATGAAGCCTTGTGTTTGTTCAACCCTGTTTGGAATTTACAGCGCTTTGTAAATGATTTATTGCAACTGTAAATAATTGATGCCTCTGGAAATGGATTCCTGTCAACAATACATTCAGACCTAGGCCTTCATTTCAGCCTCATGGTGGCAATATGCATTTAATGGGGAAATTGGTCCGGTTGCTTTAGGTTCTTATTTATGTCTTGAAATGTAGAGCTTATATACCTGGTAGTGATTCTTGCTTCTATAAAAGGAAAACTGTGTGGAGGGTGCAGGACCTTCAGGTGCAGGAGCCGTGGTATATGTCCTACCTGTGAATGGGCAATGCCCTGCTTTATGGAGGAGTGACGCAAGGAATTGCAGTGTGAGCTTTCTATTATGCTATTGTCTGAAAAGTGGAGTCTTCCCAGGAAAACAGCATCCTCAGAAGGTCTTGACTGATGGGGGTAGACATAAACAGATTAAAATGTTAAGACAGTTCTTTGGCTCTCACTCTTCACTTTCCCTCAGCTTGAGATGACAACTCCTTTGCTTGACTTTTCTTGTCAAGACTTCTCCTAGAGACCATGTAGTTTCTTGCTTGTATTCCTTTCTGATCATATCTCATAGTAAGGAGATAGAAGAAACATCTTCTACCATGCAGACCAGTTTTAGGCTTTTCATTAGATTTTCCCTTTCTTTCTCACTGACATGCTGTGAAAGTTTCTGGATGACAGTCCTTGTCTTGCAGGACCTAGGCCATTGCCCTTTTGTTAGATGCAGTTCCCATCTGCTTCCACCGGGGCCGACAGCTCTACTACTGACAAGCACTTAGTGCTTTCTGCTTACATGGAATCAGGACACTTTGGAATTGTGGAGAAACTGGCTGTTCCACTGTAGCTGTGGTCACAGGGAAAATATCAGTGTGGAAAACATCAGCACGAAAAATATGGGGATGTTGCACTCATTCAGTAGCGGGCATTTGTCTGTGAACTCACCACCACCATGCGAACTGACTGGAGAGAAGAAATACAAGGAAGGAAAGGTCCCTTATCAGGAGGCACAGATCTGCTGAGTGAGTTGTCTGTATCTGTATTCACAAGTCCATTCACCCTCTTCCCTGCAGTTTTGATATCTACAGTTTCAGCCACATTGACCTGTGGTCTCAGCTGTGACAGTAAGTGCAGTTCTGCGAAGTGAAGCACATTTCTTACGTATTTTTGAAGTAAGGATAAAAAGCTTGTATGGGATTTGTGAATAAATGCAATAGAAAAATAATTCAACTTGTCCTTTAGAGTCAGTAATCCCAAATAGCCAGAGGTTAGGCATTTCACCTAGTGCCTGATTACTATTTTCAATCATCTCATTAAGTGCCTGGTTTCACAGTGACTGCAAGACGTTATCTCCAAGGGGATTAGCACACCGAATACAGAGTAATTGAGACCTTGTGATCATTCTGTCACAAGTATCAACAGAAAGGAGAAAAAACTGTTATTTTTTTTTAAACAAGACACTTCAAGGGAAGGAATTGCCTTCCAAAAATAGAAGCCAATGTTTTCAGAAGTCACTTGTGATTTTAAGGTGTCACTGTTGTGTGATACATGATTTGGTACATCTTAAGGGCTGCAGGTTTTAGAGAAGTGATGTCTGTCTTCACCGTGCTGTTTACTGAGCTGTGTATAGGGACCAAAGAACAGTGCAGAGGGAATATACTTCAACTTCTTATTAGAAAGGCTGATCTGGGAAGGGATGAAGTTTTTTCTAGGTATGACCCTCCAATGTGCTCATGGGTGAGCTGGCCTGGCCCTCTAAGATAGCCCTATATCATGTCTGGAGTTGCGTGAAACAAGGTGGGACAGACTTGATGTTCCATATGGCTTTTTCGCTTTCCTCTTATATACTCCCAAAGCGAGGGGGTTTTTTTAGTTATTTTTGTTTGTGCCTCAGAGCAAAGCTACCTTTGAGCCCACAGCATGAATAGATCGGCTGAGATTTTTCTGCTGGGGACTCCTGCCCAAACCTTAGCTCTCCTTTTCCTTTGGGTAATTTCATGGCTGATCAAGACCCAGTTTTCATTATTTTCTGTCACATGTGTTGTGCTGGTGGGTTTTGTCTTTATTGCAAGGCAGTCTTCGCTCCCACTAGGAAGACTGAGATGTGGTGATGTGCTGCTAAAATCTCAGGATGCGTTCATGTGACTGGCAGATGGAAACAGCCGGTGTTTTAGGGGCTAATAAAGATGACAGCTGCAGGGCCTACTGGAAACCCTTCAAAAGTCCAGAGGAGTCAAGGGGAATTCAAGATGTTACCCCAAACCTAGCTGCAAAACAAGTGGGGTAAAACTGCTTCACTAATTCAATCAGGAAGAAAGCAGGACATTTGATGACATTGCCACACGTGCAGCCTGCTTCTGTCAGCTCACAGCCTCGCCTTTGGGTTTCACTCTCTGCTGTGGTGAGTTTTTAGCTTCTGGAGATAGGTCCATAATCGTGAGGCCGTGGATCCCCCCGGGCGTTAAGTGCTTACGCGTGTGTGCTTTGCTCCCATCTGCAGTGAGAAAACAACCGTGCCCGTCCCGGCAAACGGCTGTGCAAGTAAGGAGTGAACATTAAGCAAACCTGTGATTGAGGGTTCCCCGAGCAGTGCTGGTGGCTTGGCGACAGCAGCTCAGAGCCACCGTGCCAATGATAGCTCGATGACAGTTTCACACAGGCTGTCAGTGACCGTTGTGCCTGAGTGAGCCAGCTGAAGGGTAATGGGATTTAATTGCTCTTTGGAGCAGAGGAGATAGGGAGGGGGTTTTAGGTTGGGGTTTTTTGTTTTTTTTTTTTTTTGGCACTGTGGGATGCATTTAAAAAACACTTTATGAGGTGAGGGTGGAAGGGAAGAGGGAGTGGAAATGGATATATGCCTTTATAGCGTGGGATGAAGCAGCTTTAGAAAGCAAAGGGGATTCTTTGATGCATTTGTAAGTGGTTTTGTGGATAGGTGGTCAGCCAATGCAAACAGCCTCAGAAAGAGTGGAACAAGGTAGGTTTGCCCTTCTGAGAGTTTGCCTCTCTTCTCTTTGTGTTCCACATCCTTGCTGCTCCCCCAGGGCTCCTGGGACTCGGGCTCTCACCACGGGCACATCAAGGCTGCTGGGTCTGTGCTGTCTTCGGGCTCACAGCCAGTTAGAGGTCTGGGGACAACCTGGGACTGTTTCACTCCTGTCCCCCAGACTGTCTGTGCAAGCCACAAAAATCACCCAATAATTTAATTTGACTCCATCTCACATGGTTGGCTTTGTCTCTGCAGGAAGGAAACATCTGGGGCATTGGCAAGGCAGTGCAGAAGTGAATCTGACCTCGCCCATTGGTAGCAGGCAGCTCCTGTCCACATGGTGTCTGGCACCAGCACAGCTCTCAGTTTCCCCTCTTAACTCCCTTCTTCCTGAGGAAATAAAAAGAGACATCTTGGCTCCTTTCTCCCCCAGCAAGCGTCCTGGCCATGGAGGAAGGTCAGTAATGGCTTTCTCTTCCTTTGTCTTTCCTGTTCCTTTTGTCTGGCACGAGCAGCCCTGGCAAATCCAATTTATTTTTTCATTTTTCATTCTTGGCGGTGCATTTGAAGCGCTAACTGGTGCCATGGGAAATGAGCTGTGGTAGAAGCCCGCGGGGATCTGGGACTGTGCAGGCACTGATGGATTGTGCAAGCCAGGAGAGTAAAGGAGCCTCTCTCTTCATATTTAAAGGTACCACAAAACACACTGCCCAGGATGAACACACGCACAGAGGTTTCTTGTTGGAGACATGTTTATCTATACTACAAATATTCATGGGTCATTGTTTTGAAAAACTCACGCAATTTCCCTTATTTAAGAGTGGGGTAAAGGAAAACCACTATCTGTGTTCAAACATTTGTTCCAAAAACACCTTTTCCAACACAGGACTGCATTTGGCTTTACCTGCTTGCTTCTAGGTCATGGCTGCATTGTGTTTTGTTTTCTGCTTTGTTTATTAATTTCTACCAAATTAACCTCTTCTTTTTCCATCTAGCCGGGAGATAATGAGCTTGTATGATCATCTTTTATGGTGTCTGTTAAACACTACTTTTGAAGCAAGCTAAGCTAATGACATGGGTAATTAAACCTCACACTTCAGGGTCCAAGATGATTGGCGGCAGACTCAGGATGGCTTTATTCCTTCCCCACCTCTGCTCTCCCTGGCGGGTGTGGCTATGCACAGATGCCTAGGGCCAGTGTGTGGGGGAATGTCTCCCTTTTCTGGAGCAGTGACCTTTATGAGAAAGACGAGGGTTAGCAGGGGCTAATACATATCTGTGGGCTGTCCCAGTGCACCAGACTTCATGAGTGAAGGTCTGGGTGTCTCAGCAGACCTCGGTTCCCTGAAATCTCAGTCTGAGTCCTGGCAAGGGGATGCTCCTACCTGGAGCGACTCCCACATGCATTACTGCCAAGAAGCATCTTGGACAGGCCCTTGAAATTAAAAGGCGACTCTTCTTGTATGAACATTAAAAGTCATTATGGAATCTCTATTAACTGAAACAGTCTTCTCGGTCAAAATTAATGTTCCTTCCAGATAGCTCTTCACCTTGCTATGCAGTTGGATATACTCCTTCCTTTCCTCATCCTGCACTTGCTGGGCTGCACAGACCTATAGGCACTGACACGCACCAGTGGCAGTCACACATAGATCAGGGATCGGTTAGCGCTTTGCTACCAAGAGCAGAGAGATGACAGTGATGAGAACTTGTGGAAAAATTCACCATGGAGCTTCTATTTTCTATCTGCTTTGGCTCTGAAATGAGAAAGAGGAGCTCACATTTTTAAAATATTGCTAAGTAAGTGGGTAGAGATTAATTCCTATCCCACAAAAGATGTAAGTTCAGCATAAGAAAACAGCAAGCAGATCGTTAGCTGTTAGAGATATGGTAAGTTGCTGAGGAAAGTGATAAATTTGTTTTCTTGCACATTTGCACACTTTCCTCTTACCTGCTGCCTTCCTTCTCCAGATAGTTAAGACTGTTTAAGGGCAATGCCTGTGACCCAGGTACATCACTAACCCATGTTGACATGACCTGACGAGCACTCTGTGGCATATAATATAAGGGCTTACTTTTGCAGAGTTCAAATTTGCTTATTTCTACAGGTTGTGGGGTACCTGTATCAAGCAGGCACTATCTATAGCATCATTTAATTGTTTGAAGTAAGAGAAAGGCAATGAAAAAAAAAACCCAAGGGAAAAGATAAACTGTAGATAAGTTTATATTTTCTATTCTGAACAATGGTTCAGAGACCTGCTGTTACAACTACATCAGCATTTATTGCATCTCTGATCCAAAAGCTGTCTGATAAATTCTAGCTAATTTCCAGGCTTGGTTTAGAATGAAGCAGCAATCTCTTCTGAACCTCTTTTATATGCCCATTTTTATTGTAAAGCCGTAAAGTAATTTTTTTTTTTTTTTTTTATGATTTGTCTTTTAATGTCCTCCAGCACTATGCCTTTGCTCATCCATTAACTACCAGCCTGGTCCGACACACTGCAGCTTAGCTCTGTTAATATTGAAAGGCAGTACCAGTCAATGCTTCAGGAGTCACGAGCGCTGTTTCAGAGCTGATGTAAACTGTCACACTTGCATGACAGAAAGTGTACAGCCCTGGTCAGCAGGTCCTCTGCAGGCCTGAACAACAGGCTTTCCTTGGCAAAGCCATTGCTGTATCTTCAAAGATATTGACTGGAATGGGAATTTATATACCCTGAGGTCTAATGTGCATTCTGTTAACTGAGTCCTGCCCTAGCTGAAGCTGCTAGACACTGTCCTCATAAGAACTCAATAATATTTTCTAATAAAACTGGTTGCAGTTTTATCTTGTCATTATTTCATCACAAGTACTTGCAGCAAGTATTTTTAGACCATATTCTGCTTTATTTTCAAGAGTTTGTTATTAATTTTGGGTATTAACTCTTGTAATGTATTTTTCTTATATTATTTTCTTTTTACAGTTGTATGCCTTACACCTTTGAATTACTATTGTGATTTCAGTCAACAATTCTTACCAAACCCCATGTTTTTATGTGAGTCTTGGGCATCAGTCCCCAGATTCAAGAGCCAAGTGACTTTCAGTATTGCAGCATAAGTGATAAAAACCCAAAGACACAGAGGTTTCCAGTTTGGAAGCCCAGCTTCCTTTTTTTTCTGATTTTGTATGGGAAACCCCACCAGGAGCCCCAGCCTGAGCGGAGACCAAAGGAGGCAATTCCTTGGGAACAGAAGTGCCCACTCACTAGGAACACTGACTTTCTCCAGGGAAAGGACACTGATTTGTCTGCCTAACAGTGCCCTCAAGAGTGGGAAATGCAGGGACAAACATTAGCATCCACTGAAATGAACCAGCAGGTTATGGTCTTTCTAAGCCCCAAGCTGGCAAGCTGATTGTTGGCAGTGTTGTGTCAGCCATCTCCAAAGGACTGCAGTCTAAAATCAAGCAAAATAAGATGTTCTCCTTCCCCCCATTCCCATACAGTCATCAAATACCTTCCCAGGGGATTCTTCAACACTGGGGAAAAAATAGAGTTAAAAGAATGAGCCCTTTCAAGGACTCTGTTAATGGCCCAGGGACTGAGCTATATCCCAGGAGATGGAGCTGTCTGTCTTATATAGGAGCTGCAAAGCCTGCTGGAAAAGCACGTGTACCAAAGAACATGTTAATTATGACTCCATTAAGCTCTGTGTTGGTATGCTGAAAGATAAGGACAGAGTCAGGCTAGTTATGATTTCTCTCCCTTCTTCCACTTCCTCACACATTTCCACACTGAAACGTGGAGTTCCTGGTCCCCACCATCTCAGTGAACTTTTTAAAGGCAGGAAATGTGGCAGAGCAAGTGATCCTGTGTCCAAGAGAAAAATCGCCTTCTCCCCACTCGGTGGGAGCTGCTGCGGATCTAATGTAAAAGTGTGTGCTTTCACTGATACCAGATTACTTCAGTGAAGGTTTTGATAATATTGAGATTTTGATAATATTTTGGGGAGAGGGTGGAATCACCATTGATGACACATTGCTAAGGACAATTAACCCTACATCTCTCTCATGCAATCTGCTGAGCTGCAAATGCAGTGAAGTGTTTTTAATTCCCCCCTCATATTGCTTTGCAAAGTTCATGTAGCCTCTTTGCATTGGATGCTCTGTGGTGCTGGGGGTTGGGAGTATGTTAGCACAAGCCTCTACCCTGTTGTTAGAAGCCCTGGGAGAGGTGTGTGATAGTTTTCTTCAGCTGTCTGTGAAAGAGATAAGTTATATATTAGAAAATCAGAGTGCTGGATGTCATGAAGATGGTGTCACTTTGCATGTGTAGAAGGTTGTGGGAGCCCTGAGCAACCAGCTCTCAGAAAGCAAGGGCAAGATTTTTAAAGTGCTGAGCAAGGACATACATAATGTTTTGTACTGATGGCTGATCAAAGAGTCGTGTTTGTGCTCCCAGCATCTCTGCATGCATAGAAACTTCTGGAGAGAATTGGATGTCTGTGGATTGGGAGTTGGAGTATGAAATCAACACATGGTGCAGAGGCTGGAAGACAATAACTTTGCATAACCTGATGTTAATTTTGCATGTGGTATTCTTCACATGGAGCTTAGTGTCAAGTTGATGATATAGAAGTGGCACCATCTCTAGTTTAGCTTAGACAGAAGACCTGGACTCAGTGAAATCAAGTATAAGCATCCCCAACCCTCACCTATAAAGGGCAGACACTCACTTTTCAATCTAGTAAACAACCACCTCTGATCACATCAGTGGGTTCTTGTGAAAGACCTAATACAGCCTTGTGGCCAGGTCTCTCAGAAAGAAAGTATATACCTGGAAAACACTTTTCTTCCTCTCATTGTGCTGCTCGTTAATAATCATAGCAAATGGAGAAGCAATTTGAAATGATGTAGGCTGTTATGCCATCATCAGTGATGGCTGTTTTATACCTGCTGGAAAAAAAAGCTTGATTATAAGGACAGTAAAATGGCACATGGTAGAGAACAGGAAAGTCTCTCTTTTGTAGCATGGTAGTTTGGTCCCAGTGCTGTGTCCCTAAGCTCGGGAGGATAAGGCTGGCTGTCGAGACTCGCTGCTTATCTCTGTGTCTCGTGAACGTTTGTAAGTGGAATTACTGGTGTGGCATTTCTGATGGAAGTCTTTGGCCATGTATAGCTAAGGGTGGGACAGAATGGGGGCTCAGGTTTTTGGGATGCAGTTTTGCTTTCAGCTGAAGTTTAGAAAGCAGAGTGTGTTCTCTGAAGCAGTTACTTCTATAGATAATGACCAGGTCTCACCCAACTGAAACCTCCCCGTGCCTTAGCAACTGCCTTCCCCTCCCAGAAAATGATGGATTAAGTAATCTATGTTGCAGTGCTGCTGGCTGTAAGGTTGTAAATCGCATGCATGTGCTTCCAGAAATATGAGATCCCACATTGGTTTTTAAAGAACTGCTGCAACAGTAATGCTGATAAAATCTCCCTCTCACAGGGGGTACGCACTGAACCAAAGTCTGCTCTCAGACAGGCCCATGCATCAATAGGTGATGAGCACACGCGTCTGACAGCAGATGCTTCCCTTTAAGGGCTGCTGAGCTGAGTGAAATATCTCTTCCCGAGACATTTTGCGGTAGGTTGGCATGTTACTGTACATGAACTATTGCTGAGGCAATTGCAAGCAAACAAGAGCCATTTAGAAATAAAATGAGAATGAAACAAATCATAGAAACAAAGCCTTTCCATTTCAAAAGGTTGCCTCTGTCCCTTGGCCCTGGGCATCGCTGTGGATCACGACAGTCGCTGGTGTGGTTGTCCATCTTTTTTGTTGGCTTCAAGCGGGTGATGCCAGTTTGTACCAGTCAAGACCCAAGGTCAGATATTCACGTCAACAAAGCAACAGAAGTAGCAATGCAAGAGCAGCAAGTTCATTTTTATCATCCTCAGCAATGACTTAGTGGGACCTCGACAGCATCTGCTTGCCAAGGACTAGGCTGTGGCTCTGAATTTGTGCCCTGTGCTTGCTGACTGCTGGCTTTCTCTGGCAGTAAAAGTGATGTTTGCTACCTCCCGCTTGTTGTCATCCAAACAATTGTGGGGTCATGCTCTCCAGTCATAATAATGCAGTGATAAGGGTTTCAGTACTTTCAAAGGCTTGTTGGTTTTGCTTTTTTGTTTGATTTCAGTGCTCTGGCTAGAGCAAAGCCTTGCAAGCTGTTGTACTGGTACAACTGGAGGGGACAGGGAGGGGTGTGCCATGCCATCCACTAGCCTGATGCCAGGAAGAGAACAAATTACTGACTCAAGCCCAAAGGGAAAGCATGAAGCTTGTCTCACCCTGTAAGCCTGTCTCCTCAGATGGCAGCTGGCTGCGGGCTGCCTTGCAGAAGCCTGTTTGTCTCATGAAAATGCTCTCTATTTGAAATGAGCTCCTCTTGCAGAGTCTCCCATTTGGGTTGCTTATTCATGGCTATGTCCTAATATATCCCTGTGCTTGGTCTCCTGTTGCTGAACACTGCATATTTCCTAGCTGCTCAGAGATCACGGTCCAGCTGGAGCCAAATTCATGTTTCAGAGGGAAGTAAAAGGCTGCAGAAATCCAAAAGTGCATTTACAAGGTGGGATGTGATTTCACTCCTCTTGGGTTGATGGGACCGTATCTGAGAAATGCTCATCCCAAACAGAGCCAATCTCCATTTTGGAGCCTGGCAGGAGCCCCAACACTGACTCTGATTTTGCTAGAAATGGTGTTTTGGGCTGGCAGCTACAACACCGCACAGCTGTCTGACAGCAAGGGGAAAAGTCCCCTCCTGGCATTTGTTTCTGAAAAAAGTGCTGCAGGGCTCTTCAGAAATGACAAATAAAGCAGTATCAAAGAGAAAGGGCTCCAGTCTAGCTCACAGTCACCCCAAAGTTGTTTGTAGCAGCGCTACAGCTTAAAGAGGCAGTAGGACCTGGACTAATGGGAAAAGGGAGGTAACACCATATTCTGGGGGCTAGGGACATCATTGCTTTTTGCTCAGGGCTTGAGGTTTGACCTCACCTCACCCCTCTGGGAATGGCTCTACCGGGAAGCAACAGCTCCAGGTGTGAGCTTGGGCAAGGTCTCCTGCAGGCTGGCCATCAGCCGGAGGGGCTCGCTCTCCCCTGCCACCCAAGCATGGCCAGAGTCCTCCTGCCACGACAGTCCCCAG
The DNA here is from genome assembly GCF_047716275.1 of Strix uralensis. Taxonomy (NCBI): domain Eukaryota; kingdom Metazoa; phylum Chordata; class Aves; order Strigiformes; family Strigidae; genus Strix; species Strix uralensis. Next base: position 7,363,459 of record NC_133977.1, on the reverse strand, counting down.
AGGAAAAGCCAAGCAGCCTGTTGTGATGATTTTGCAATACAGCCCAGAGGGGGTTTGAAAGGGTCCAACAAACTCCGTGTTTGCATTAGCAATGCAAGGTGTGGCAGCAGCAGGCAGCAACCGCACTGTCCTGTTATCGCTGCTTCCCGAGAGCCGGAGCAGGCAGCAGCCTGTGCCTGGCTTTACTCCAGAATCACTGCCTGCTCCGTCCGACTGGTAGAGGAGCTGCCTTAGCACTGCTAGAGGGAGAAGTGACAAAACAGCAATCTAAATGTGACTCTTTCAAGCTCTCTGAATGACAGAAAACACCTGACGCACTGTGTTGGGGAAGGCTGGCTCTCTTTCTGCACGTTGACAGGGGCATTAAAATGTATTTATAACAGCTGGGGATGGCTTGCCCTGAGGAGTGAACTTAATTCTTAGTCTGCCAGGCACTCCTTTGTGAGTGACAGTGATTTGTCCCCTGTGTGTTCATTCTCCTTCTTGCCCTCTTGCATTCCTCTTGCATTTTATAGAGCTGTATTTGACAGTCTAATTTCATATAACTAATAACATTATGTAGTGAAATGAGCTCAAATGTCCGTTTATCTCTCCAGCACTGAGCTACTTGGTAAACACTACTTTTCCCACCTCTCCTGTTGAGCCTCTGCCACGGTTCAGTTTTCTGATTTCCCTTTAAAACAAATATTTTGATGAGAGAAGTGCTCCAACTTCTATCTTCCACTTGACTAAGCCAGGGAAGTGCTTTGCACAGCCGAAAGAGGCCCTTTGGTGACAAGCTGCAACAAGTAACTAAACAAAAAGCTAACCTGAAATTAGTTATTTTAATTTTTCAGGTAGAAATCTTGACAGCACTTCTCAACCCTCCCCCTCATCTTGACATCAAAACAAAATGAATGCAGAAATCCCAGCTCTGCCAAAATCAGGGAGAGTGCTGGTGCTGACTTTGACAGGCATCAGGCTTTGCCCCTGCAGCTTCTGGTCTTTCCTATTTACTCTTGATCTGGAGCCACAGAGATCTAGATTGTTTTGCCCAGCCAAGCAGGACCTCTCAGGTAGAGGACTTGGATGTGCATGTTACAGCCCCCTCTTGGTGGGGGGGTGATGGTGGGGGGAACTGGGAACAGTGCAGGATGCCTGAGACAACTGACAGCTCTAGTTGCCTAATTAGAGGGATTTTCTTAATAAGACTCACCAGGAAGTTTGTAGCTGAGGATATATATTGCACACAGACTATGACTGCATACAGGTTCCAGTCACCCAGAGAAATGACTAATGGGTTTTGTAACAGTTTCTTAAAAAGTTTTTGCTCTTTGCCACCAAAATACCTTGGGGCAATCAGTTCCACCAGGTAAGTCTATGGGGAGAAATTTTCTTATGCTAGCTCATCTTAATATAGCAGGCAGATACATCTCCTTGGTATTATGTGCACAAGGTACAAATGAGTATATGTGCCATCATCAACTTCTTTATCCTGCCCTTGATCTTTGAAACCTCTATCATCCACTTACTGTCCTCTTTGGACATCCCATCTGCATCCTCTGTTCCTGCAAGCAAGAGTCAGATGCAGGTCAGTTTTGAGGAATCAAACTTTCCAGACCTGTTTTGAAGGTAATGCTTTTATAATTACTTTTATTTTTCCTGAATCTTTGCTTTTTCCGTCACATTACACCTATGAATAATTTGCCTTAGTCAAATCTTCAATCAATTTTTTTTTAGCCAAGTGCAACAAAGTCCTCTGATTGAAAACTGCATCTTTTACAATGCAGCCCTGGCCCCTGGCCTCATCTTTTCCCAGCCGTGGCTCAGCCTTGGTTTGTGCCATTAGCATGGATTTTCCTGACAAAATAAATTCTCAATAAAGGGAAGGGGAAGGGGGAGGCACAGCTCAAAGCTGGCAGCTTCACAGACCTCATCCATTCAACAGAGCAGTGCAAATGACTCTGTTTATTACCTGTTTTGCAGAATATCATAGCACATCCTCCAGAAATGGGAGAAACAGATGTTTTTTTACTCATTACCTGTACTCCCACTTCCTATGTGGGAAAAGAATGTGAAGGGAACGGCTGGTAACAGTGCAGCATACTTTGCTCGCCTATACTTTCTCAGCATATATAAATACATACGTGCATCCATAGATAACTTGTATATATGAGGTGGATTAGCCCTAGGATTGTATAAGGCTTCTGATAAAGCAAGTTAAAAGCTTGAAGGCAGATCCCCCAGGTAGGTGGGGACCGCCCCAGCAGCAAAACTGTTTTCTCTCTGTCTTGGCCTTTGCTCCTTGTCCACAGGCTGAAAGTGTGGACTTTCCTGCCTGCTGTTCCCAACACCAAGCTCTATGGCTTGTTTATAGCCACAAACAGTGTGAAATGAATTTGAGATATAGCCACAGTTGACAGCAGCAATTTCTCCTGTCATAGGAACCTGACCCAGAAGACACTGGATGTTTCCTGCCCACTGAGGGATCAGTAGGGATAGGAATAATAGCTACTTGGTGGGGTTTGGGCAGGATCTGCGTGTGTGTTGTCCATCCTCCATAGTGCAGTAAAATGGCTTTAGCTGAGAATGAGGATTCCACTTGCTAGGCATGCTCTAAACATGTACTGAAAGACTGGCCCTGCACCTGGTGATTTACAGCTAGCCCAGGGATAGAAGGGAGAAGAAATTACCTCAGTTTATGGTGAGGAAGCAGAATGCTAGAGAGAATAAATGAGTACGGACAAAATAGTGGGTCAGTGATATGTTTCAACTCAGAGCTTGGAGCACTGGATCTAGCCCTAAGATCCTTCTGCTCGTTTTGCCTTTTCTGTTCCTTACTCTGCCATGAAAACAAAAACCAGCCAAGGATTGGTGATTTCCCTTCAGAGTAGAGGAGGAGGGAGAACATCACATGAATAGCAAGTGTGCACTCATTCTCTCAGCCCATATGGAGTGCAAACTCAGTTCTGAAGAAGAAGCCAGAAAGTATTTAATATTTTATTTTTAATAATAAATATGGCCATGTGGAATAATTAGAAAGATGGCAAGTGCTAGACCGTGAAGGGGTTACTTTCTGATGTTTCCACTGACATCAGTTCTTTTGGCTGGCCTCAAAATCACAGTTGATATGGCCTAAATTAGCAGAATTGAGCTGCAAAACTGAGAAAAGCTGCAGATTTTTTTTTTCCATCCTAGCATTCTCTATAAAGTTGGCTCAATGGATTTTTTCCTCTCATATTCATTAATATACATTTTAAATGCTTAATTTAGAAACAACCACAGTCCTTGATCACCTTCCTGTTTACATTTGGACGTTGCAGTCGGAGCAAAGGGACCTCTCTTGTACTTGTTCTCCCTCCTCCACTCTCTGAGCTTTGTCATCCTCCTTTGGGATCTCTTTTCAAAAGATCAAGAGTAGAGAAAAGGCTTCAAATGCCATAAATATTGCAGGAACCAGTGTTCATCAGAGAATGGCCTCCTTTAAGATAAATATGTCTTCCTGAGGGGGCATTCAGTCCTTCAAAGTAAACAAGCTGGGAACATTAATTCAAATGCTTTTATACTAAATACATATACATGAATTAGCCTGTGTGGCTGTGATAAATAAGTGTTATATAAGTGAGGTTTAAAGCAAACCACACATGCAGAAAAAAGCAGACTCTGCAAATTTGCTAGGCACAAGCCAATTCTTACTGCCGATCTTCTGATGACCGAGATAATTTTGTTAAAGGGCTAAAAGGAAGTTCTCTTCACCTTTGTGAACAGATTGAGCTGGGCTATCAGAATCTTTTCCTGAGAGGAGGAATACCATTATGCTGATATGTAAGTCAAGATATTTTGCAAAATGTGCTGAATCTACATTTTGCAGTCTGTCATTGCCTGGGTTTGGAAATGTGGTCATTTCTTGGGTTGGGGAGAGAGACGGAGACTGGGTTACCTCCATCTGAAGGAGGGAGGGTGGAAGCAATGTGTCTTTATTTCTTTCTGTGTCAGACATTGCAAACTGGCTCAGACTGATGTCAGATATTTTGACTGGGTTTGTAACCTTCCAGGCCTCCCCAAGATGGGCAAATTGAGGAGCTGTAACTGCCCTGCAGTGAGAGCAGGATCCTGGCAAAGATTTGGTTTGAACTGAAGGTGGGTAATACCATTTGATTCTTTCATGATTCTGATACCAGCTTCCTTCCTTCCAGTGCCACAGGGTACCAGGAAAAATGAAACTTATTGGAGAAGGAGTCCATGGAAATTCAGAAAAATCAGGATGGTCCTGAATGGACTATTTGGGTCTGTTCACGTTCAGGATAGCCCCTGTCCCTCAGTGAAATCAGGGTCTCCTGCAACCCTGGAGGAGGTAAGTGTTCTTAAGGACATTTGAGTCTCTAGATTATTAACTCTGGATATTGGTTTCCAGAAAAACCTTCCTTATAAAGTATAACAGGGGAGAGAGGACAGCAAAAAAAATCTGGTAGGAACATAGAAGAGGTTGATCATAGAGAAAATGTTATTAATTGTGATGCATTTGAAAACCATGTTAGAATAACCAAATGGAAGAAAGGAGAAGAAGAAAGGATCTAAATGATTATGGGAATTAGCAGAAAAATAGCCTTCTGGCCATTAATTCATATCTGGCACAGCCAGTAATTCAAAAGAATCAGTTCATGTTAGAAAACAGGTGGCTAAAGCATGGGACAAGGTGGGTGTTTGTTGTTTTGTTTCTTTACACTGCTGTGGTCTGTGTTTTTTGTGCTAGGACAACTGGAGGATTTCCTCTTAACTCATGAGCTCTCTAATTCAGTAAGATGGAAAAACCCAAAGCCTTCAGCATGACTTGGCCAAACCTCCTGATTCTTCCAGGCATCAGTGCAGTAAAAATGTATCTCTGGGCCCGTGCAGATGCAGACTCAGAGTGTTGCAGACATAATAGAGTACCAGCATCTTGACATCAGTGAAAGTATATATGTTTTTTTTCCCTTAAAAGAGTTTAAGCTTTCTAAATAGTTGATCAATTAGCTTTTAGGCACTAAATTCCTTTTCTGCCAGGTGCTCAGGTCCGGAGTCTCTGATCTTGGGTGCTGGGGAGCAAGCAGATTTGTATCACAGCATGGTGTGTTGAGCTACACAGACACAAGGATGTGCCTTCCATGCCCTCAGGCAGGGGTGAGTCCACCTATTTTTCTGAACACAGTTTCCTTCTCAATCACATAATCTCCACCAGCAGCCTTGAGTGCTGTGGCTAAGACTCATGAGAAGACCAGCGCTAGGACTATGCAGTGTTCAAGGGCAGGCTTTGCTGGGTCGTTAGCAGAAGAGAGCTCTGTAAGGTGAGAAGCAGGGCAGGCAGCTGAAAGGTTGTAGCTGAGAGGCATGCTATTCTCCGTGTTCTTGGTGCTGAAGGGTGAAGTCCACCTTTTTATTGCAGAAGGATAGAGTTGCAAATAATTTTGGCAAATGATGTTGCCTGCTCACAGGTCCTAAGGCACCCCTAGGTTTCCCCAGCTAGCCACTGAAATGGAGTTTCCATTCATTTTACTCTTTACCTTTAAACTAATGGGCTGAAATCTCCAAGTAGCTTTCTTCTGGTCTTTCCAGTTTGGGTCCGTAATTCTCTGAAAGAAACACTAAGTGAATGTGAAACTACCAGCGAGAAGGGTCACTTTTCATGTGGGCATTCTAGTCCCGACATGCAACAGATACAATTTAAAGGAGTTTCATACAGGAGGAAATAAATGGTAAATCCAGCAGGCCTGGTAAGGCTGCTGTGAGTTATTCCTTGACCTTGGGAGCTCCACAATATTTATGTGCATTTTGTTCATGGCTTTCCATCTCACAGATCCATCTGTGCTGCCTACTGTAATGGGGATAATAAAGACTCCTGAGACATTTCCCAGGGTCTCTGATACAGAAGCCACAAACACCTCTCCATCAACATCATTTGATGCTGTTGGAATTGGTCTGTTCATTTAGGACTGTGCTTATTCTGTTCCTCTGAAAGTGTTTGACATTGGTGTTCCTCTGAAGAGTGTGAAAACAGCCATGTGTGCAGAATATGTGGAGTATTAATTCAGACTAAAATCAGTATGTTTATATCTATTTTAATCAATATTTGCAGCATTGTAAGTAACTGGGGGGTGATGTCTGACTACCTCTTAGACTTACTGGATGGACATGTTTTCCATGTGTATAGCTGGGAGGTCACTTTCTGAATTTATATTGTTCTCCTAAAAACTTTGACAAGAATCAGAATAAAGCAAAAGCATCCAAACAACCTGGAAGGCAGGTGCCTCCTGCACAACACATGTCTCCCTGAGCAGTGCATCATAATTTGTTCTTTCATTAACTCTAGCTCTTGTGCTCAAGTCATTGTTTCACTTCAGTGAAAGCTCTTGAGAACTGCAATTCTCCCCCTTCTTCCCAAACTGAATTCTGATCCAAAGCCTCCTGCAGGCAACGCAAAGACGCTTGCTGACTTCAAATTTTTTGAATCAGACCTTAGTGGGATTTTTTAGACAGAGAGAAGTGCAGTTACATCCTCTCCATCCCACTCTTCCCCTACTCTTTCTCTTGGCGTTCATGGTTATGAGTCTGCAGGTTCTTTTCTGATGTGAATTTTTTTTAAGGAGGGATTCCCTGTGCTCCATACCATATGGACCACATGTCCATATGGTCAGTATTGACATGGAAAGCCAACTGTACCTGAGCAATGGGCTAATAGAATATAAGCCACCTGTCTGGAAGCTGTGAAACAGGTTAGGGTGGGCTTGTGCCCAAGTGATTTAATTTGCTGCTAAAAATCTGTTCCTCAGGCTTAGCAGAGCAGTGGGGTACTGGTACCAGTCCAGCAGAGAACACATGAGGCTGCTGAAGTTGTGCAAAATGAGTCTGGTATACCTGACAGCTTGATGAGAACAGGGAAAATCCTTCCAGGATTAGCTCTGTGAAATGCTTCCCTCAAAACATAGCTTTGTCTTTTACAGTTTGGGATTTTCAAACTATAGGGAGCTGGGCTCACCCAGCCCTTCAAGGCCATGTGAGGCTGTTGCTCAGCAAATGGGACCTGGGAAATAAAAATGCAGCAAAGGGTTTCCTGCAACTTCTTATTCTTTTGTAGTTCTGGTTTATTTAATTTGGCTCCTGCTACGTCTAAAGGTGGGGAAGACACAACGCAAGCAGGCAAGCAGCAATATAAAAGGTTGGGTGTGTGTACAAGCAGAAGCTGACACTAAAAAAGGTCAGCTATTTAAATGGCCTGATTTAAATAAGGCACACATCAGGCTGTACTGCCCCCAGAGGAGATTCCTTGTGTGGGTTTATGAACTCTGGGAAAGGGGCCAAGTTAGCCCTAATTATATTTTGTTTAATCAGCTATTTAAATAGCGAACTGTTTTCTTGGCTCTCTTCCCCGTCGAGATCACATCTTTATACTCTTGACCTTTTTATTTTATGCAAGAGGCTCTCTTATTGGTTTGGACCATATTTCTGAACCCAGGTAAGTTAGCTGCACTTAGCTTGCTCTTATATCACCCCCCTTCTTGGAGGAAAGAAAGCCCAAGGTTATTTATATTCTCAATATTAAAGAAATACAGAATTTCATTTTTTCCAATTTTTTCCATTTTCACTATGCAAACTCAAGAAGGCCCTCTGGAATAAAGGGAAGTATGTTTAAGGATGTAGCATAAGTAGATCTCCAGACAATACCAGGAACATCTTGTAGTTTTGCTTTGAACAATGTTTGGAGAAAAACACAGCTCAGCTATCTTCAACATACATATTACTCCCCTCTGCTAAAGCTTCATTTAGCTGTAAAGAAATGACAGGAGGGCAGAGGAATTAACTCTCTGTGATACACATCCGATGTCTTTCAGAGGACCATTCTCCACCATGAATACTGAGTTCCCTTGAAATTCAACAGGGTCTGGATGTATATTTGTTGAGAAATAGAAGACTGAAATGATGCTCATGCCTTTCCCACCTCTTGATTTGGGAAGGAGTGAGATCTGGGCCATATACAGCTTTGTTTCTAAAGGGATGGTATCATAGGTTTTAGCCTGGAACCCATGTGCTGGTGGATAGAGATCTGCATGTTATCTCTGGACGATGGAGACAGTCACATCACAGTTGTTGTAATTTCTTTCAGAACATTTCTAAGCATTGCAGTTGCTTCTCAAGTGCTTGTAAAACAATTTAATTACAGTTGTGGATTTAACAAGAACAAGACGCTATCGAACAGCAGCCAGGTGGATTTTAATGAGGAACATGCTGGCTCTCCAGTTTATCTTGTAGCTAGACTCTTGCCTCCCAAACAGGCATGGAAGTTTTAGCAGTGGCCTTTTAGCTCTTCCGCCCTTGACTGGGAGCAGTTCCTCTGGCTTTCCCTCTTTAACAGGAGCATCCTGACACTTTAGTCGCTGGACTAATCCTCTCCAAGAGAGATCTCTCCCCTCTCATCTCCATTATGGTGTGTTCGTGGTTACAGAAATTCTGAAAATAGGGTTGTCAAAAAAGGTACCATTGATGTTGCGGAAACCCGTCTAACCAAACCCTGCTCCCTCTCTCCCTGCTGCCCACTCTGCACAGTTCAGGGAGGTCAGGTTCGTCCCTGTGAAGGCTACAGTTCAGATTGCCGTGCCCCACTTATGAGCTCCTCTCTGGACTCAGCAATTTGTGTGATGTTTAATCATCCCCTCTGCAGCACTGGCAGGATGCTGAGGGGATGGTTTTGTCTTTGTTCTGGCAGCAGGGTAGGATTCTGCTTGCTCAGGAGTGGGAGGCCACAGGTTGCTTGTGCACCAAGGTGATATGTGTCCTGTGAAACACCCTGGCTTTCAAAGAGGTACAAGCATCACCATTTTACTGTTGGGACACTGATGTGCTTCTGGTGCAAATTCTGCTTTCTACTGTCATCTCCTTTCTCCCTACTCCTCCTCTTGTGCTGATGTGCACGCAGGGGCGGCATCTCAAGGAAAGTTAATATTGTTTCTGCAGTGTTGGTAAATGCAGATTTTCTAAGGGGGAGGCCTGTAATTCTTTGGCACCAAGTGCATCTGTCCCCTCACCCCTACACAGCTCATTTGCACTCTGGTCCTGAGGGGACAGACAGGCTGAATTTTAAGTGGCAAATTGGCACTGATCTTTCCTTGGCACATCTTGGCTTTAGAAGGAATATCTGAAAACAAAAGCAACTTGTGTCAAAAGGGTCCCCGGGCAGGGGAGGGAATTATCGGTAAAAGTCATCTGCTTTTGAAAACAACAGTTCCCCCTCCGCCGCACATTCCCCTTCAACGCCTCTGTCTCCCAGAGGGAAACCGCTCCACGCATCCAAGATTGCGGGAGCCTAAATGAGTCAGACCTCCCTTTCCCTCTTCGGTAAGGTAGGGCAGGCTCCAGGATTAGTTATGCATCTGATTGTGCCTCTAATAAACTAAATGTAATTAAAAAATAGAGCAGGGCCATTGCATTTTAACAGCTTGGAGCTTTCCCTGTGGAAGGATCATCAAACAGTGAAAGAATATGAAGATTCAGCTCCCCAGCACCTGCTGGGCAGCCTCTGTCAAGATTAACAGCATCTCACCAGGTTATTAGAGTGAACATGAATACTTTGGAGGCTCTGTGGGTAGTTATGGTATCACGTTTTATTATCTTCCACTGAAATGAAATTACTTATTGTAATTGCTTGTCAGTCACAGGCCAACAAATCTGACAAAGGAAGGCTTTTGTGCTGTGAACAGGAAGCAGGAGACAGAAGGGAGAAGATGGACTGAGCAAAATTCTGCTCTGATTTTTGGCGGGGGAAGGAGGGAGGTTGAGAAAATATAACCAGGGAGGGAGGGAGAGGAAAGGCTTCTGCCTTGCATAGTGAGCTGAGACAAACAGTTCTGGCCAAATGACCTAAACTGAGCAAGCATCTTTAAGAGCTGCGAAGGGAGTGAGCGAGCTAATCCAGGGTGGTGAGTTAGGCTGGGTGGAAGTGACTGCTTTGTGGGTAGTGTATCAGCCACAGCAGCTCAGCAGTTTCTTGATAACATCAAGTATTATATCTCTCAGAGACACTGCTGAAGTTTGATGTCTGGGGACCACCAGTCAGCAGGAGGTGTAAGCTTTGCACATTGCAGAGATCTGAGACAGACAAGAAAATGATCCATTTGGTTTGTTTGCTTTTGGACGACTCAGTCTTTTCTGTTAGACTTGGATTTAAAGGAGGGAGAACGGTGCCTGGGAACAAAGGTGCTGGGGGCAAAGAGGAGAGCAAGAGAGCACTGCAGGTATTTGGAAGTGAAGATTGCTGTACCAGCAGATAGATGTGCTCTTTTAAGAAGAGCTCAGAGAGCCAAGATTGCAGGAGCCCAGTAATCGTGCATAATTTGTTATGGTGCAAGGGAGAGATGTGATCATTTTAGCTGCAGGCAGTCAGCAGTTCCAGCCCTACCAGGAGAGCGGAGCTCGCTGCAGCTGTCGGGGTACAGGTCGCCTTTTCCATCTGAAGAGCATTTCTCAGCTTTGCACCAGCAGAAGGCAAAGGGCTCAAGGTGTAATTAAGATGGATGTGTGCCACTGACAAAGCAAATGGCCCCAGTGTTTGCCATTTGCCATGAAATTACATAAATCCGCCAAGTAACCATGTTACTCAGCTGTTTGAAAGCATTATAGTGAACCCTAATGGGGTGTGACAAAAAAAAAAAAAAAAAAAGAGGAAAAAGAAAAAAAGGTCCAATCTCAAAATCTCCAAGTAAAAGGATGGCCTTGAAAGGACTCTGTCTGTGTGCAACGTTAGCCAGCATCAGGCAACAGGAATGGGTAAGACCTCAGGAACAAGGCAATCATTCCCTACTTCCTCAGCCTTCCTGCTGTTTTTTGGCATTTGCAACTCAAACTTCCAACTCAGAGGTATTATATTTCCTTTTGCATCCATGATGCTGATATTTCATCACTTTTAGAATCTCTGTATATTGTAGTATCTGTAGTCTTCTGCAATATTTGAAGTATGTATCTCCCTTCATGTATTCTGAACTTGTTACTTCCTGACTTCATTTGATTCCTCCTCATTGCTGCTTTGGAAGAGACTGTGAGCAGCTGCTCCTTATGCTATGGCTCATGCTACTCACAAAATGCTGACTCGGTGACCAGTTAAGTCAAACCAGTTATAAGAAAAGCATGGGAAGTAGCAGCTTCTAGCTTCATCACGGGCACAGAAGCAAACCACAGCAGCGAACATCACAGATCATGTTGGAAGTCCAACATCACGTAGATCACCAGCCCAGATGCTTCATCCATGCCATAGTTGAAGGATGCAATCCTGCATTTACACAAGCATAGATATACCAGATCCTGTTCCACAGCAAATATGTTCAGCTCTTTAATTATTGTTTTGTCTGCTGTATCTAATTTCCTAGTGCATGAATCCCTGTCTTGAGATAGTTTCTGTTATGTAATTGCTGTTAACGATTAGAGCTCAGCATTAATTAAACAGATCCGTTTTCATTCTCAGACATTTTAGTTAAGATGCCTTCAGGCTATTAGACTGGTAGGGGGTTCTTTTTTTTTTTTAAGCATGTCTTCATTAGAGCTTATGTCTCTTTTATCTGCAGATAAGGATTCTCTACTTTCTTTGTACTGCAACATCAGCCAGAGTAGTATCAGCTTTTCCTCCTCTCAGCAGAAACTAAACTCCAGTACTTTATTAGACACATAAAGGATGCCTAGTGATACAATTACAGCTCATACCTTTTGTTATTTTGGTTCCTGTCCTCCTGGCTGCTTTTTGAATCATGAATGATAGTACGGTATTTACATCCTAATCTTAAAACTAATGCTATGCACTGGTGTTTTCAGCTGAGCTCTAGAGTTTAACAATATCACTTCCTCCTTTAAAGTTTATTCTATGATGAACCATCTAAATGTGGACTGCTTATGATAACAATTGCAAATTTTGTTAACAGTAAAGGCAGGAGGAGTCATTGCAATTTTTTGGACATCATGTATAACACAAAGTGAAAAATGTCATTTAATAACTCCTATTTTGCTCTTGTCTTGTGTGTGAGCTACAACAGACCCTTGGGAAAGTCATCCAATCTTCGCTTACAGCAGAGGTGAATTCATCACATCCCTGTGTTCCTGTAGTTAATTGTCTTAATCACTAGAAATGTGAATCTTATTTTGAATCAAAGCCTGTGCATTTTCATTTTTTGTTCCCTGAATCTTGTAATTTCTTTGCCTGATATATGTAAAGTGCCCTAACTTAATGGAAATCTTCACTTCCATAAAGATAATTATAGGTGCTCAAGTGTTCCGTCCAATTTGAATTTCAAAATGGAAGTGATTAAAACTCCTGTAATCATTAGTGAGGAGGTTTGAACTGTTCTAGATTTTCATGATTTTAGAGGGTGGGATGCTTCTGTAATGAGTTAATCAATATCCTTCTCTAAGAGGTAGGAGTTGGTTCTGTAGGTCTCTGATCAGAAGATCTGATCAAATGAGCAGGGTAAGGTAGATGTCATGCACCGTATGCTGGTTAGCATGAAACAAGTGCCATACTTTTCCAGGAAGGTAGACTTTTGTTACTGCTGCTTGTTACCTTCATTTCCTACTGGTCTTTGGGCTATAGGTGATAAGGTTTCACAAGTCATTTTGAACTGGATAAAGTATATAGAAACATGGACGTCTTGTGAACTACGGGTATTATGCTTTACAAGATGATCTGATAGCCTCCATGATATTAACCTGTCAGCTGTGCTGTATGTAGCTTTTAGAGTCTTGGCCTTAGTTCTCTTTGAAGAAATTAGTAAGAGCTTGGATGGGACTGAGTGTGTAGAAAAGGGTCCAGATTTTCTGCACTTAGCAGCAACAGTTGTCTTAAGAGTTCCCCAGCTGACACCAGATATCCCGAAGTGCTAGGTCTTGTGGCTCAGAAGCTAACAGGAAAGAAAAAATATGAAAGCAGCAACAAAATATAACCTTGCCTTGGCTTTCTCAATCTCAGGTGACAGAGGTCACCAAGAAGAAACAAGTAATAGAGCTTGCTCCTGAATGCCACTGTCTGGCCATTTGCAAAAATGAAGGATTCTCCTTGGCATGATGGAGTTTTAAGTGTTGGATGCCTGCAAATCCTTTAGCAAATTATTCCAGTTCTGTATTGATGACTTAAGCATGATACCTAACACAAATTACAATTTACCTCTTTTTAGTTTCAGTCCTGCTACAACACATACAGCTTGGCCACATAGTGGGATTCTTCTCCTAAACACTCACAGTTACTTATAGCTTTATCTCAGTTTTAACCTTCTCTTCAACATCTCCTCATGCTTTCGGTCTTGACCTCTTCACGGAGATCGTATCAGAGTGAGTCATTAGTTAAATGTTAGCTTTGGTTTTGTATATCCAAATATCCAAACTACAAAGCTGGGTTACAATTTCACCCCTCTCATTATTGTCAGTCTTTACGTTCACACCTTCTTGCATTAGCAAACAAACATGTAATGTAGTAAAATGGAGAAACAGTGAGGCTGGGGTTCTGATCCTTGCTTTGCCCAAACACCGTAACCAGGGCAGCCTTCACCACCACAGTCTAGCCCTGGGGACCTTTTTCAAGGCTCAGTTAAGTCAGCTGGGACCATTGATTTAAAGTGATGAATTGGCTTTTCATTGCTCACGTGGGTAAGGTTATTCATCTGCTTTGCAAACTAAGTCCTCCGGTTGGAAGTAATGGCCAGGAGACATAATTCCATTCTCATTCCCCAGTATATCTTTCCTTATTTGAAAAGATTTATGTGATATTTTTTTAATATAATTTCCTCAGAAATGAAATTGTAACCAAATACATTGTGATACAGATTTCAAGGCTCATTTCCTTGGTGGATAATTTTAAATCTCTATTGCCCTAATTCTTTAACACTTTCAGAGTCAGTAAATTACAATTTGGCGACAGCAGGTTTTGCTCAGAAATTTTTTCCTCTATAAGGTGTTTTCACAACAAGGGGGCTGCAATAATATAATAATTGTGTGGTATTTGAAAATGACTTTAAATGTGCTTAATTTCATATTAAAGTGGGTTGATGTAAACAGTGTTCTATTTAAACACTGTTTAAAAGGACATATTTAAAGCCTCTAGAAGCACAACTGCTTTTTTTTTTTCCTACCTAATCAGATTAAGTGTAATATACAATGCCTTTCTGTAAAGGAAAGTAGAATGCACTTCTCATCAATTTAAGAGGAGCCAGTGGCAGTATTTAAAAAAATTAGTTAAAATTTGTTCTGTTTAGAGGAGTCAGCCTGAAGCATAGATCCTCCTACACGTGTTTACATTTCTAAAGCCTGCCTTCAAGAGAAACATGTACTTCTCCAAAATGCTCCAATCCAGCTCGTTCACCCCAACAGCTGGGCAGAGCAGCCCAGAAGAGCAGTGGGGGACTGGTCTTAACTGGGAACATTCCAGAGTTACTGGTTTGGTATTTATTATAAGGATCCACCCTATTTTCCATGTTGGATCCGGAAATTTCACCCAGGAACATGTGAGCATTTGTAAATAAGCTTTTTAAATGCCATCTATCACATGGGGTTTCAGGTCTTTGCTGTATCACAGAAGCAAAATACACAGCAGACTAGGCAGAAGTAGAGAGGAAAAGGCCAGACTGCAGAACAAAGTGAGTTGCACATATCTGAAAATCAAGTGGACATGGGCAAAGCATTTGCTCCCACTGCTTTGAGTAGTGCCTGTCTCCCTGAAGGTAATGAGAAAGTAATGAATTGCTATCCTGTCAGCTGAGCATTTGGTGGCCAGGAAAAAGATGAATAAAACAAGTCATTCATAAGAGTACAAAAGGAAGTACTGCTCTTGCAGGGAGCAGTTGGTGATTAAGAAACACATCCTGCTTTTTTATAGGACTTGATGCTCTTTACTTGCCTGAAGACTTTTTTCTCTTTTTTTTCTTCTTTTTTTACTTTTTCTTTTTGCAAGGTGAGATTGTGTGGTTGAAAGTGTGTGACATCTTGTTGCTGTGCACAGGGGGACCAAAGCTGTGACTGAGCTAGGTTTTCAAGCAGACAATGCAAAGAATGCACGAAATGAGAGAAATCAAATAGGTGCTCTATCTAAATTCTGTAGGTCTAGTGGGGGAATCTGCCTTGAGGAGCAATATGAAAGGGAACAAAGTAAGAGCCAAAGAAGTTGAGCAGCCTTGAAATTGCTCCATACTCCTCTTCCTGTTCCTGTGGCTGGGGACACTACATTTACACTGAGTGGTGTTCTCTCTAAAAGGAAACTAAATGGGGCATGAACAGCAATTCAAGCCCCTGGGGAAATATAAGGAAACTAAATCAGATTGAGCATGTAGGAAAGAATTGTCAAAACCATCCCAGGTGATAGAGTTATGGGAGAACAAGGAAAGATGTAGACAAATGTGGGAAGGAGAAATAGATGCTGAGTGCTGTGAAGCCTCCTGTGTCGATCCAGTCAGGACCAAGGGCATCCTGACCTTCCCAGGAAGGAAGGAAACTGCTCAAGAGACTGATGGCTGCTTGTCCTCAGTGTCTTCAAAAACAAAGCTGAAAAAGACCTATCTAGTAAAAAAGGAGGGCTGAGTAATTCTGACTGTTTACTAAATGAAGGTCCTAGCCCAGGATTTGCTTGTGCCAGGTGAAGAAGCAGATCTGGCTATTTTGTGGTCACAGCAGGAATGAGGTGTTACATGATGTTACACTGTGATCATGGTCACTGTGAGAGTGAGCACTATTAGGTCAAGCAGATCCAGCTAAAACAATGCTCATGCCTCTGCAGTAATTTCTGGTTATAAAACAGACTATTTTATGATACAGCCAGGAACCTGAGTTAAGGGCTTCCTACTCATTATCAGTCCACAGATCTAGAACCAAGATCAGTGCACCATTTGTAGCCATGACTGAGGGCAAAGGGAATTGAACAACTCTAAGAAATTAATTTATTGTTAGTGAAATGTGTCCCTTTTTTACTGGAGTATCTCAAGATCTTTATTTCCTGTAAGTATCAGCTCTTTTTTTGACCTTTGCCACTGGTGCAAATTTCCCAACAAGTGTGGCTTTATGTGAGTATTACAATTCAGAAAAAATATATTTTCTGGGGAATAAGAAAACCAGAAAATAGATGACAATAGATAGTCTGTATTGGGGAAGAGCATCCTAAGGTAATCCTAAGGTATCCTATGGGATACCATTAATGGTATCTTTGGAACAGAGGAATTCAGGGAAGAAAAAGCAGCTAGCATCTCATTGGGAAGCTACTTAGAGATGAAATATTGAAGAAAACTGCCTATAATTGACAGACACATGAGAGAATGAGCATGAAAAAGGAGCATCCTGTAGGTGAAAACAAGCAGGTGCAAAAATGAGAGTGGCAAATCCCTCCACCCCTCCTCAGCTTCTTCCATCTGCAAATAAACTACAAGATAAATTGTTTAGAAGGGAATAATGGACACGATGAATTAAAACTGAAGTAACAAAGACGAGAAAAGCAATGCACAGAAAGGAGAATAAATGAAAAATACGCCAGACTCCTGTTGTGTGAGGATCAAGATCTGTCATCTAATTATGCATATAAGGGATGGTACTGGAGAAGGCTCTCCAAGTTTTTAGCCTTGTGTTGTTCCAAGTTGGCTGCAAGCTAGCAACCCTCTCTTGCAACCAAGTCCATCTTTAATGAGTATGTGTGGGATAGATAATTTTTTCTTTTCCATCTGAACTTGAATAAATTATCTGAACTATTATTGGAATTGGAAGTGATTCCCAGGAAAAAAAAAAAAAAGTCATCTTGAATGAACTGCAGTGACAGTCTACAGCTTTATGGCTCTCTTTCTCTTACATGGCTGCAGACATTATATGAGCAAGTCTTCTCCACACGGAGATTCTCCAGAAGGACTGATTTTTGTTCCCCACAAGAAAGTAAAAAAATTTCATTAAATAGTTACATTTGGAAAAAAGGAAGAAAAAAAAAGGGCAGGGGGAGCTCTTCAGTTCCTGAGCAGCATTGGCTATGGTATGAAAGCAGGTATCTATTCAAACTCAGGGCAATAGAAGCTCAAAATCCAGGAAGGAAATGATTGTTTTTCTCTGTTCAGGACACAGCATGGAAAAGGTGCAAGAAAGACAGAGAATATATATGATCCCTGCAGGATAAAGGTCTTGTCTCAGTCAACATTTACTCTCTGGATGAAGGAGATGAAATCATCCCAAATGTACACAGTGCTCTGTCTCTTCTTTATACCCTTTCCCAGAGGAGCAGTCTGAGGTGTTTCAACCCGCAATGGTGGTATTAAATTACAGTGTATGAGGATTTTCCTGTGCTTCCTTCACCAGCAGAGAACAGTAGGCCATTGAGTAAGTTGTAGCAGCATGGATAAACTCCCTAGTATCCACACGTAGCACTGCTGAAAAGGGGCTTAGAAGAGTGTGAATCCCTTTGATTATGTACCTTGTCCCAGATGGTTGATTGATTTATGAACATGGAAAATCACAAGTCCACCAATGCCAGCCCAACAAGCAGTTTGTTTGGTTAAATGTAGAAGAGGCTCAAAATTACCATCTTCATGTTTACATGGATTTTTTTGTTAAATATTTATGTCAAACACACTGTCCTCCCCCAGAAAAAAAATCAGCTGTCAGTGTGATTTAAATAGCAGGGGGCTCTTGCCTTTAACTGTCAATTTAGTTAAGCAAATTTGGCAGTACAGACTTTATAGTATTTCAACTTTTCATTAAAAAGTGGCAAGTAAAGGGTAACAAAATCCTGCAGAACTTCTCCCTGGCTTTGCTGCTGCATTGCTTGGTTCTGGGAATTGCAGCAAAACAGACATGTGGAGCCCTCCATCCACAGGACTCATGTAGCTTGTGTTCACCTGTTGCTTTTGTCTAGGAGAACTGCTGTACTGAAAGTCCTGAAAGCATGGTTAGAAGAAAATAAGTTTTATATGTTTGCCATAAATCTGTGAAACAAATCTCCTTTCAAGTCTGTATTGTCTAGGTATTTTAATGCTCTTTCATTGTATTTGGACGTGCAGAGCAGTACCTTGCTGCTTCTCTATTGCTGTAGCTGTCCTGAAGGCAGAGTTGAATCCAGCACAATTCCTTGATGGTGTGTTGGTGTGTTGCTCATGTCTGAGAGGAGAGAGCAAAGGTTTTTTTCAGAGGGGTTTCCGAGGTGTATGTTGATGTATTTCAAGCAGATATTTGCAGCCAGTTTCCCACCTGCTTATCTTAAATACCTAAGTAACAAGATGTCTGTAAAGCAGCATGGGTTTTGTCCATCTTCTAGACTGTGACTCTAACTGTGCGAAGTCTGCTGCCCTGGTGCTTAAATAAAGAGCAGGTTGTATCATTGTACTACAGAGATAAAAAGGATTTCAGCAAAGGACATGGTTTTCTTAAGAGCTTTGGAATTACATGTTTAGTCCCTGTCAAATCTCAGTGAGATTTTGCATTCTCACAGATGCCTTCCAAAAAAACCCCCAAAACCTCTGTCTGAATATTTCCCATGTTTGCTGTTTTCCCCTGGTCCAGCTACCCACGACTGCACCGGCCTACACATCACTGTGTTTATTCTAAGAGGTATCCAGGCTTTATCCAGAGGGAATGTGCCCAGATCAGGCTGAAATATTTTGGAATATGCACTGAGACGTTTGAATTAGGATGAACTGGACCAGACCAGGCAATAGGACTGTCTTATAAAAGATGGCTGACTGCTGTCTATGCTGAGATCACTCAGACAGTGAATTTGGAAGTTATAGTGTAATAGGGAAATATATTCAGAATGAATGTATTCATATAAATATTGTACAGTAAATTATTTGCCAAACAGCATTCATTACTTTGCAGCAGAGGTCAAATAATGGAGGAAATGTATTTGTGAATAAATTATTCAACAATTAATGCAAAATGTAGACGCTAAATTATTCACAGAGACTAATTCAACCAGTTCTAATTCATTTCCACTTTGAAAGCGTTTCTGCGTACATCTACATGAGCATTTCAGCTGGGGTCACGAGTGCACTTTTGAAGTGAATCTCCCGGTTGCCGACACTCGCACAGCTTCAGCTCCCATCGCTGTGCTGCCTCACAGCACACAAATGGGATTTGGGGGAAGCCGAACTGGGAGGTGCACTTCGGGAGAGCAGCTAACATGCTCCCTTCAAGGCACCTGAGGGTCAGTCCTCCTCCACGACAGAGCGACCACCCTGCAGAACACGTGTGATGGGGCTGCCGCGTCCTTGGTGCCGCCTGCTTCTCTCTGCGGATCTGGTTCTGCAGTGCCATGCTGCTGCCTAGCTGGGGTGTAGCCTGTCCCACACCACTGCCCAATCCCATAGGAAAGCTGAGGTCCTGGTGCTCCTTGGTGGTGTGGGATAGGGGGAGGAGGAGTGAAATGTGAAATGACAACAAGATGGGATTTGTGCAAGAATGCTGCTCTGTTTCACCCACCCCGGCACAGAAACCCAGTGTGAGGGGAAAGGTGTTTAATCTGACCGGGAGCTGCTTTCTAGAGGGGTGATGGAGAACAAACTTCCTGTGATATCAGTGCATAGCTCTTGCAGCCAGCAGAGACTATTTACTCTTACCCTCTGCACGCTGCAGGTACTGGATTTCATCCGCTAAAACCTATGTGGAGCCTGATAACTTGTGCTTAACTACATAAGTCCATAAAAGTGTTTGGTTTTAACTTAAAGACACAAATTACCTATTACTTGCCTGGATCATTTCTCCCAGTGTTGACTACCCTGGTATTAAAAAAAAAAAAAACCAAGCCACACCTGCAAATTATTTTAAAATTTAATTTGGTTTCAAGAACAATTTCACTGGAAGTCATGATGTCCAATCCCACCAGCCCAAAATTTTTTTAGTAACGCAAACTTCTTCTGCTTACAGATCTTAATATTCTTTTTCAGTTAAACAAGTGGTTCAACCTCCATCAGCTTCAACCTGCGAGATCATTTCTTCATCCCTCAAATCATGGATGTGCAGAAGAGACTCAAACTCCAGTTTGTTGGGTGTGTTCAAAGAGAAGGTAAGCAGACCTCCATGAGATATTTAATTACTGGTTTGACTAATAGCATAGATATGGAATAATGGCATTGCTTCTGCTCATTAGCATTTACTTTTCTTTTTTCTAAGGCAGAGAATGGGCATCACCATTTTGTGATGGCATTGTAGTCAGTCCCTTCAGAAAGGGCTCCCCATGTCGGGGTGGTTTTGAGGGGCTGTTGGACCCAGTTTGCAGCGTGGCAGCTCTGATTGCATCGCTGTTTGCAGGACCAGGGAAAGGCTGGGGATTCCCCGTGGCTGCTGTGATGCCAGTCAAGTTAATGGCAGTGCAGGAGGGATGTAAGAATTATGTATGTAATAAGGAGGTTAAGACATGTCAACAAAGATGACTAAAAAAATGTCATTTTTGAAGTTAATTGCAGTTTAGAGTAACAAAAAGTACAGTGTGCTTCCTGAGGTAAAATCTGAATGCAGAGAAACACAAAAGAGAACCTTCATCAATTCACATGTTTCGAGCCCTCATGTTTCCTTCGTACGAGCGAGCACGCTGCTCTGCCAGCAGTGCTCCCCAGCTGCTGTGGGAAAGCCGCTGAGTGGGCTAGTTCAGGGGACAGCCAGCTGGCGAGTGGGCAGAGGCACCTCACGGGCCCACAGCACACACAGTCGCTGGTGGTCTCTAGCTGTCTAGCCCGAGGACAGCTTTTGTTTGAATTTCATTGTACGGAGTCAGGATTTCTGGGTGCACATGCCAGAGTGTAAGCAGGAGCAGAAGGTGATGCAGAGCACCAGGAGGAGGTACAGGAGCAGCATAGGGGGTGCAGGAGCAGGGGGTCGTTCAGATGTGGGAGCAGCTGGTGCAGGAGCAGGTGCAGGGCCTGTCCCAGCTTGCCTGATTGCCCAAGTGGGCTCAGGTGTGCGCCTCTGCTCACCCAGCCCTCAGCTGCCCAGCACAGCCACTGCCCAGGTGCTGCCCAGGCAGGCAGGAGGTGTGGGGGCCACGGGAAGGGCCCCTGCTGTGGGCCTGTTGTGTTCACAAGTGGTGGGGACTGCCTGGGGAGCACTGTCCCCTCAGCGGGTGCCTGAGGGGAGCCCTGTGCGGGCTTGCAAGTTGAGACGCTGAGGACTTCTGACTTTCTCCTGCTTCTCCTGACCTGGCTCATCGCATCCACACAGCATTTGGGCCTGGAAAGACACAAGCGTGCAGGTCAGTCAGCCCCGAGGCGGTGGCCATTTCCTCACCACATGACGTGAGGCTGGGGAGATTGGTCCCCCTTTCCTGGTGGAAAAGGGCATAAAATGGCACCCAGTCCTGTGGGTGTGGGGGGCAATGGGGTGAGGCAGTGCTTGGGGCTTTTCTGAGGAGAGGAGGACAGGGAAAAAAGCTCTTCTGAAGTGAAAGTGGCAACCTGCGCCATGATGGGGCGGCTCCATGGTTGTTTTAGGGCTGCTGTGAAGAAGTGAGAAATGGCAGGTTTCTCTCATGTGGTGTGTTAGAGGCCAGAGCTCGTGGAGGTCTGTGAGCAGGCTGCCCGCTGAGGGTATAAAGAATACACCACTGGAGGAGGTAAAAGTTTCTCTGTTTCTGGTGGTTTCCTTCCTCAAGCAGTGAAGTGTGATGTTGGGTGGTTGCTATTGGCAAACTTGATTTTCCTTCTGAGCCCTATTTGATTCAGCCTGCTAACATTGCTTGCAAGTGGAGGGGCAATGTCCTCTTCCTAAAAACATGATGTTTAACCCAGCTATTTTGCCAAAGAGACGGGTTTGCAAGTTCAGAAGTGTTTGGAAACCAGAATTTCAGTGAATTTATGGCTTGTGACAAGGTGTGATAGGCATTTGTTCATAGCTGCTTCCAGTGCAGATGGGGCATGGCAAGTTACATCAAAAATATCTGGACTTTCAGGTTCTGAATTTGTGGTGTTTGTTTGGATTTACTTTGGGGAGATGGGGTTTAACATAGTCTTTGTTTGATAGAGCAGAAATCTTACATGAAGTGAATGAACACTTTTCTTTTATTCTCTGTTTTAAGGACATACTATTTTTAAGGTAGCTGTTCTCTTTTAATATTCCTTTTTTTTTTTTTTTTTTACATTTTCTACCATATATCATAACCAGAAGTTTGGAACAGGTCGCTTGTTCCATTGACACAATTTGTTATTCCCACTGAACTAGAATCCCCAAATTCGCAGTATTCATTGACGCCTTTATTGCATGCTGCTGAAGTGTAATGAATACATGGATGCCTCGGTAGCAGACCCAGACGTCTTGCAAAATAATAATGAAAATTAACCAGTCCAGGCATAAAATGTACTTTTGCCCTTACCGTGATCATATTGGTATTAACTTGGGGGAAAAGAAGCTGTTAACTGACTCACAAAGAATATGAAAGAAAAGAAGTGATTCATTTCCAGTGAGTGAGATGCTGGAGTTTTCACTAGAAATCTGTGTTTCATGGTCTCCAAACAGTTGCAGTGGGTGCTGCTGCTCAGCCCCTGCCTGCTTCTGGCTGTGGCATCCTGGGGATGAAGCTTTTCAGCAGGCAGGCCTGGGCATGGGGTCTGGGTACTCAGTGGCACTGGGGCACCAGCGCTTGGCTCAGGATGTGCTGCTTTGCTTTATGTTTTTACAGGAGGTTTAGCAAAAACTTCCGCATGAAGAAAACATGTTAGGCTTTGTAGCATTTCATGCTGCATCTTTCTGTGGTCTCTCAGGACTAAATCTGTTTTTGTGTTGCTGGTAGTGGGAGTAACTGCTGACATCTCTGGTGTTACAGCAATGAAACACCAAGATCGTGTGCCTGAAAGGAAATTGGGCTCGACAGAGCTCAGACTTAAAAGCAGGTTACTGTGGCTTAATGAATTATCCTGTATTAGCTGGACAATGTGCACCTTTACCTAATGCAAGATAAAGCCACGTTAGAGAACGTCTCTGTCTTAAGGTTTAAAACACGTAACCTGCGGTTTGCCACGTTTTGAGTGTACGCCTGGCAGCTGTCTGCCTGGTGATCAACAAGAGGTGGCAGTGTTTCTGTGCGGTGGCAGTGTTTCTATAGCTGGCTCTTCATTTACCGCGGTGTCTGACAGAAGGGCGTTCTGACTACACAGAAATATACTTTTTATAATCACCTCTAAGAATATTATGACAGACAATTAATAATCTGACAGCCAAGTAACTATTTTTAATGGCTTTAAACGAACACTTTATTTCATCTTTGAACCAATCCTCACTGTAATCCCATTACTGCAATAAAAGTTTGGGTAGCTGAATATGTGCTGGCCTCGCTCTGCCTTGGTGAGACCTGTGCTGGCAGGAGCGACGTGTCTGCCACCAACACAAAAGCCTCGGGGCAAAACTCACCTTCTGGGGCATGTAAATGTGGCAGCAACTTAGTTATAAAACATCTTAATTAGCCTCGAAGCAATATCTGTTTGGTTTTGGGTGGGGTTTTTTGTTTGGAGAGAGACTTTCACGGGTCTGAGGATATACACCTGGTTTTTAAAGCAGAACATTGAGGTGTGCATGGCATACTCCAGAGTCCCGTTTTTCCTGTTACATGACATAAAACATGCAGATTCTGCTGAACTGAGTTTAAATAGTTTGCAGGGTGAACTTGGAGCACTCCCAGCAACTTTTGCGAGCTTTAGATCAGATTTGGCATAGCTGACAACTGCTCATACGTATGTAATCATCCTTGGTAAGGCTTACTCTGCTAGTCTGATCATAGGTGCAGGCTTCCTTGCTCCTGCTTTCCACCTATTGCAGTTTTCATTTGAGAATATAAAACCTGCTGTTACTAAAGTCCAGGGGAAAATGGCGTCTTATCCTTAGATACAACTTTTGAAAAATAATAAATAAAGTCACTCCTTACCTGTAGAGAAGTCTGTATAGCTTTCAGCTAAAACTATGGCACCTTCACAAGATGCTGAACTGTACAATAAATTGTTTTTTCCTGTACTGTGTGCCAACATACAATATGTGGTTTTGAAGAGGGGTTAATAGAATATTTTGAATGATCATTGGTAAATGTTACATCGTACATGGCTTAAATCCAGAATGTGACAGATACTGCAGCTGGCTGTGATTCATGTAAGGAACATGAATGATTCACGAGGTTGGTAGAAGTGGAGTAAGTAATTCTTTCATCTTGATCATTTTCTCCCTGAAGCCAAACATCTTGCATATGGTGACAGCTTTGTAAAATAGTGTGATGGCCAGTAAGGATAGGGTGAGCTTAGAAAAGACCTGCTAGAAGAGATTTGATTTGGATACAAGAGATGGAGCGTGTGTCTTTTTATATTTTTCCTTTTTCTTTCCCTTTCCCTGGCTTTCTCTCTGGGTACACAGAGAATTGTTGGGAATGAAAGGTAGCTAGCCCAGAATGCTAAGATCTCTGCTTTGATAAGTCTGAGAGATGTTTTAATTAGGAAGAGGATGCAAAGACTTAGAAGAATGTAGTTTCTTGTGTAATTTGAAAACACTGGAAACAATCCTGAGGGGCAATAGCCTGAGGAAAAAATGCAGTTTATTTCTCCGGGAAAATATGTCCAGATGTAGCTTATATGTGGGTTTCTGATGTGGCTTTATTGGAAAATA
The DNA here is from genome assembly GCF_047716275.1 of Strix uralensis. Taxonomy (NCBI): domain Eukaryota; kingdom Metazoa; phylum Chordata; class Aves; order Strigiformes; family Strigidae; genus Strix; species Strix uralensis. The sequence continues at coordinate 7,338,892 of NC_133977.1, read as the reverse complement.
CCTGTGTGATTCGGTTTCAGTTGGCTGTTCTCCAAACAGAAGAGCCCTAAAATGCACTTAGCATGTTTTTAACTGCTACTACCCTGGACCTTCTCACTTGGTTTAACAATGTAGATAAAGAGCATCCTTACCTGAGCCGAACCCATGATCTAGTTGATGTGGGATGTAATCCATGGAGGAATCCCTGCAGTTAGCTGGAGGAGAGGGGATCACTTGTTACACTGCTGAACATCGGTACAATTCGTTGCCAGAAGCTGAATCTTGCCAAAGAGGCTTTGCAGTGCCAAACTTGGCCATACAAGCCCACCAGGGACTGGCCACTCATGTAAAAAATGAAAGACAGTCTCTGTGCCAGCCCTAGCATAAATGGTCAGAAGCAAATTGTTCCTATGAACGCCTCAAAATTGCTGCCAGACTCAGTATTCTTGAAAGGATGATTTAACATAACTTAGAATTGACTTCAGTATCTGTTTCTACCTTCTTTTTTCTCTGCTTCTCTTTGTAATTTTCTTCTTAAGACACCTATCTTTTTTTTTTCTTTTTCTTTCTTTCTCCTCTTGTCCCCTACTATCCTGAGGCCTAATTGCAGGTCATCAGCACAAGGTTTTCTGCAACTCGCCTTCTCTGCATCAGAAAGAGGAGTTTCATGAGCCAGTGCAAAGCATTGTGGCCTTCTCCCTTGCCTGCAGTGAACTCCTCAATACAATGATAAACTACTTGTATTAAACAACAGAAGAAGAATTTTGAGGCAATAAATAAATCATCTCCCTGCAGAGCAAATTGGTAAACGTGAACAGGGTAAGCTTTAAGTGCTTCCAACCTCAGGAGCCACAGCATGCATAAGGATTTGGTCCAACCCTGCTGAAGTCAGTGAAAATAATCCTGTAGGCTTCTAGGAGTTTTGGATTGGGATTTGTGATATCTGGGTGTGGTGGGTTGACCCTGCCTGGACACCAGGTGCCCACCAAAGCCACTCAATCACTCCCCTCCTCAGCTGGACAGGGGAGAGAAAAATATAACAAAAGGCTCCTGAGTCAAGATAAGGACAGGGAGATCCCTCACCAATTACCATCATGGGCAAAACAGACTCAACTTGGGGAAAAATTAATTCCATTTCTTACCAATCAAATCAGAGTCGGACAATGAGAAATAAAACCAAATCTTAAAAACACCTTCCCCCTCCACTTCTTCCCAGGCTCAGCTTTGCTCCCAGTTTCTCTACTCCCTCCCCCTCAGCAGTGCAGGGGGAAAGGGGATGGGGGTTGTGGTCAGTTCATCACCTGTTGCCTCTGCCTCTCCTTCCTCCTCAGGGGGAGAACTCCTCACACTCTTCCCCTGCTCCAGCGTGGGGTCCCTCCCACAGGAAACAGTCCTCCGTGAACTGCTCCAAGGTCAGCCCTTCTCATGGGGCTGCAGTTCTTCACAAACTGCTCTGACGTGGGTCCCTTCCACAGGGTGCAGCCCTTCAGGCACAGACTGCTCCAGCGTGGGTCCCCCGTGGGGTCACAGCCTCCTTTGGCTCATCCCCCTGCTCTTTTGTGGCGTCCTCCCTGGGCTGCAGATGGATATCTGCTCCACCATGGGCCTCTATGGCTGCAGGGCACAGCTGCCTCACCATGGTCTTCATCATGGGCTGCAGGGGAACCTCTGCTCTGGGTCCTGGAGCACCTCCTCCCCTTTCTTCTTTGCTGACCTTGGTGTCTGCAGTGTTGTTTCTCTCCCATATTCTCACTCCTCTCTGGCTGCAATTGCTGTTCTGCAGTAACTTTTTCCTCTTCTTAAATACGTTATCCCAGAGGTGCTACCACTGTTGCTGATGGGCTCGGCCTTGGCCAGCGGCAGGTCTGTCTTGGAGCCAGCTGCCATTGGCTCTGTCAGACACAGGGGAAGCTTTTAGCAACTTCTCATAGAAGCCACCCCTGTAGCCCCTGCACTGCCCACCCCCACCCGCTGCTGCCAAAACCTTGCCATGCAAGCCCAATACACTGGGGAAGCATGAACTGTTGGAATTCTCATTAACCCAGCTGTCTCCATCAAAAAACCAAGCAAATCTCACATGCTGTATTTTCACTCTGATCCCCAAATAGCACTCTGATCCGGCAGTGGCACTAGGGCAAGTAGGAAGCTGGATGTTTGAAAACACCAGTAACGCCACTTCTTTCTCTTCCAAAATGTTCAGTGGGAATATTTCTCTTTTTTGTTGTTTAGAAAAGTAGACTTAAAATGAGTTATTCACAATAATTTGCTTTCTGCTGCTTGTTAAGTTTTACGCTTTGACAATTTACATTTTGACAATTACTTTCAGTGATAACACTTCAATCAATTTTAATGTTTACTGTAATTATGAGCTTTGTGAGCCTGTAATCCACGGTTTTGCATTTATTCTGTAAAATGTTGGTCATGTGATTTATAAAGATGATCAGAACTTGGATTTTGTTTTGTACAAGGAAAGAAATAGCAAAGGCATTGGCCTTTAAGGTTACCTTTTTCTATCTCCCTTATTGTCTCTGGTCACAGAACTTTGTGTGTTGGGATGAAAACCGACCTTACTGGAGAGAAAGCAATGTTTCTCAGCAAATCCACTTGCAAGAAAGCTCAAAAGCAATTACACTAGGTAAACAAGAAAGGATGTTGTAGATCTTGTCCCTTTTTCTAGCTGGGTACTAAATGCAAAGCTGATGGGATTATTTGATTTCACCCTTCCAAATCCTACTGTGTGTTATCTTTGCCGAATGACTTTTATGTAATCTTTAGTGTGCATAAATACATGTTAACAAAAAATGATGCAATGAAAGCAAAATGGCAAGCATTGAAAGCAAAGCATTATCATGCAAACTTCATGATGCTAGGCTTGTGATTTTTTTTTTTCTTTTTTTTGTTTTTTCTTCCCTGTGAAAGGTAATCCCATTAGCTTGGATGCTGCAGGAATTCATTATGTTCTTTCTCCAGAGTACAGATTCCTAAAAAAATCTAATGTGGTATGGAAGCTGGACACATGTTATTAATTTAAAGGAATGAAGAAAGCTTTGTGTGGTTGTGATCATGACTTTCACCTGATCTAGTTGGATTTGTTCTCCTGGTTTCTATCAGATACTAATCAAACTGGAGGGATTCTCACTTTTGGAGCTCCACCTCTGTTTCCTTGAATGTGTTTGTCCTTGTGAGTCTTGTCAACATATACCATAAAGCTCCCCACCCCATAGTGAAATGCATGCCCCATTTTAGAGGGCATGATGAAAACTTTCATCAGAGCTTGTCACTTGTAGTCGGGGGGGGGGGGGAGGTTCTTGGCAATCAGCAGTAGAGAAGGAAATGTAAAGAGCTGTGTAGCAACTGTAATGATTCTTCATTTCATTGCAGCTGCCATCCGGAGGGGCTGTCGTCCTTCATTTCACATACCAGATGGTGCTGTGGCTTCTGCCCTGAAGTTTTGAGCCTCCTTAACACTCCTCATAGCCATTTCCAAAGGAAGTAATTTACATCCTTTGGAATCAAATGTACAGGAGGAAATCAACTAGATCATTTCTCATTTCTGCACTTCAGGGAAAGCAAAGTACTCAAAGAACTTAAAAAATGGTTAGAAACACTGATTCTGGCTAAGTCAGGTGCATTAACCATTGAAGCAGCATGCTACTTTCTGCTGTGCCCAGCTTCTGCCTGTGACCTGCACTGTAATAGAGTGGGTGTGCAACCACTCCTTCAGTGTCTGTTGTCAGGTGCCAGCCTGGCCTCACCTTCCTTATCTGAGGCCCCAGAGGTGTACCTAGGGAATGGGAGCATCTACTTTCCTGTAAAAGTTGAGGGAACGGTGCCTTAGATTATGTCTTGCATTTCTGATTGTGAATTTGCTTCTGTGTTTGTGGAATATATTGAGGTTTAAAGGCTTGCAAAACACCCTCTCTTCCAGACTTGATTGCACATTCATTACTCATTACCTAGTGGTATGCAGTTTGCTGTACAGAGTAGCAGTAGTGCTATCAGTAGTATCTAGTGTAATTAGCATTTGAAGATAGGAACTCTGGAATCAGGCCAAACAAGTCCAATTTTGCATCTTAGAAATGATAAACAAGAAAATTGCGCATGCATGAAATAATGTCACCTTAGCTTTGGACAGTTTTCTAATTGCAGCGTGATGGACCTTCTGCTGTAGGAATGGATGGGGGGTGCAGGTCCATCTTCTACCTTCACGGTCAGGAAAAAACATCATGAGTATCTCACTGCAGGAATGGCATCTTCACACTTGTGCAGCGATCATACCATTCATAACTGTGCTATGCAATTGCATTTCCATTCAGCCCTGTCTGACATTTAGACATCTTGCAATAGGAAATTCCATAAGGTGCCCACGTGCTGTGTAAAGTGGCATCTTTCATTTGTTTGACACTGGCATGCTGGTAATTTCATTGCTTGAACTCCTGTTCTTGTATTATGAATCAGTAGAAAAAGGAGAGATGGATCATTTTCATATTATGCCCTTCATAATCATAAATACTTTAATAAAATTGCTTCGAACTCTACTACAAAGTGAGAATGCAGATTTAATAGTGTTTTACAAAAGGACAAAAAAGGCTGTTGTTTTTTTTTTTTTAAATTCTTTATAATGGTTACAGATCAGGAGAAAGGATTGGAGATGTAATGTTTTTTAACTTAATTGTGGATGGAATAGAGTTAGTGAGAACACTGTGGGTAAAACAACAATTCAGTCAAAATGTTATTTTATCAAAGCTGGAGGGTTTTGCAGAGGCATATTTATTTCTAGGATCTTCTTGCAGGGGACTCTTGGGTCTGCGGCAGAAAGCAGTGTTTTACGCACTGACCTCAGTTGCAAAGAACTTGTGTTCAAATCCCTTTTTTTTAGGATGAAGGGGAAAAAAGGAAAAGAAAGAAGTGCTTTATACTTTGCAGTCCTGGGACTTTGCACATTGAATTTTTGCATTGCAGATCTCCATACATGTTCCTTTAGAAAAATGTGCAAATGTGTCTCTTCCTCATCTGGCAGGAAGGCAGATTTTGGCATCTTAGCTTTTACCTTGAAATAACAATTGTTGCCTTCTGCTCCAAGTACTTCACCTTCTCTGGATTTGCTGGGGAAGTCTGGGGAGCTCTGAGGGATGGCTGCAGCACACTCCTGGTACCTGGGGGGCGGGGTTCAGTCAATTGTTTATTAAAGATTTCTATTGGTATTTGTTTTAAAGTATCACCTAGGGGACCAGTCACAATTCAGATTCAGTGGCACGACAAATGCCACAGAAAGGGGTGCCCTTTTACTGAGGAACCTGAGTTGTAAAGTAGGTGAAGCAGAAAGTGCATGGGAGGAGGGAAACGCTCTCATGGTTTTATAGAGGGGAAACAGAGACACGGAGATATATAATGATTGCCTCGAGCTTGACAGGAGCCTGCAGTAGAGTTAGAACTGCAGGTCTAAGATTGCCCAAGGCTCAGAGGAGTCCTTCAGTCTCTTCTCAAGCCTGGGGAGCTCCTTTGCCTCCCCCGTTCCCAGAGAAAGGCAGGAGGTGCCTTGCAGTGAGTCAAGGCAGGTGCTGGGTGCAGTAGGTGTTCCTTTTATGTTTAGTGCTTTATTTCCTTATGCCAGATGAGGCAAGTGATGCTGACTCTCCTAAAGTTCCTAATGAAATAAACCACTAGATAGTAACTGTAGCACTTTGTGCTCCACAAACCCTCCCAAGGATCAGGCCCCTGTTTTGTTGAGTGCTGTGCAAATGAAGAGCCAAGTGTTACCACTGCTCCAGCTGAGGATGTGGTTTCAGAGCACAAGTGGAGGATAATACAGAGTCCTCCACGCTTCTTGCTCGGGAGAGGACAAGGCAGTGTAATGTAGTGATCCAAAACTATGAAATGAAGAAGTCTTAGCTTACCACTTCTCTCTCACACCAATTTCTGGGAGTCCTTTGAAGACAATTGCTGGACAATGGAGCTGAATGCAATAGGATATTATTAGTATGATAGTAAACTATGAATATAATGCAAATAATTCATATAATAAAATGACTGCGTAATGCAATAGAAGGTAAAGTCTCAATCATGAATCCTCAGCCTTTTTTTACCCCCAGGTAGTGGTATACTTAGGTTCTGTCACCAACCACATCTGGCTATTAGCCCCCTTTCTGTGGACTACCAACAGCTTGGCAGTCTGCACCAGACAGACTTCTTATTTCCCCGCTGAACTCTGCAAGAGTTTGCCAATGATTTCATGAAGACCGAGACGGCAACCTTATGCATTGGCACTGGTGGTTAGTGTCACTTAACAGATTTCAGAAATCCTTAAACTGTGTCCAGAAGCACCATGTCAATGCAGCAGTGCTTCCAGACCAGGGCCTAGTCTTTCTGTGATGTGGGATTATGCCCAGTAAGGAGGCTCTTTGTGCTTTTATAGGAGCTGGGAGAGCGGCAGCTCCTTGCTACGGATCCCAAGATCTGAGTGTTGATGGAAGGAGGGAGGACTTCGCTGCCCCTTCATTAGATTTGTACTCTGCTCACACTGCTTGGGGTGAAATTCTGCTGCACTGCAGCTAGTGGGGCTGTTAGCACTGATGCTGAGATTTCACCCCAGTACTTTCAGGGTGACCAAGATTTGCGTGTGGTTTCCATGTGGAGAGTTGAAGGAACAGAGAGTGGGAAGGCAGGCCTGCAACCTGCTTCCCTCCTGCCTTTCTGTGGGGCTTAAGAGAAACAGCTCCTTCTCAAAATACCAACTCTTCAGATTCATTGGCTCTTTGCTTAAGGTGAAATAGTCTTGATTTAAGGGACACTGAAGCAGCTGGAGTCAGGTTGATTTTTAGACCCTTCTGAATTGTTTCCTAAATGTAATGTAAGTTCCAGTGAGAAATTTACAGCAGTATGAGAACAGGCATTTCAAAATGTCAGATTGTGTCTGTAAATTGCTATGTCTGGTGATAAACCCACCTGTCAAGTAACTGGCAATCGCAGCCTACTGGTGAATCTGATTTTGCTGCGTGCCATTTCTTGAGTGAATCACCGACAGAACAAAACTAGTGATTCTTTCTCATACTCTCAACAATTTTTTGGAAACTCAGGTGAAACTGGAACTGTTAAGTTAAATGCCCCAGCTAGTTAAAAGCAACTCTAGGGAGATAAAATTTTAAAGCTATACAGTTAAGCATTTAAATCAGGAATTCTTTAAGATTTGTTCTTCAAACTGGCTCCTTAGCATGGTTATATGCATAAGAAACAGCAGCCTACAAAATCTTCCTTTAAATATTTGGTTCACCATTGGTATTATCCTTGCGGAACATTTTGGGCACACACATGCGGTGTGATGTCTGATGGGCTTCAATTCTTTCAGCTCAGCCATCTGATCTGAAGAGGGAAGCAAAATTATAGCCATAAAACTGTACCCTCTGATTCACCTTCCTGTTCTATTTATGATTTTTGCAACCGGGATGAATAAACTCCGTAGTCAGCGTTCAGATGGGCGGGTGTATAGTTAGCTCATTTCTCTGCACGTGTCCTCAGAACGGAATAGTAAATCTAGCTATTTTTGCAAACACTGTACTGCAATATTGTAATTATAATTCTTTTAGCATGTTTGCATTTAAATGTGGTTTATGAGGTGAATGAGACCAAAAGGTATTCTTGGAGTGCTACCCGTGAAGGTCACGTGTAAGTTCATTAGACATCAATTGATTTAAAACACTGAAAAGATACCGGGGTGCAAGGCCTCTGCATTGGTAACTACCCAAAATGCTTTGCCTCTTGTCTGTTACTGCCTTTTTTAGCTCTTACCAACACACCCAAAAAACGGTAACAAGTAGAACTTGCAATGGAGAGTGTTTTTAATAAACAGTGGTATCTCCCAAAATGCTTGACTTCCAGAAAGTGCATACCTGTGTCTCTGTTTTAATGGTTGCCGAAGAACATGCCACCTAAATTGCAAAAAGGTACACCTTGACCCCGAAATTCTGTCAACATCTTAAAAATGTATTTGGTCTAAAACTTGCCCAGCTAGGTGGGCATTTGTTTGGTAGTTTTATTCTGACTTTCCCCCCCCCCCCCCTTAATTTATTTTTGCAATCTCAGGCTTGAACAGGCTTGGCATCCCTTCCTTGCAAGGAAAACCAAAGCAAAACCCCTGTCCCAAGCTGAGTGCTAATAGCTGTACTATACGTACCAGCAGCTAGAGGGGCTCAGCAGCTCAGCAACTTGGCTTGAAGCTTTGTCCTCTCCAAGACTTTACCTCTCTGATGAATCTTACAATGTGTCTTACCGGGTGGGGAATGTTATAGTGTACATCAGTAAATGGTGAAGTCGTTGATATGCAAGGGTCTATATTCTTTCAAATAATTTGTTTTAGCACATCTTGATACTGGAGATCTTTTGAAAAATTGTGTGACTTCTAAAGCATAATTTATTTTAGCCTCCAACTACCCCTTGCTATGGACAGTGATACTTTCTAGAGCTCTTCAAATTTCCATTAGTATTTCCATGGTAAAATCTTTGTAGGAGCAGGGAGAAAAGATTTTTCTTTTTTCCTTTGCATCCAATTTGGCAAGGGAACTTGGTGTTTAACTGCACTTCACTGGTCTTCCCCACCAAAGCTGAGGCTGGTGCAGCAGTGCTGTTAACTCTTCTTGGGCAGTGGAGGCAGATAAGTGAGGGGAGTCTGAGCACATACAAGAGGTCAGGGATGGTGCAGAGACTCAATCCCAGGTCTCAGCCATAAGCTGGTTGTCAGCCATGTTCAGGTGCCCCCTGAAAGGATGTTCATTTGGGCAGAAGAAACATCAAGATGTAGCAAATACACAAAACAGGGGCTGGGGGATTTAACCAGATAGTATCTTGTATAATCGCTAATTACAATATAACCACAGCCTAATAAAGAACCAGATTGAACAGAATTGGGAGATGTGCCAGCTCAGTGCTGTGCCAGAAATCAGCCTTGCATTTTAAACCCCATTTCGGTCACTCTTTTCCACTTGACAAAGCACTTCTACCCATGTTTACAAAATGCTTTGTTGTTGTGAGACATTACATGTCCTTGCCTTTGGTATTTTCCTATCTGCTTTCCTGTAGACAGTGCTTCACCTGGTATGGTGTATAGCAGGATAGTTTTAGCACAACTGTAGTGATGCAGAAAATGCTAAATCTCATTTCTTTAGGAGTTTTAAAAAGCATTTACACAGATGACATTCCTGAAGCTCAGTAATAGCACAAATGTACTGGGAATGTTTTTCAACTATTTAATATTCTCATATATCCCCTTTCCCCACCTCCTCTGACCCTCTACTTTAACTTCTAACAACAGGGATGGCTGTGACAAAAGAAAATAGATTTTTCCCTATTCATGATAAAGCATGATAATTCAAGTCACCCGAGGGAAGCCTATGAAATCACATAAGCTCCAGACATCTGAAGATACTGCAGGTTTTACTGAGAATACAAAATGCTCTGGTGAAGTCTTTTTAGATGTTTGTTACAGGACATTAATTCAATTATCAGAGCTGGGAAATGCTGCCACAGCTGAAGTACGCTGGTAACAGGCCATACTACCATTTCTTATGGGAAACCTCATGGGCCAGGGATAAAGGAGAGCGATTCTTGTAGGAAGTTCCTCTTGTAAAGCTGCTAGTTTGTCAACTAGTTATGTCCCTTGTTTGCTAGCCCAGCCTGACAGAAAAAGAGTAAGTGTCTGTGGAAAACTGTTAGTTAGGAAGTTGCTGGGCTAGTGGGAAAATAAAGGTTAGGAAGTGGCTGCTGTACCAGAAATGAGCATGGAGAATCTCCTCCTGACTCTAAGAGGGTGCGCGTTAGCCAGTGCCTCTCTTCAGAGCCACAAAGATGTGCCTGGCAGACACCACCCCTAACTGGGGTGTACAGAGTAATACTGAGTGCAAGTTGACGGGTATATCTGCTAGACATTCAAGCTAGTGTGGATGCACAACAAAATAGATGATTTCCTTAAGCTGCTTTTAGCAGTAAGGTCATAAAGAATGAAATCACTTCACTTTTAATTTACTCCACTTTAATCCAGCTGAGAAACAATACCAGGCTTTATTGGTGTAAAGGGACTTTCCTTACTCTTTGCCTGTATAGTTCCTATTCTACAAATCAATAAGAACTTGCAATATTTATGTGACATCTTGAAGTCCTCTATACAAAAGCTCACTCCAGCAACAAATATATGAAAATTCTGTCCACTTTCTGTCCATTAGAGCCTTCAGCTGGGAAATGTCAGCAAAGGACTGCTCAGCTGAAACATGACCTGCAGTTTTTCTTGAATGAAAGAGACACTGATGTTGCAAAGTATTGATGCCTTCAGAAAGATGCAGTTAAAGAGCATTTTTATTTACTTTACAACATCAACCTCTGTGCCCACAAATGAAGTTGTCATTTACAAATTCCACCAACACAGAAATCACCAGCTCCTGCAGCAATTTTCACCTCTAAATGTTGGGCAAGATCTGTGTTACTCTCCACAGGAGTAGCACTGGGAAGGAAAGTGAGAGGTTTATTTATTTGTGTTTTAATAAATCTAGGTCTTTCCCAATAAAGCTTTGCCATACGCTCTTGTTGAGGTTCTTGTTTTGGTCATCTTCTGTGCCTGTTACCTGATGCCCTCTTTAATTGTGTAAATTAATATTAACTGATGCTGATTCTGTTTCTTATTGAGACATTCCTGGAAAAGCAGGGGAGGGGAAAAAACCCCTTCATGTCCTCACATTCTGTGCTTAACTTAGCCCATTAGTTTCAATATTGTAAAGTGGTTTAGACCTAGATCAGATTCAGCAATTAGCAAGTGAAATACAGCTATTGCTGAAGAGAGATGTAATATTCCTGTTTGTTCTTTTGCATGTACTGTGGCATCTCAATTAAACATGATGGTGTTTTTTCAAAAGCTGCTGAACAGACTATTTTTAGATAAAGAATCTGGCACAGCCCACTAATGAGAAGTTTGTTCGTTGCTGCTGCTAGCCACGGCCTCTTTTTTTTTTTTTTAACTTTGTTTAGAAGCCAAATAAGTAAATATTGCTGGGCTCTTGCCTTTTTAATCTGAAGATCAAATCATTCCCATGAGGAGCTTCTGTCTCTTCTTGTACAGCTGTACTCCTTCATAATCAAGGGCCAGCATTTTAAAGGGCTGATAACATTAAGTGCTTTAAATTCTGGGTGCTCAGCTTGACATCTTCAAAAGGGCTGATTTTTGTAAAGTCCTGAGCCACCCACTGTTTAAATACCAGGTTGTGCTAGCTGGCTGCACAAAATTCCCAGCCAAACACCGCTACTTTATAGTGATATTTTAAAGCAAGATTCTTTACCAAGAAATATCTGGAAATTATGCCATCGGTTTGAATTTACTTTTGGGGCTGTAAAACAATATAGGACCTTAAATGTGTATCCTCTGGTTCTGCCTCCTTGTTACCAGATGTAGATGAGGAGAGGGCAACCTAGGGACTGGGCTGAAGTCCTGTGGCTGTCGGTGGCACCACACCGTGGCTGGGTGCTGGGACAGACAAGCTGAAGGGAGCCTCCAGAAGCTGAGGGCTGATCCCTTCAGCAAAGTCACTGGGGGCAACACAGTTTTTGTCTTCTCATTTCAGTACATTTGTTCTCTTCTCAAATATACCAATCAGATAAACTTGCATATGTGTTTATTTACTGCTGTGTTGCTGCTGTTCTACTGTCCCCAGAAGCTTGGTGAAGAAGTAAATTACAAACTGCCACTCAGCAATAGGTGGTCACAAACAAAACTCATTTCCAAAAGCAGAGCATGCTGGGGTCAGACCATGGCCATGTCAGTCACTGTCAGTTTTGCCATCAACTTCTGAGGTGTCTGGCAGTGACTTCAGTGGAGAAAATTTGCTTTTAGCCAGCTGATGGTCTGCTTCATGGGCACCTTTCTTCATAGTGCGTAAAAACATCTCTTCCAGCAAGATTTTCACCCTGGGATAAATCCCTGCACTTCCATGAAAGTCAGCAGAGCTGTGCTGATTTATGCCAGTTGAGCATCTGACCTTTGCAGTCCAACCTGCTGAATTCCTCGTCAGCACCTTAATTCTGAGGGGACACTCTGCAGCTGCAGAAGATGAGGTGCATTGCTTATGGTCTGTCATAAAGAGTCCAAAGCTTTCCAGGGAACAGTCCTTAATTTCAATCACTCTTATGTCTAGTACTTCATAATGGAGACAGTCTATCACTGGTGAGGCTTTTTGCTAGTCTCCTGCTATTTCTGTGCTAAAGAAAGTATGGTTCTTAGAAAGAGGCTTCTGCTGTTATGGCTAAGACAGTTGATGATTTTTCAGCCTGGATATGTCAAGATGAACAGCTTTTAATTTGTCATGGAAATTAGTCATTTTAAATAGATGTTTTCCTAGTTAAGTAGACTCACTCAGTGTGAATCACTATGCGAAAAGCCACACAGAGTCAGCCTCACTTGCTGTTCCATGTGAATCTAGAGCAACACTTCATCAAAGTCAGTAAATTTAATTTAAATAAAGTAAATCCAGTGTGAATGAGTCTGGAATCAAGTCTTATGTCTTCAGACATCTGCGGTGGTTTCAGACCTCACTGGAAGCTGTTGAGAGACTGCCACTGGGTGATTTTAATGGCCCACAGGAGAGTGCCTCTATAAAAATGATGGAGTGGCACTACCCATTAGCTGCAAGCTCTGAAGGTGAAATAGATAAACTTCACAGCAAAAAAAGAAAGTGGGTCTGTGAGCTCTTTGTAGGACATGTAGATGCCATGCACCCACTGGATTGCCCGTCTGCATATACAGTGTGGGGCTGCTGCAGCTGCCATGTCACTGCTGCATCCTCCACCTTCTGCTTTCCTGCCCCGTGGCACAAACTGCCTGCAGGCACAGAAGAGGCTTTAGATCCTAGATGGTTTGACTTTTAAAGGCAGCTAAACCATGTTGGATCACAGGTAGGATTTCAAGTAGATAAGTGATTTAGGAGCCATGCCTAATTTTTTGCATTTCCTCTAGACTACATTGTCAGTCCCTACCCCCTCAGAGACCACCACCCTTAGCAGGGGGGTTTACGTTTCCTGTGCCAGGGCTTCAGGGCTGGAAAGTATTCCTGTTAAGTGGCCAGGATTAGTGTGTGGGCCTTTGCTCATTAAATCTATAACTTTTCAGATTTCTCATGATGCTCATGCAAAGGGAGATTTCACAGGTATGCCATGTTGGGTATGGACATGGCCCTGCCCTGGCCTCTCATGCCTTGGAGGATTTATAAGGAAAGTCATGGGGAATCTACCAAAGTACAAGGGCCCAATTTACTAACAGGAGTAGGAAGAAAGCGAGAAAGGTAATTGGTTATCCAAACAAGAGGATCCAAACTTTGAAAATTCTGCTATGCATTTGAAAATGTCTACTGCCGCCTTCTCTCTGCATAGTTTCATAGTTCCTGCCGCTTGGCCAAATGTCAAGTTGATCAGTAGCCCAAGCAGCTCTGATGACTTTTGCCAAGAGCTTGCTAGTGAAGCGGTGCTGTGGATTTGTATTCCTTTTTTGCTGCCTTTGCTGGATGCAGCAACAGAAAGCTGATGGCAAGGCAAAGCAAAGCACATTCATATGTTCTCTTTTCTGTGAGCAAAACAGTGTTGCTGATTTGTTAGAGGGCTTCTGACTATCAGATGCTGGCTAGAATGACTTGGACCTTGGAATACATTTTCTTGTTTGCAAGTGAAGAGGTACAGAAAACCCTGATGCTATTCAGTTCTGTTTATTTTTAATTTAACCTTTATTAATTTTTGTAAATGATGCCCATTTACTTGTGGAGGAGCATAGTCTGAATTGCCTTAGCATAGTGGGCTCAACATCCCTGATGTAAATCAGACTACCTCCCCTCCCAGCTAATGTCCACCAGTTGAGGATCTGGCATGCGCTGTTTTATTACTTGTTGATTCTCCTGTGATATTCAGATCCTGCAAAAATAAAAAGCTTTCCAATGGGGTCAGATAAAGCAGGTCTTTCTAGAAATGTTGTTTCACAGAGATGATAGGTAGCGAAGTTCTTCCCCACCACTTGTCTTGCTGAACTGAGAAATGCTCCTGAAATGATACTGATTCATCATTGTTATGTCATGATCAGCAGAGGCCTCAAAAACTTACATGTTTCTGAAAAATTAGGTGTTGCTATATATTTCTCTGCACTGGATGTGCTGGTGATCGAGACTTAATCTGCAACACTGTTGAGTTAATGACAGGGGTCTGCAGAGTAAGAGTAAGGTTTGCATGTTATGTTGCTGCTACCGGTGTTGACCATACTTTGGAGATCCTCCTTTGGGACCTGGGCAGCCATCTGGACAAAAGGTGGAAAGATACAATTTGTCTTCCTCTCATAGATGATTGTTTCTCAGCATAAGTGTTCAAGTCTTGCATGATTGGGTGCCTGCTGATTTCAGCAAGTAATACACAAGCAGTGAGGGTCAGCTTCTGACCTTGTGTCTTGTACTGGTTTTTCTCTGTTTCAGTGTTAAATTCCAGGCCCGATGTTAAGGTAAGCAGCTCCAGGGAAATCACTGTTCTTTATTTTCTTCTCCCTCCGTTATAAAATTAAAAGGCTCTTGAAGCTTCTGATCCTGCAAATGAGAGCACTGCTGGGAATTTGAGTGCATCATTGGCTTTATTAGAGCTAGTCCTGAAAGTAAATTTACTTAGGTGTGTTAGTGTTTGCAAAGGGAGGTTTTGATCCCATAAACTGTCATGCAGGGGGAAAGGGCTCCCCAAGCATTTTGAGAAATAGGAATGAGCCCATACCAAGTGCACCTCTAAGTCATTTAGAAGCTTGTAATTTTGCTTTAGTGTTAGCACACCTTCAGAAGAGT